>NC_092690.1:30322558-30667796 GCF_964275005.1 Diadema setosum
ACAATTTGAACAACCATGAGTGAGAATTGTGATTCATAACATAAAGCTGACAGTCTGCAGAACTAAAAAGATACTAGAGTCAGGAAGTTGATGTTCAGTAACTATATTAATTAGGAATAGCAAAAAACAAAACAAAACAAAACAAAACAGACAAACTGCTGAAAACTGGTCATCCAATAGTGGCGAGCCCCAATGGAGTAAAATGGAGTCAAAAGGGGCCTGAGCTTTCGATCCCAGCAGAATCTTCATCAGAGGCAAAATGACAAACAGGCAGGGAAAGCAATCACATTAGTATTTAAGGACTTCACACAACAAGAACAGTCAGGGACAGGCTAGGTACACAGAACAAAGAAAACAAAAGGATAGGGTAGGAGGTCATGAGCAAGGAGCCCAACATGTACAACATGTAAAAGGGAGGGGGATTAGAGCAGGAGGCGGACAGACAAAAGGCAGAGGAGGGTCAGTAATGATACTGAGGACCATGGGGGCAAGTACATGTATTGAAGGAAAAGGATGAATAGGGAGGCAACATCAAACAAGATAGGAACAACAGAGGGATGAAGAAAGGAAAAGGGTAGAATAGCAACAGCAAGGGGAAGGGGGGGGGGGGGCTGAGCGAATGGCGAGCCCTAATGAGGTGTAGGCCTACCAAGAGGAGACAACAAAATTAAAGTGAGAGTCAACCAACAAATGCAAGTAATCAAAACATATCAAAGTATATATTACAAAAAGCTCAGACCCCTTTTGACTCCATTCTATTAGGATTCTATGGAAACAGATCTCACATAGAAGTTTTTTGCTTGAAAGGGAGAATGAGGAACATCCTGGAGTGCAATGTGTATCAATCAGATAAACACTAATCCTCTTGGCTCATTCAGGACATAGATGTAGTTTTAATGTGTTAAAGGGACTGTACAGTTCTCGTTGAGGTGAGGATTTAGCTTTTAACGTTTTGCAAGATATTCAGAAACCACTCTATGAGATGTCAAAGAGTATGCAATTCTAAGGGGTATTAAAAGTTTATTTGATGAAAATTGGTTTTGAAATGGCCGAGATATCCAAAAACAAGGTGAAACAAAGAGATCCTAATAAAAGGCGTGACCTGTCACCTTTTATTATTATCACTTTTTTTAATGTCTCAGCCATTTGAAAACCAATTTTCATCAAGTAAACGTTGAATCCTTCTTAAAATTACATGCTCTTTCATATTTTATAAGAGGTTTTTCATTATCTCACTTAGGAATTTTATAAACCTGAATCCCCACCTCAATCAGAACTGTACAGTCCCTTTAATCCCGATGAGGTTTAGTGGGGTTCTGACAATTCTTATATGGATTAGAAAGAGAGGTACAGTGTGCTGATTTGAAGAGAAAACAGTGAAATATGTGTGTCTCTACTAGCCTGTAACAGGAAACTTCAAAATCTATTGTCATAATGATCATGTTTATACACCACCATGACGTAAAAATCACTGTACCTTTTCACACTGTATGAAGTAGTTTAAATAATAGTCATGTCTTTGTGATAAACTATAAAATGCATAATAATGTAAACTCTCTCTTTGGCCTTACAGGCAAAGTTCATGCCATGTAGCGGTGATGCAACACTGGTCAGCTGTGCCCGGGATGGTCAAGTTCGGGTGGCCGAGCTGTCGTCCACTGGGGTCTGCAAGGAGACAAAGAAGATCATCCAGCACAAAGGGGCAGCACACAAAGTATAGTACATGTAGAACTTTGTAAAGCATGAGGGGCCACTTACATGACAATAGCATGTAGTGGATGGGATTTCCCACTTTAAAGGGATTGTACAGTACTGGTTGAGGTGGGGATTCATGTTTTGAACATTCCTAAGTGAGATAATGAAAAGCCTCTTATGAAATATGAAAGAGCATGTAATTTTAAGAAGGATTCAACGTTTATTTGATGAAAATTGGTTTTCAAATGGCTGAGATATCCCAAAAAGTGCTAATAATAAAAGGCGACATGCCACAACTTAGAACTGCATGCATCAAACCTTGAAATGCAATGTGTACTGTATCACTCCAGGCCCCAGTTTGAATGTTTTGCTCTTTCTGCCTTAAAGCTCTTGTTCAGACTCTCTTATAATTGATTTTTCAACAGATTTTATAATTTACATGCATCTAGCTGAAATGTTTGTGAAGTTAAAGGGTGTGGACAGTTCTGGTCGAGGTGAGGATTTAGCTTTTAATGTTTTGCGAGATATTGAGAAACCACTCTATGAGAAGTCAAAGAGCATGCACTTCTATTAAGGGGTATCAAAAGGTTATTTTGATGAAATTTGGTTTTGAAATGGCTGAGATATCCAAAAACAAGGTGAAACAAAGAGATCCTAATAAAGTTGTCGCATGTCGCCTTTTATTAGTAGCACTTTTTTGGATATCTAAGCCATTTGAAAACCAATTTTCATCAAATAAATGTTGAATCCTTCTTAAAATTACATATGTCATGCTCTTTCATTATTCATAAGAGGCTTTTCATTATCTCACTTAGGAATGTTCAAAACATGAATCCCCATCTCAACCAGTACTGTACTGTCCCTTTAAACCTTGTACCGGTACTGCATTTTTATATCCATAACTTTCATGAGATAGGCCCATATAAGAGATATCAATAGAAAAGTAGCATATGAATGATATATGAATAATACGATACAGATAAAAACAACATATGACATTTGATCATTTTGCCTCTGATGAAGATTCTGCAAGGATCGAAAGCTCAGGCACCTTTTGACTCCATTTTACTCAATTTGCACGCCACTATTGGATGAGCAGGTTTCAGCTGTTCTTTTTGCCACAAAATTCTAAATAATGATGTGATGAAAATATGAATGATATAATTGTGTTTCTGCAGCTTGGATTGGAGCCTGATAGTCCCGTTGTGTTTATGTCTTGTGGAGAGGATGCAGCTGTGTACAATATTGACCTGAGAGAACCCAAGCCAAGCAAGTAAGTTATTGATCTTCCATCTTCTCAAACTCTTAAAACTTGAAAGAAAAGAACAAAAATGCTTGCAGATTAAAGTATGTTAAAGAATTCCAATAGCATATACTTCTACAAAATAAATTCGTTTGCAGGTTCTGATTACCATTGGGAGCAGTGATTTAAAAAAATGTTAAAGCTACATGTATCACTTTTGATGCGTATGTGTAGGTCAGTTGTATCACAAAACATCCTACATATATTAGAATTTTGCAATAAAACCTAAAATATAAGGAGATACAATTTTGCATTATTTTTCTCAATAAACTGTCCTGTAGATGATTTAGTCTGGAAGCATTGTTATAATAATCATTGTTAACAATTTGTAATATTAACTCTTAACGTGCCATGGTCGCCGAACGGCGACCTTAGTCCTGATGTGCCATGGTCGCCGATCGGCGACTAAGAAGAGCGAGAAAAACATTGGTCATTTAAGTTGTTGTGGTACCATAATATGTTACACCAAGAAACTGCCACTGATATGTGCTGGTAGCTGATTAGCATAGCCATCGTTTCCACTAATATGAGTATACTAACATAGGAAAATTTTGAGTAAATACATGTTTTTTCAGCTAGATGTATTTTTTTCGCGTCAGGAAAATCCTCTGCGAGCTGTGTATACCGGTAGATCAAAATTCTCATTGATAAACCACACGTGTGTATGCTACTGAATATGCGTGTGTTGTCTATGCATTTCCACTCGCATTGTTCTGCTTGGGTGCTCTCCTGGAGGAGCTGCTTTCATTTTGTCCCTGAAAGAGGGTCAAGCTTTCGTTCGTCGGTCAAGTCTTTCATCCTTTTGTCTTGGTGAACTTCACTAATCGTCCTCACTCTGGCATATACAAAGGAAAAGCATGCTTTTGTTCTTGTCTATGCACATGTACAGTGGACGGAAAGTAGACCTGTAAACAAAACCCTGCCAATTTCAGTAGAGTGCGCCCGCCCGCAGTCGGCATAGACAAAAGAAAGATTAGTAGGTGCTTCCTTCTCAAGTGGACAAAAGACACTATTCTAGGACCCGGGATTTACTTTAGTTTCAAATACAAGATCTGGGACTAAAGGACTCAGATTTGGGAATGAATTACCGAGGCAGAAAAAGAAATTGAAAAGAGAAATTGAACTGCCAATATCTTTGGAATCATACAACTCTAGAAGACAAATTTGTTATCATTTGAAAGAGGAAATGTAGCTCTTAAACTTTCTCACAGAGTCAAGGGAGCATTCTATTGAAGAAAAATCACGACTGACTCTTTCTTTACATACTACACAAAAATTCATATTAATTTTTTAATGATATCGATTATATCTGCAATATTTCAGGTTCAGATAGATATTACAGCAAACTGACTACATGACACAAAAGACCAATTATTTCTTGATATTTGTTGTGTAGAAATCAATTCGAAACAGTCCAAAGTTTCAAAGATATGACAGTTTTAAATTACATTGTCAATCCAGTTCGCAAACTTTGTGGCGTTGGGTGAAAATGTCTGGCACGTGAGGGGTTTTGGGTCTGGCACATTAAGAGTTAACAATACTTGACATTGTTTATGCTAATTAAGATTTTTACAATACAAAAAATACATAGATGATCTATGTTGTTTTTATCCCTAACTCACATTTTAGAACTATTTTGAAGCACTAATTCTATATTCTTATTTCACCTGCAAATGGTAAATTATGCCTTTAACTGCCCATATTGATCATCTTTGGATCATGTTCAATGCTATCTATGCACCTGTGTCTCATCTAATACTCCATCTATGTGTACGCATTATTCTGTCCTTCCTTGAATCCGATGCACCTGTCTGCAACCCACCAACCCTCTTGCACATTCCAGGCTGATGCTGGTGAAGGAAGACGACAAGAAGGTTGCCTTATACACCATCTTTGTCAATCCATCCAATGTCAACGAGTTCATCGTTGGAGGGAGGGACCACTTTGTCAGGTAAGTGAAATCGTAGTAAGAGACCTACAGGTAGAAGATTGAGGGCACTGTTACATAGGCCCTAATGAAGGAAAGAGAGAAGGGCTTTGGTGCGGATCTGATGCTGCCCATGTGATGGTTCCTTATCTTTGTACTGCCTTGTCTTTAGTATCTAAAGCAATCTTGTCTGTTCTCCTGTTCCCTTTGTTTTCTCTATTTGAAAGTTAGTTGACTCATAGGCCCGAATTCTCGAAGGTGATACAATTGAAATCATGGCTTAAACCATGGACAATTTGTATGGAGAGCTACAGCGTAAGTGTCGCATGGCCTACTTCATTACGAAATTGTCATTTTTTCGATGACGAAATGATTGTTTCGTGGACCAAATTTTGTCATTTTGTTACGAAATAATTTTGTCGACAATATGACTGATTTTGTAACGAAATAGGCCATATGTGACACTTGGTGCTCCATACAAATTGTCCATGGTTTAAACCATGGTTTCAGTTATACCACCTTCGTGAATTCAGGCCTTTATTAGCTCACCTGAGCCAAAGGCTCAAGTGAGCTATTGCGATCGCTCTCCGTCCGGCGTCCGTCATGCGTCGTGCGTCGTGCGTTGTGCGTCGTGTGTAAACTTTTTACATTTTCATCTTCTTCTTGAGAACCCCAAGACCGATTTTCATCAAACTTGGCAGGTAGCATCCCTAGGGGGTTAGGAACTCAATTTGTTAAAATGGGCACCATGCCCCACCCAGGGGGCCCCCAGGGGGGCCCAAACCCCCCAAAATTAAGGAATCTGTAAAAATCTTCTTCTCTAGAACCAGAAGTGATAGAGCTAAGTTAATACTATGAGTTAGTACATTGATGACTGTAGTTTCAAGTTTGTTCATGGCAAAATCAGGGGTGCCCCCCTTGGGACCCAGGGGAGGGGGTGGGGAGGGGTTCTAATGGGGCCTAAATTGTACATTGTCATCTTCTTCTTGAGAACCCCATGACCCATTTTCACCAAACTTGGCAGGTAGCATCCCTAGGGGGTTAGGAACTCAATGCCCCACCCAGGGGGCCCCCAGGGGGCCCAAATACCCCAAATTAAGGAATCTTAAAAAATTTGGGCCCATATTGTACAGTTTCATCTTCTACTTGAGAAAGCCTGGTCAAATTTTGGTAGAGCTGTGAATAATTTAGATTAGTGACTGCGTGAAAGGTGAACTTGCGATACTCAGGTGAGCGCTAGACCCGCGGGTCTCTTGTGTTCCTAAACTATTAGCTTGGAATAGCTTGCCAACCGTTCATCTGCATTCAGTAGTCCATCCAAAGCATGACCTTGTTGTAAAGTTAGCAAGTTCACTCAATGTGCCTCTAATACTCCCGTAGTCAAACAGGAAGGCCATTATGACAAATTTGGGATTACAAGGATTAGGTATTTCTATTCACCAACAGTTAGACATGTGTACCCATAGGTGAAATAGACACTCCCACTTTGTGCCAGTGGTCAAACAAACTTCAGTCAGAGTTGAGTGAGCAATTACATCTGTTTCGATGATGACATTGTCTTCACTTCTCTCAGAGTCTACGACAAACGGAAGATCACGGATGGTTCAGAGAGTGACGTGGTGAAGAAATTTTGTCCGCATCACCTTGTCGACAATGAGCGACTGAAGGCCAATGTGACATGCTGTGTCTACTCATACAATGGCCAGGGTAAGATCACTGGTTGTCCATGCATTCAATTCCCCCCCCCCCCCCCCACCACACACGCACACACTCACACACGTTATTGTTTCCATAGAATACTTGGCCTCCTTGGTAAGCCCTCCTAAGTACAGTGCTTTAATCCCCATTTAATATGTGTTGGGCTCCTTGCCCATGACCTCTAACCCTTTCCCTTTGTTGTCTTTGTTCTGTGTCCCTAGCCCTCCAACGACTGTTCTTGTTGTGTGTAGTCCTTTAATGTATGTGATTGCTCTCCCTGCCTGTTCTTCATTTTGCTCTGACAAAAATTCTGCTAGGATCTAAAGCTGAGTCTCCTCATGACTTCAGTTATATTAATTCTGATTCTCTTCAAATGTTTCTTGATAGTTTACAAATTACAGTTCTCGCTTCTTAGTACTTTGTAGAGCAAAAGAGAGTGGGATTAAGACTGAAGATTTCCTTCCTGATAGATAATACAAAGTGGCAAGCTGGTAGCATGTAACTGAAAAAAAAAAAAAAAAATCAATCCTGAAACTTGCTGACATTTTCTTAAATTTGCATTTAGTTCTTTCAACTTCATGTTCTGGCTTGATGGTATAAATATTAGAATACAAAATATAAAGATGTATAATACTATAGTAGAGCATATGTTTTGATTATGACATATTGGAAAGTCCAATCATTCAGGTTGTTATAGTATTATCTTAAAGAGTCTGTTCTTGTATTGCACGAATTCTACTTTTTCCTTCACCACCCAGAAATCCTTGCCAGCTACAACGATGAAGACATCTACCTGTTTGACAGTTCCCATAGCGACGGAGCCGACTTCATCCACTCCTACAAGGGACACCGCAATAATGCTACAGGTGGGTGTGATACTGTCAAAGCCATTGTTTTTGCAGGGGTTTAATTTTTGCAAATTTCGCTTATCACTGTTTGGTATCAAATACAACAATATGCAAAAATACTGCGAAGAGACAGGCATTATTGCTCTTGTCAATATTCTTTTATCTAATTGCCAAAACAAAATCTAGCAAAAATGTCTGTGACCTCATTAGTGAAACTATCTGTCCGCCAACATAACAGCTTTTCCAGGCGTTGTATGCTCATGCATGTTACAACTAACCTTTATTGTAAAAAACTGTATCCAATTCCTTTCGCAAGTGATCTCCAGAGTGTTGTGTAAAATGCGCATTTCCTGTTCACCAAAAAGTGTAGCAGAACACAGTGAAAATATGGGAAAGGAAGGCAGCAAAGGTATGTGTATTTACAAAAGGGTAGCTGTAAATTACATGAGAAATTAGACATACATTCTGTAAGTTGCTTGTGTATTTAATCAAGATACCCTTTTAATTGTTCTATTTTTCACTTATTTGTTATTATCTATTAATCTATTTTTATACATTTATAAACCAGTTCCTGATCTGTTTGCTCATTTATGCTTATAGATATTTCTTGATCTACCTATTCATTTATTACTTTGTCAGTATATATTTGTGCATATAGTTATGTATTGTCAGTATCTTTTAGCACAGTCATGTATCTTCCATCATGTTCTGTGTGTGTGTGTTTGCGTGTGTAGTCAAGGGTGTGAACTTCTATGGTCCGAAGAGTGAGTTCATCGTATCCGGCAGCGACTGTGGCAACATCTTCCTTTGGGAGAAGGAGAGTGAGAAGGTGCTGCAGTACATGCAGGGTGATGTAGGGGGCGTGGTCAACTGCCTGGAGCCACACCCCTCCGTGGCTTGCCTGGCAACCAGTGGGCTGGACCATGAGGTGAAGGTGTGGCTACCCACAGCCAAGCAGCCAACGGAACTTGATGGTCTCAAGAAGGTTAGTGAGACACATACCTTTTTCTCTTTTATTTGACACACATGGCACAATACCGTTGTTGATACAACTATATCTTTTCACTTTTCCAGTAATCTGGGGTAATCCACAACGCGATAGTATGCAAATGACGCACAGGTCTGAGTGCGTCAGTCGGAATTGTGTGGATAAGGTGACTATGGAATGCTTATTAAAGGCTAAATTCCATAGTTACCGCATGCACACTATGTTCCGACTGACGCATGAAGAGACGTGTGGCATCTGTGTTATAGAAAGGGTAATTTTCTTGCCAAAAACCCATTTTTGTATCTTGTTACCCGATGACAAATTTACTGGATGCATTTCCTTTTGGCTTGCCATAGACAAGAGCCCGAAAATCATGCATCAGTTTTTACTGGATGCATGATTCTTCTTCAAAACCATGCATCTAATATTTACTGGATGCATGATTTTTTAGCCTATAAAGTGTCTTGTACTTTTAATAGTGCGCAAATGCTTACTTAGTGAGTGAACCTTTGTTAAAAATGCGCATACTCCTGCTAAAAGTGCGCGATAACATGTTTACCACAGTGACTCAGCTTGCGACCAGTACAAAATCAACACTTGGCTCTCGACCAATGAGATCGCAGGATTCTTGCTACCCATTCTATAATATGTGATTCAGTCATTTGTGTCTCACAGCTGATAAGTAGACTAATTCAGTGGGTTCTCAACCTCCTTTCTGCAAGGAAAAATGGGAGTAATTTTTCCTGTATTGAGTTGTGACTTTCAAATGTGGAACCACAGACAAAATAAACAAAAACAAAACAAAAATATGTACACTTTGTTCCGGCGGGCTGCCTGTTTAGGGTTAAATAGGAAATCCTGGTTTGGATTTGCACCAGATGTATTAATCCATGGGTGAATATTTTAACTCTTGATGCCCCTCTTAATTAACCCAAATTGAGCAATGTGTTCTTGGTAAAATGCTGGGGTAATAATAATGCCAGGGTCCTACAGAAGAGGAGTGTTGCTACTGAGCCTATTCTGTGTAATTAAAAGTATATTATGAGAAGAAAAAAATGTTGCAGACGCAACATGTTTCTGTGTTGGGCGAGCTTGAGCACTGCCTTGGGCAACTTCAGAACATCCAAACTGAAATGTGATTCTCCTATTGACACTTATCAATACTGCCCTCTACAGGTGATGATGACGAATCGCAGGGAGAGAGAGGAGGAGAGACTGCGAGGACCGGAATTTGAGGACAACGCCATGCTGAGGTTCCTTATGGCTCACCTGAGGCACAGGGCCAGACGTCAGGTACTGTGCATTCACGATCCTCTTTGTTTTCATTTAGATTTAACAAAATTGGCAACACGAATGATCCTTCACTTCTATATTATGAGGTGGAAAAATGTGCAATGTTTATTAGTAATGGGATCTTTGTGTGATACGGTATTCACAAAAAGTTATCACTGTGTGGTGTCTTCCACTAATTCTGTAGATCATGGAAGGAATGATTCGTTGTGATAGGCCCATCAAAATTTTCAGTAAAATTTTCAATTTCGAAATTTTCGGTCATTTTGATGGTAGAAATTCTGTTATACGTATTGTGAAATTCTCAGATTCTGATTTTGCGTAATTTTTTATTTTTTTTTATTTTTTTGTAATAGAGTGAAAACACTTTTATAGAGTCTTGTCATGTCATTTTGTTCTTACAATTGCCTTTTCCCATAGGCACGCGTGTTGAAAAACATTATGCCGGCATCTCCATACGATGGTTCGGGGATGACCACAAACACAGTGCATACGGTTAACAAAACTGTTGTATATTGGACACATTGATTCTGTATGTAATAGTGATATTTGATGCATCATGCATTACCCCGGGGTACCGTAGTACCCAGGATTACCGCGTTGTGTAGCGCCACCTCACGTCCACTCGAGGACAGCCAGAGAAAAATGCATGCACTGTGTGTGCGTGTACATAGTAATTTCTATGCCACTGCATGTTGTACTACGCGTGCATGGCACGCTGTGCTACGACTAGCGTGTGCTTCAGTGCAATGCAGTGCAGTGGCTAGCGCGCGCTAGCTCCAGCACCAAAATAATGTCCTCTTTTTGGCACCCAGGGTACAACCTTTTTGAAAAAATAAATAATTTAACAAAATGGCTTATTTTTATTTGGTACCCCGGGATACCATTTATGTCATCATTTGACGGTTTGGTGATCGCAGGTACTAAAACAAACAGCAAGCAAAGGAAACAGAACACAGAGTAAAGATCTATGTCCTACAATGTGTCGTTTAATGAAGAAGGTATGTCTCATATTGTATTCCACATGGTGTTACCACAAACCTCTCTTCCTCAGATCTAAGTTTTGATCTGTTTTTCTCGTACAGGCAAGAGAGGCTGGCGAACTGGACAGTGACAGCGACACAGACTCTACGGACTCTGAGGATCTTCCCACCGCCCAGTGTGCCACGTCGTAGTGACCGCTGTCTGCTCCACCGCTTCACGCTTTCTCTTGTTTGGCGAGTTTTTCGACTTGCATGCCACTGCACGCCTCACCTGTGACAACGGGTCCATTGCGGTGTCCGTTACAAAGCATGACTGAGTTAGATATTGACATCATCTTATATATTTTGCTGTCATCTATAAAAATCTGGCACCCTGCAAATCTGTTCATCCGATGCTGTATGTCCATTATTTTTTAAAGTAATAGGAGAATAAAGGCTACATGTATGGTGGCAGAGCATTTGTCAATAGAACTGTGAAAAGCATCTGAGTAAATATTGCCTTGCAAAATGTTGGTCTGTATTGCTTTGAAATTTGCAGATATGAGGCTTGCCGGCAGATGGGTCAGCATCCAAAGTAACTCCCTCATTACTATTGACATCTTTTAATACATGATATCAGTGGCATTTTGTGATCATGGATTTGAAAGGGTTACAGTACTTTGAAGCTAGCGGCTAGCAGGTAGTCTTGGTCACAGACCACCCAGCTATGGAATCTCCAATGGTCATGAGGCTCCTATGCAGTCCCATCAGCCATTGTGCTGTGGAGAAATGTGTAAAAGTCTTTGAAGCTTGGCTAACATTATGTTGGACCTGGAAGGCAACCAGGCTAGCTGCATAGGTGAAATGGCTCAAATGACAAGATGGAATGTGCAACAAGGTCAACAGTGCTGAAATGATATCATTGAGCCAATGTATGTGTAAGACAAAAATTTTGCAGTCATTCAAAGGAGATTGGCCTTACATGATTATGAGAAATATGGTTTATTTCTCCTGCATACAATCATTTTGATTGTGTGTGTAACAAGGGAGTCTGATCATCGTAAAAAGTTTCCTTTTTGACAAATTATTTCGATTTGTTGACACCACCTCACATTACTGTAAAGTGTACATCGCAAGGTAGCGCTGTCTATATTCAAAATGTTTGTCTTTTTTATGTATAATATGCTTGCTTGAGGTTAGCCTCGTGGTATTTCATTTCCAGTCAGTACAAGTTACGCAGCAGTTAGCCTGATCCGCGCTCTAATTTGTCGAAAAAGTCTGTAAGGGCGAGACGTTGTTGTAGCTTGAATCAGGATTTTTTTTTTCACTTTTTAATCATGTGAGGACATAGAATCAATAGGGAGTAGAAGCCCTATGTGATTCCTTTTCTTTGTCTGAGTATTCTTTGTGTTTTGCTCAGTCTGGAAATGACAGTGTTGTTGGGTTTGGGTCCATTAGAACCCAAGAATTTGCCCTTCCCTGCATCTGAGTTGGTGTCTTAAGTTCACTTGTACAAAACTGATACAAGCACTGCATGGTTGAAATGCATGACTCTTTAATTTGGTCAAGATTTGACATGATAAGGGATTGTTGAACTCATAATCGAATTTGTCCTTTTGCTGATGTGAAAACCTAAATGCATGCCAAATGACAGGAAGGAAAGCTGCTCAGCAGTATTGTTAAGTTGTAAAGCTCAAAGATTCACAAAACGTTTGTTTTAGACAAAAAATGAAACAAAACCGAACGAAAGGTTAACAATCTTGTTGCAGCCTACAGTATAGTTTCCTTTTTGTTTTGTGCAAACTTCATTTTTATTTGGTGTCCATATAGCAGAAATATAGAATCAATGACATACCCTTTGTTGTGTCACATTTGCTTGTTGTTATTTTTGTTAGGTCCTTTTAGACTTCTCAGAAATCTTTTGTATAAAAAATGCAAGGCACAAACAATAGTACCTATTGCAAGACAAGATCATGCATCTCTGTCATAAACAAACACACAAAAAACATTTATATACTGGGGATTGATTTATCAGATCTCAGTTGTAACTTTTCATCTTGCCGTTAACAGATATCAACTGATGCCTTGGTTATAACTTTTAAGACCTCTCTATGGAATTTGTTCCGGATTTGCAACTGATTGACAAATTGCCCTACATCGACGTAAATAAGCACTGAATTGATCAGTGTTTTAGTAGTAGCCATGATAAAAAATCATGGGCGTACATACTCGAGCAGGATTCGAACCTACGACCTCCTGATCACCGGACAGGCGTCATCTCCACTAGACCACCGAGCTTTCGCCCGAAAGCAAGTGTTGGTTCTAAAAATCATGAATTTCAATAACAAAGCAGTACCCGCTGCATGCCAGAAGGATTAGAACCAACACTTGCTTTCGGGCGAAAGCTCGGTGGTCTAGTGGAGATGACGCCTGTCCGGTGATCAGGAGGTCGTAGGTTCGAATCCTGCTCGAGTATGTACGCCCATGATTTTTTATCATGGCTACTACTAAAACACTGATCAATTCAGTGCTTATTTACGTCGATGTAGGGCAATTTGTCAATCAGTTGCAATGAAAACATCTCGACGGTAGAAAATCATGAATTTGAATTGTTCCGGATTGTTCCACATTAAAACTTCAGAAACTTAAAAAAATTATTTCAATACAAATGGCAAATATTGAGGGACTCATGTGATATAATGATAACATTAAAATGTACTGGTTAGTTTAAAACCTTTGAGAAATTAAAAAATTAAGAAACAAAATCACACCGCTGTAAACATCAAAGTGTGGATTTCAGTTAACATTGTAAGGCACCACTCTGAATTAATCATATCTTTGGTAAAAAATGATATTCTTCTGGGTTTTTTTTTTTATGATGGCATTGACGGCTTGTCTTTCAAGCTTAAGGATTGAGGTTATGGCATAAGATGCTGATAGGGTGAAGATAATTATGGTTATACATGTGCTTGTGTGGGGCAGAGACAAAATGCTTACTGTAATGTGTAGTACAATGTAGGGCCTAAGTGTACTGGACTCGCCCATACTGGGAATTTTAGGTTAAGGAGAGTTTGCAACTCAAGCGCTCCTTAAACTGTTAAGTAGAAAGAGTTAGTCCGTGTTCACGGATGTCTGCATGCATCTAGTGCCTCGCATCCATACAACAAACATTCAAGTGTAACCCTCCAGTAACTAGACTGTCCATGGCTCCCCCTCTCCTGAAACTCACTGAGCAGCCAGTGACTGCACGTCATGCGTATGTGTGTGTTTTCGTTTGTGTGTGTTGCTTTGCCTGCTTTGTGTCATTCCTGTGTCCCCTTTCTATAGAAATTAGTCTGCAATTAAAGCGTGAAACTTGCTGCCTTCTTTTGGGACTAGACGTCAACATTGCCAAAGAGATTTAGGGCGCTGAGGGTCTAAGATCTATGGCACTGATGGTATGCATGTTCAAGGTATCAAACAAATATGCATTTTTGGTTTTGTCTTATAAAAGTGGCAATATTAATGCAGCAGGGAAATGAAAGGTTTGGGAAATATACGACAAGTTTTGTGCTAATTTTGAAAAGTTGTTTTTGTCAGGGGGTCATCTTACTCAGCACTGTAACAGGACCTGAAATTCTTTCTTACCCTCCCCCCCCCCCCCCTTTTGATGACACTGATATTAACTTCTGGGCAATCCTTCCATCTCGTACAGAAAAGATGATAAAAAAATCCTAACGAGATATTTCATACTAAGGAATCATGTTCTCTTATCTCTGTATTTTATTGGTTAACTTTTGATAAAGTAAGTGTCCATAGACATATGGATTGATAGATATTGGGCGGACTCTGCATTATAACTTGTCCCTGTCATTGCATTTTTGACATACGATGTCAAGAAAATTGAGACCGAGTTTCCATTCACATAGCAATGAGGAGTATTGCCAGTTTATGGTACAGTAATATGACATGGTATTCAGGGTACCAGTGTCAAATGCTGTGTAAAATGACTTTCAGATATTAAAGTCACATTTTGATTTTTTCTAAGGTTCTTATGTGGTTCCATGACATTTGCTCCTGTGACAATTGCTCCCATGAAATACTGTAAAACATGATGTTTCACGGCTTGAAATTTTCGCAAGTTGCCTTGAGAATTCATTGCGTATAGTGTAGACAATTCCTGAAATTAAAATGCATGCGAACATTTCTTGTTTTACAGTACACTGTATTTGCACATTAAGCCAAACAGAAATTCTATCCACAAATATTTAACTAACCATAATCCCAATCCTCACATCAAACCAAACCAAAAACCCTATCACAACTCTAACCCTCACAGTAAGTCCGTGGAGGATATAAGACTGGAGCAACTGTCGCAGGAGCAAATGTCACATCACCCCTTGTTTAGATGACTTTTCTGATTGTTATGGTCTTTTCTAAATGTCATGCTGTTTTGCATTTGTTTTCGTTTCCTTTACTTTTGTTTCATTTAGTTTTGATTTGGTAAATTTCACTCGGTCTCACATTTGCTGATATGCTGTTCATGCTATCTACTTCGAGGAAATTCTCCCAAAAGGGTCCGTGTCTCTACTTGGCATCACATATCCCATTGTGAAGAATTGATCCATACTGTACAAGCTGTTATTTTGTGAATTTTGTGAGTCACAGTTGGATCGCAAATTTAACAACATGCGAAAATGTCGCCTTGTACTAGGGTAATAATGCATTTACCATAGCATCAGTGTCAGTTCGCGAAAACAACATCTCCCGAAAATGTCTGTGATCTCATTTGCGAAAATATCTAAGCACAAAAATAACAGCTTATACGGTACACAGAAATAGAAATCAATGTGCAATATAAATGCTAGAGCTCAATAGACCTGTATTACACAAAGAGTTATATAGCGAGATAAAGTTCATGTACTCGTAGAATAGATGCATCATGTATAAATGGAGGTGTGTTGGCTGCCCTGGATTTTCTGAAAGTTTTCTTTCTTCTTGTCATCAAGCAACATAATTCAATGTTTAGGATGTGCTTCCATGTTTAATACCAGGTAATCAACTCCAATATAAATTAATTTGGCTTGATTCTGTTATGGTACATTGCACACTGTAGAATGGACAAAGTGTTTGGTCGAGTTCACTGTCCATAAGACTGACCACTCACTCTGCCAAGAAGGCTTTATACTGGAATTCGTTTTCTGGGACTGGTTATCATTCTCATGGAGTCGTACGTATCTCTCTCATGCGCTTTTAAAACACCATTTGAAAAGTTTGAACGCAAAATGACTTCTCTCCATTCTTCTAAAAGTTGAGATATCATATTTGGTGATTAAAGTTACAAAAAAAAAAAATATAGGGAAAATACTAAGAAAATCTGAGACATTTTAATCGTAACTTTTAAGAATATACCATTATGTATCACTTGAAAGGTTTTATTTTGCTCTGTCTGATGATGGACTTTTTGAAAATAATGCAAAGCCCATTTTGTGATCAAACTCTTGATTTTCTGGAGAAGAAATGACTGTCGTTATCAGAGGTTGAGGTAGCCTTATAGTGGCTATAAGGTCATTGATCACTCCCATATTGTCAGCAGAGTGATTTGCTGTGCAGAAATAAATAAGGTGCGGTTATGGGTCTAGTGGTCGGTGTGCTATGCTTTCAATGATAAGGGCTGGGGTTCAAACCCTGCCACAGCACATGTATCCCTGAGCATAGTGAAGTGTGGTTTGTACATTGATAAGTATTATTATGTACATGTATCACAGGGGATTGATATGCTCAGCAGCATTTTTTCAGTTGAAACTGCCGCAACTTCAGTTTGTGAAGGTGGTGGTCCATAAGATACTTGTGATGTACATGATTGTTTAAACCCCTATTCTGTGGTATGTGTACCATATTCACAGGGCTGCTAACTCTGAATGGGATCAGTAAGAGACTTGCACAATTTACCTAATCCTAACTGTCTCACTCTGATAAAAACCTAGAATTCTCATGCTGAACTCAAAATTAGAAAATGAGAGAAACTTTCCAAAATCTGTGATGTTTTAAATATTTGATACACTGAAGCCGAAATTTCAAGATTTTCCTGTAGGCATACCTTCTTACATGTATAATGTTGAAGTTATGACCGTTCACTTCTTCACCAGATTGCACCTTATGTAATACCCTGTATTGTCAAAATTTTCTATCTTGCAAAAAAAAAAGGGGGGGCGACCCCTTTCACACCATCTTCCTCCCCTTTCACACCATCTCCCTCCCTTTTCACACCATCTCCCTCCCCTTCCCCTTCCTCACTCCAAACTTTCATTCATGGTTGGCAGCCTTGTTTATGTATTTTTTCACTTCAAGATGGATAGCACTAGCATCCAGTCTTACTGGACTGCAGCTGTCCAGCTTTCGCTGCATGGTCCACATGTGAAGGTTCAGCTCAGTATGGAGTTGAACTTGGTCAACTTTCTTCATCCATTCTCTCTTGTTTATTGGCATTGCTGGCACAGCAGCTGTTCAAGGTATATTTTTGTACATAAAGATATAGAAAACAGCTTGCATATACACTCAGAGTAGTTCTGGAAAAATAACCTCTTTTTTCTTTTTATATAGGTGATATACATGTACAATGTGTATGTATGTATTTTGTTGAGATTGTTATGTTGAAAATACAAACACATGGTGCAACATGAGCTTTGCCATGTCTCCACTACAGACCATTTTTTTAATGAAATGTATAAGGGAGATTTTGAGGCACTTGCTGAGGCCAAGTTTTGCCCAATTAATGTGTATTAGAATAAACAACAGGCAAGACAATAATTTCAAGCCTTGGTAAATAGGCATTGGAAGTCAGAAAATGGTTACATTTGTTGTCAGAGATGTGTCACAGAACTCATTTTCTTTGTTCAGTTTTGTTTAGTTTTTTCATTCCGTGTAAGCCTTTTACAATGAACAATTAAAAAGAAAAAAGAAAATCTGCGTTTTGAATGGTAAATCCCAGGCCATTTGTCTAAATTAATCTCTACTACACTCTGATTTTCTTTTTTTTTTTTTTTAAGGTTAGATATTGAATACTTCACATGCAAAAACTTTTAGCTGCTGTCCTATCAGCATCACATAATGCAAAGTCAGCTTTTGTGTCACCCAAAGATGCACATTAAGTTGTACATAATATAAATATATATATATTATATACGTAATATGCCTAAATATAGATGTGACAAGATTGAGAATTTCTGATGTAAATTTGTTGGAAATCTCAGTTTGCTAAATGAGACAGAGAAACAGGTAGAACAAATATTTAAGACTGGGTGCACATAGGCAGTCTGGAAACTTCTCAAATCAGAATTCATTTCATGTCGGAATAGCTAGAGGCAAAGAGGTTATATTTTTGAAGCCGTGTAGACATTTTCTGATATTGCATCTTGCATCTGACATATGACCTTCTTTTCTGTCACTTTCAGAAAGTTTTCATTTGGAATATCTTTTATTGTTTTAATTCAGTCCTTTGATTTTCCACAGGACACTGTGTAGGGTGTAGTTTCTCCACTGGACACATGCCCACACTGTCCGTTTGTTCCTTTTAATTTTCTCCACTCAAGTTATGAACTCTGACAATTGCTAAAAAAGTATGGAGTTTTTATTCACATTTTTGTTACATAATGCTAGTTGGACTGTTTAGGCTGTACATGGACTGTTGCAAGATTATGCACTTGTAATGAGAAAATATACGACTGTATTATTTTCTAGGGAATCTTCTGTGTTTTGATGTGGAATTTAGATCAATAAAATTGATAGAAATTTTTGCTTTACATCTGTTGGTTTTGGTTGTCATGTGTGTCTGTGACTCATTAATCCATGCAAGCACACACCCCAATACAGTGTACATATGTACTTTATGCTTGATGTCATGTGGAGCTGCATACTTTATTTCTCATGGAGGTTTAGTTGATGTTGGGGGGAGGGGAATTGGGCATTTATTTTTTTATTTATTTACTTTTTTTTTTTTTTTGCGCAGTACCTATAGTAATACACACTCCCTCATGTGAATTGCCAAAGCTATTGGCAACTGACAGATCTCTTTGCCTACTTTTCAGCAACAATAGTATCTAAAACATGAATACCATTAAGTCAAGTTGCAATCAATTGCAAATTTGCAATCAGTTGCAGGATTTGCAATACATTTTGGGGAGTTGCAATGATTGCAACTCTCTTGTAACACCCCCTTAGTATGACAAACACAAGCATCATGTCCTTCACATATACAGTGCACTCCTGTTGTAATGAACACAATGTTACATAACAAAATTGCCGTTACTATGAAGTAAAAATTCAGGCCACAACATTGTCCACTCTGTGTATTTTGTTTGCTTGTTCAGTTATTTTGTTCCGCTCAAGGACTACTTTACAAAGGGGTCCACTATACACTGATCTACATTCTATCGTTGCCACAGATACCATGTATGAAACATGTATACAGTGGACTCCCTTTTTATGTAACAAAGTCCTCGAAACTGGCAGTTTTCTTTTATATTGAAATTTCGTTTCAACTGAACAAATTTCAATTTCTTTATAACCAGTATTCTGTTAACATGGTGCTCGTTATAATGGGAGTGCACTGTACTATGGAAGCAGTTAACTTGTACAAGGTTCTGCAACAAACTGACCAACCAACCACCAACATTCACCCCTTTCAAACTTCATCTGATTTTGAGTACAGTACATCATCAAATGAATAAAATGCATGACTATGGCACTTATTAAACAAAATAATGTTGCCTCTTCAGGCATAATACATAACTTGAAATTTCAATGGGCGTACACATGAATAGTTTTCCAAAGTGATTATATTTTCCCTGCAGGCACAGCATTACAAGGGATTATCTAGTCTCGAGCGGAAAATATAACTGAACTACAATGGGGACTGTTGAATGTTATCTTACAATGATACATAAGGCAACATAGGTTTTATGTTACTGTATACACCTCACTTTATTCTAGCCTTGGCAGCTGGTATGATTCTGGATGTGATGACACTGCTTGCAATAATATGATTTTAATCCACACTGTACTGACTACATTACGGCCAATCATCTTCCAGTGTTCATGCATACCATCTACTATCAGTTGTATTATTGTCTCAAGCAACCTCAAGCAGGAAGGGAAAAAAAATATATTTATATATATCTTGGAACTTTCCACGTGTTGGGACTTCAAATGTTGTAATTATAAGAAGAAAGAGTCTGAAATACGCCATGGATCCAACGAGAATTTTTTTATTACAAAATTTTCGGTCTGCCTCGGAACTTCGTCAGTGTTGAGACAATCATAGTCTTTACACTGACGAAGGTCTGAGGCAGACCGAAAATTTTGAAATAAAAAAAACTTCTCATTGGATCCATGGCGTACTTGAGACTCTTTCTTCTTATAATTATATATATATATTATATATATATACAATGTATACAGTGGACTCCCATTATAATGAAGTCCTCGGGACCAGCAGTTTTCATTCATTATATTTAAATTTCAAAATAAGCAAAGAAATGAGAAATAAAAGTATAGAGCAGATAATGTCGAGATCTGAACTTTTACTTCCTTGTAACCGGGATTTCGCTATAACCGTGTTTGTTATAATGGGATTGCACTGTACTGCATTCATCCATCTCTCAAAGATTCTTGACCAACTCACATTCAATACATGACAACACCAGAGTACAGTAAATTATAGCAAGGCAAACTTTGTTGTCAGTCAATAAAATATTTATTAACTATGAATTGGATCATATAACAAATATCATATGTTATTGTCATATAACATCTACACAGCAAGACTTCCCCAAATTTACAATATCAAAGGTTTCTTCCATGAAGATAGTAAGGGGAATCCGGGAAGTGCAAATTAATTTGCACAAGTGGGAGGAAAAAATTCAAAAATGAAAAGAAAAGAAGTCTAAATGTCCTGTCATCACTCCATCAATTGTATTTAACAACTTTTCTATCTTGCAGGCATTCAAGGAAGTGATATCCGCATGAACCCCTCCTTGGGTATGGTTCAGGTTGGCTTTCAATTTTCTGATTGTGGGCAATGCCAAATGACCGATATATCTGGCAAAAGGACAGTAATGGTGTTGTTATGAAAAAAATTGATATTGCGGTGTTGCAGTCTTCACAGCCCATGGGCGGTGATGATTCCCCCATGCTTGTTCATCTGTACATGGTTGCAGTTTTCATTTCTTCTCTTCCGCTGAGAAGTCGATTTCTGTGGAGGTGGAAAAAGCAAAAACAGGTCATTGCCATATGTTTTTCTTTTTACTCACACATTGAAAAAAACAAAACAAAACAAAACAAAAATCATCCAGGTCATACATGGACAAAGCCAACTAAAAGAAAGTGAAGCATGCACTTCAGTTGGAAAATTGTACCATTTTAGAATACCAGTACTACTGGTAAATATTCTTTCTGACAGCAAAAGCTTGACCAAGCCTTGCTTAACATAGCATGAAGTATCGCCTGCTACTTGGATTCCAAGCATAGCTAATACAGTGCACTCTACATAAAATGAACATGGTTACAGCAAACATCTGGTTTAATAGAATGAAGTATAAATTCAGGTCCCAGCGTTATTTGCTCTATGTTTGTCATTATTTATATGTTCAGGTACAACAAAATTTCAATACATGTATATACAAAAGAACATGATTGGTTCCTCTGGAGTCTGGACTTCCTTTTTAATGGGAAGATGTAGATTAAAACAGCTGACAACAGCATACTTGCAGGAAAAAAAAAAAGTCACGATTTCACAATTACTCAATTGGCTTTTGCCAATTATCAGTACTCACAGACACTTTGCTGACTCCAAAAGTAATTCTACAATCTGCCAATGGACCAATAAAGTACTTAATCATTGTTTACAGGAAATTAATTTTTGGCTAATGACACAAACACAAAGCAATTGTCGTTCTCATACAAGAACAAATCTTACTGAATCACAACAGCATAGAATTTGGACACATTACAGAAACCCCAAACAAACAAAACACAAAAGCCCAGCTAGGTTTTCCCCTTCAGAGCTTGGCCTAAACTGGTGACATTAGTTTAGTAAGGCACTCGGTGGTCTTACCTTTAAATTGAAATGTGGGAAATGCTGTCATGTCTCCTCCACCAAACATCTTGGCAAGCTTGGACTGTTCTGCTGCCATGTCCTTCTCGATCTCAGGGTTTGAGTCCACCAGTTTGCCCCCAGCAGCCCTACAGAGAAGGGGGGGGGGGGTGAAGGAAGAGTGTAGTTTGAATGCACTGTGATTTTCCTTTTTCCTTTTTTTTTTAAAGTGTGATCTAAACATTACTGTATGTTATTAGGACTTTTTAAAGGTAGGCGTATGGGTTTCATGACAATCAAAATATCCACTTCATTGGCTACCTACCTCTGGTGTTTTTTTCTTTCATCACCACTTGTATACATGTACATTGTATTTCCTTTTGCAGTTAATATAGACACATTCAATGACATTAGATATTTTTTTTTTGTGAAATGCCACAAAATATTTTCTCACTTCACACAGATAACTGGTACATTGTATGCACAAATTGTACATTACATGAAAAATTGCAACTTCTCAAACAAAAGTGATAACAGCCTGCCTAGTCAGTCATGCTCTTACTTCTTCTTGTTGCCATATTCCCTGATCTTGTCTACAAACAACTTCTGCACGGGATCTGATGGTGCTTTAGCCTTTGCGAGGAGGACGGAGCTTGCGCCAAGGTTCCGCCTGACGATGACAGTCAGCGCTGGCCTGGCCTGGGGCCCTAGTCTTAGCACCTGCTGAAGCATGCTGGCTGTAATCTGCAGAGTACAAGAACATTAGAATGATTCAGATGTAACATGCAAACATGTACAGTAACGATACATTGAGTCGCGAGTTACAAAATTTTGTACATTGTAGATGGTCCATAGAGCAACCACAACAGAGAATGACACGGTGATGAAGTTTCTCCATCTGGCCATGCTGTATAACTGTATGTACACATAACACTTATGCCTGCCACATTCTACCCCCCCCCCCTTTTTTTTACTGTGTAGAAACTGTTGGAGAGTGTACTTACTCCAAAGCTACCAAGTCTCACGCATTGTGAATGAGACTCAAGCATTTAGGGTCTGTCTCACGATCTCACCCATGGCACCCATTTTTCGCTTGCATCGAGAGCATAGCTTAAAGGATTAAAGTGAGAGTTGCAATTGAAGTCATATTTCCCTTTTGTCTTTCAAAATAAGTAAAAAATAATCACTTACATGCAAGTATGCACCATCTTGCACCATTAAGATCTGAAAATTGAAAAAGCTCCCTATCGTGGTAGGGCGGACACCCCCTCCCACACTCTCCCCTCGTTCAGTCGGTTCGCTCCCTCGCTCATGCACATGCGCCCGCGCCGAGATGCTGAGTCATGAAAATCTCACTCACAGATTTTTTTTTTTTTTAACTTGGCATAATATACATTGTATGGTACTCCCAAACATGTATTTGTGATCAGCTCTCATGAGCAACACAACATATACTTTGCTGATAAAATGATAAAAAGTGGGTTGATAAAACATGACCAGTTCCTGAAATCACTGATGCCAGTGATCTTTGAATTTAAGACAAAATGATGCCGAGCTAACATCTCCTTGTGGCATCTTCCTATACCTAGAGCTTGGTCAAATTAACAACACTGTACAATATGAAGACAATGCACTATTCGACTTGTTATACTTCATATCATTGGATCATATCAAAATCGACTTCTCTAAATTCTAATGAAAAAAGAGAATGCTACGGACACAATTCTTCATCCTGTATCCATGTAGATACAGCATCTTGAATTCCGCGACAACAACAAAGAGCACCAAAAGTGCAAGAGGAATGATAAAAATGTCAGTTAATTATGGAAATTTAAACACAAAATTGCTTTTCAAGAAGTGAACCTATCAATGTTTCCCACCCAATCTAGCTTTTAGAAGGGTGACCAGATTCATTCGCTGCCCCCTGGGGTACAGTCTACATTCCAAAACCACAAATACTGATGTATAAATATACAACACTGGTCCAATATTTGATTCCAATGCTTTTTCTGTGATTTTGGTACAGTTTGGTTGTGTGGAATTCAAGATAGATTACTCTAGATACTTCTCTCCAGTACTACTCTCCTCGTAACCCAATGGGGTTTTATTGTTCAGCTGAAAATGTGGGAGCACCCAGACAAAAAAAAAAAAAAAAAAGAATGAAGAAGACACAACTACAAGCCCAATTGATACATTCAGCTCGTCAACATATCCGTTAGCCAATCACAAGCGAGGTAGATTTCTATGTGTTTTATTAAAACATGTACGTCCTATACGTGATTGGCTAACGGATTCAAAATGGCGACTTACAGCTAGGGACTACGTGATGTTGCAATCTTGATACAAATTTTTGTGATATAACCTAGTTACTTTTTTTGAATGCACAATGTGGGAAAGTTGCCCCAAGCATTGCTGCATGCTGTGTCATGTCATGTCAAACTTGTTTGAATGTTAACCCGTTCCTTCCGCAATTCTCTGAGTGCCTTTAATGCCCCCAAACGAGATTCTTTTCGCCCGTCGACAGAGAGGCACTCGGGTTGGTAATCCAGCTCTATGAAGGCAGTCAAGCGGTTCATTGTGTCCCCCTTTCTACGGTTAACTACGTGTGCCCGTGAACAAAAGAAATATCGATCGGGTGCGAAGTATGAATAGAGAGTGCGCTGATGAGCTCTCAGAATCTTTTGTTCTACACAAAACCAGGTACCTGAATGAGGTGACTGGGGTCAGCGAACCCGCATTTCTAACTGATCTCAGCCTTGATCATTATGTACATGTTCGTACGAGTTTACAGCAGAATAAGCAAAAAACTAAATCAGGAAAAGGTACATAATACTGTAAAACCCCCTTTTTTAAAACAGCAGGAGAGCAAATCCTGATAGAACAAACTCTGATCTTTTTATCAAACCCACTTTTCTGAGCATTTTAACACAAAGAAACATGAATTTAGGCCACTGAAGCAGGCACCCTTGTCTTCATTTTGGGAACCTGGTAAACCAGGTTCCCGTATATCAGTTGCTCCCACGGGAACCTGGTAAACCAGGTTCCCGTAAGGAAAGCTGTTTGAAATTGGGTTTATGGTAATGTTTGGTCTGTGCGCAACCACTGGCAGCGCATCCCTACAGGAGCCAGTATACAAATAGCCTTCGGTCTGTACAGGAGGGGATTCATGAAGCCAGATGCAGTCTAAACGGAACATATCCCCAATGATCAGATAGAGATCTTTCGGTCAAGGGAGCGCCTTGATTAAACAGAAACAAACATAAAATCAAACACCTCTAAAATAGTTCGCCAGCAACAGCCAGCAATAGGCAAGCTTTGTATTATTCATGCAGCGTGTTTCTGTGGGCACACACAGCTTGTTCTCCATGGCCATAGGACCTAAAGTACATGTGATGTATTATGTAAGTTAGCCTGACCAGATGCCATGCGTTAGCACGCCGTTTGACGGTCTGTGATACACCAATCTACTAAACCCCTCGAACACGGCCACACAATAACAAAACTGTTGAAATATTTCTACATTCCTTTCGCAAATTTTACGAATCACTCACGTGAATTGAGATGTTTGGACTATGAGCATGGTATATCAGTCCATAGCGAGCCCTCACGCAACATACACTGAGCAAAAAGTCCAATCTTAACCTGGAATGCTTTGATCATCGCTGGGCCATTCAAAATACACATTTGTGCTGTAAATCCTTCCCAGCTGTGAACAAAGCAAATCGCGCTGCTAACGTTAGAGTTTGTACGCCCACATGGTCGACAGTGCCCCCTTTGCCCATCATTTTGCAGTGCTGCACCGACATTTTGAATCATTTCTGCAATTTCTACGATTTCTGCGGCATACAAGATTAAAAAGGTGTCATTTTTGGTACGGTACGTAAGTTGTGAAATATGTCAATATCGATAGCTTAAAGATAATAAAAAGTTTTGGTACCTCAAAAGCTTCCCTGAATTTCCTTGTCTTGGTTTGTGTTTCAGGTTAAAGTACGTTGTCTGTGAGAATTACTCGCCCCAAAGTGCTCTCATGTCTTAGTAATCATGCAATAATGGTTTCGTACCAGAGCTGACGCTGTACAGCGTCGATAAATATTGTACGAAACCACTGACTGCGACCAGCAGCGTGCAGCCCATTGTACGCATAGCTAACTGCGACCAGCAGCCCCATACGCATAGCGTAATGGGGCTTCGCATTGTAGCATTCAGGATCGTGACAGAATTAGTATCGCGGGTAAATGTCAACTTAAAATCCAAAAATTTCTTCGATTTGAAGACTTACCAATTAAGTTGAAGTATTGAAAACAGGCTTCGAACAACGTTTGGTTCTGCCAATAGTCCCTTTCTGTTCGAATTGATGACTGAATGTGACTCGGTCGAGAGGACCTTGGGAGAGCTACATACACTGGATACCATGGCCAGCGCATGCGCACACAAACAAATCCGTTCATGGATTTGAAATTGGTGTGCATGTGATGTGTTCGCATGCACTGGCTGTAGTATTCAGTGTACTGTATGTAGCTCTCCTGAGGTCCTGTCGACCGAGTCACATTCAGTCATCAATTCGAACAGAAAGGGACTATATAGGCAGTACCAAACGTTGCCCGAAGCCTGTTTTCAATACTTCAACTTAATTGGTAAGTCTTCAAATTGAGGAATTTATGGGATTTTAAGTTGACAGTTACCCTGCGATACTAAATCTGTCATGATCCTGAATGCTACAATGCGAAGCCCGATTACGCTATGCGTATGGGACTGCTGGTCGCTATGCGTATGGGGCTGCTGGTCGCTATGCGTATGGGGCTGCTGGTCGCAGTTAATTGCATGATTACTAAGACATGAGAGCACTTTGGAGCGAGTAAGTCTCACAGTGTTAGTTATATGAAAGGTACTTTAACCTGAAACACAAACTAAGACAAGGAAATTCAAGGACACTTTTGAGGTACCAAAACTTTTTATTATCTTTAAGTCGTAAAGATGGTAGCTAAATAGATAAAGTTTTCATTTTATGTCGTCTGAGTAACAAAATATGGTGCAGTAATTTCAAAATAGACTCGGCGCCCCAGAATTATACGATTACGTAGTGTCCACTCGGTACAGCCCTGTCGCGACTTAGATCCTTCTACACAGTTTTACAAGAACAAGCCTACACTACAGTTTACACTTGTGTACAGTGACAGGGGTGTGTATAGAGTGTAGTTCCATGCAAGTGTGTGTGGATACATTGTACATGTACTGTATGTGTCGTAAACACGAGTGTGGCTGTACCCACGACTCGGGCCATGACTCCCACCTCACTCGATTGTGTGGCTGAATGTTCATTCTAAGCGTGTGGTTGTATACACTCACTCACTAACTTACGCTGCCTTGTCAGTCATGCTGGTCTGCTTGTGGGGAAATAATTTTACATAAATTTGCAAAACAAAGCGTAAAGTTAACGATAGCTGGTGCTGTGCAGCATATGGGAATATGCTAACGCTAGGCCTACTTTGAGTAAATTACTGAATGAAACTCACACCTGGACTGGTGCTATTGTTGGCCGAAATTTCAACCTCTGACTCGAGTACAGAATTCAGAGCCAAGAAAAATAAAAATAAAAACGTCGGAGAAATGATACGATGCATTATGCCATTACACCCCTCCTATCGTAGGTTGCCTACCTGCTTATTGCGGCCACCATGATCACTGCATGATGCATGCGTACATATGTACGAATGTACAATGTACTGACCTACTGTCATGTCTAGCCTGACCAGACTGCTGTGCTGTCGCTTCACGACGACAGCGGCTGAGCTGCGTGTACTCGTAGTTATTTCATTTCTAGAATCTAGTGCCAGTCAACGGCGGTGCAGTGCTTCATCAAGTTCTACTGTTTGTTTCGTCCTCGGCCGTTGTAGCTGGTTTTGCGCGAGAAATACATGTAGATATCAATCGTAAAATACATGTATAGTTTCACGTACAAATGTTTATAAAATATACAAGGAATACCGTGTGAAAAATCATGACTATTTGTGAAAAAGACACAAATTTACCTGAGTTTTCCCTGAAACCGAACAGACCACCTCGTCGCATCGGGTTGTACCGTCGGCTGTTTTGATTTCACCGTTGATGGCGCGCCGGCGCAGTCTCTAAGAGGTCCGGGGTCCGTTTCATGAAGCTATCACATAAAAGCTATCACATAAATCTTAAAATGGCCAAGCCGCTCCTAAGCTATAGGAGAGACTTTCACTGAGAAGTAAAAACCATTTCACGAAGTCTCTCCTAAGCTAGGAGAGACTTTAATTTTTTCAATCGTCATGTTCGAGGGTAATACTAATTAACATATCATTAGCATATAATTAACTTTTTCTCCCTATTGTGTTACATGCGTTGAGCACTCGCTACATAGACATAGCACGTATACACACAGTGTATACAGCGCAGAGGCAACAGATCTACGACGGAGGCAGGATCCTAGAGGCTAAGTTGCATTATACACCGCTACCAGTATATATTTCTATTAGTGAGTATATTTAAAGCTGTCTACAATTGAAAAGTAATGCATGTGGATTCATAATGTGATATTATTTGGATATATTTTTGTTCGAATCTTCTACAATTCTCCAAAGGGCTAGCTAGATGTAGATCTAATCTTACCGGTAGTAGCGTTATCACAATAGTCCCACGTACGCACATCGCCGTTTGTTTGAATGACCAAATGGCCAGCTGAGTTAGGTAGTTTGTTACTTAGCATAGGATTGGTAGGGTCTACTACAACTTCTACAAGTAATAGTGAAATGTTTGTGGGTTGATTTTGATGATATATTTAGCGTGCAGATATTTCATGAGAGCAATTGCCCGATTTGTTCATGTATGGGTGAATTGCAGGTATAACTTAAGGCCTGAATAGTGAAGGGATCGAAGAAGAATGAATAATTACACTGTCACTAGCTGTGTGGATAGTATTCAGAAGTGATACAAATTTTCCGTTTTGTGTCAAATCGACAGGAAAAATCTGTTGTTGTTTTTTCAGTCTAGAAAATCTAGGTTATTTTGTCCAACAGAATATGGGCCTAGCCTACTTAGCCCTAACTATACACAGCCCAGTCGTCGCTGTACATACGTAGCGCGACAGCTGTATTCGCGTAGCGTATTAACAGCGTCTGGTCGGGCTAACTTAGCCCTAGCCTAAGCCTAATGTTTTTTAGGCCCTAACGTGAACTTATAGCATTAGCATTTACACTACAGAGAACCAGCTGTAAGTTACCTGTGTCCTTGTTACTTTTACAAGTCCTAATGTTACCATCTAACGTTACTCAATAGGTCTACAACAAAAACTTGTAAAATACTAGGGGTTTAATGGAGTACTTATAATAACAGCGACCAGCCCGAACGCAAAGCACTTTGTACAACTAACAGGGAGTGCCCTGGGGTTAGGGCAGGTAGTACTATCTGGAGAGTCTGACAGTGGTTAGACTAACTAGATCTAGTAGTAGTAATACCTACATGTAGGTCCAGGTCTACACAGAATATGAATTGGAAACCATGGTTCAGATCTTGGTTCAGACTTGAAAGCTATCTTCCACAATTCTAAGTGCATACAGCACTGTAAGTGTAATCGCAATGCATGTGTCACAATAAGATAGAGAATGATGTTCACCTAAATTCATTGGCATGGAACCTCTAGAATTCTACTGCTAAACTACCAGGTGTCTATAGATCTAGAATCCATTGGTATAGTGATCCTGAGTAGCACCTACTGACCTAGATACTACTTAACCAGTGTATACCAAAAGTATAACCAGACTAGACCCTCAGCCTTGGTATTCTTAAACATAAAGATAAGTAGGCCTATCACTCATCAGTAAGGAAGTAAATAGGTCTTCTAAACAGTGCTATCTATCTAGGCAGTTAGTAGATTCTATAGGTCCATACTCCGATGCTAGTACCGCTTACACAACTTCTTTTAGCAATTTAATTGATGATGATGACATGACAACAGTTGATGATCAGAGTCAGACTGTGGCTGCATCTCAGGCTGTAACTGTGATCAACCCGAATGTGAAGCCACAGTACAGCTGGTCCTACCAGATCTTAGGTAGATGTAGACCTTGCAACGTGGATGCCTATTGACAAGATCTAGAACCTCAAGAAATCATAATACCCCAAACTATAGGCTTACACATGTTGAATTGAGACAACTCAAATACTAGTAGTATGTCTTTTAATCATCCCCCAAAAAATAATAATATAAGGTCCTTTATATATTTAAACTGCAAAAACATGTGAACTGATTTCAAATTTCATGCAGATTCTAGATATTGTGTGTAAAATCTTGTATAATCAAACAACATTTTGAAAACACACTTTCTATTTTGTATTCACATTTTTAATTATAATGTTAGATATGGAACATCAGTCAGACTGCTACAATCAGACTTCTGCATCTCATAAAGCCCAGAGTCAGTTGCTGAACTTCACTGAACACAGAACCAAACTGCTGAACATCCATCTTCTCCACAGCTAGACTGCTACTGAACTTCGTAGAGAGTTATATACCAGCATGGTCACCTTCAACAGAATGCAAGTATTTTAGCTTATAATACTATTTTAGCAGACAACATATCTGTATATTTTCAAATACTACAATTGCAACATTATTTTCATTTGGACATCAAATTGTCTCTGGATTTTTAGTTGAATAGTGTTAGACAGGAAATATTGAAAACAATGTTTGCTGTAATGTCCATCTTGGTAATTGAAACAAACATTCTTATCCAGTGAATAGTGACCCTTCTAGAAACAACTGTTTTTTGCATTTTTTTTTTATTTCACTATCTGTAGAATATTACATACTGATCCAATTGAAAAGAGATAATTCATGGAAGGGGGGGGGGGGTATCTGCATGTCTACATGTATCAAGCTCCTGAAACAAACTTTAGCAGTCACGTTATCTTAATATTGTAGGCCTTACTATGATTGCTTATTTACCCTTTCCCTTTTCTAGTATCAAAACAACCTCATGCTCTTACAATGTTTGAAACAAGAATATTCGACATAGCTAATCATTTTAAACTGTGAAAAGTCCTATTTACAGCTTATGGATCAGTAGATACTAGTGAATTCAGTCTTTCAAAATCAATGGTAGGGCTTTTCAATTTGATTGCTATAGCTTGTTATAGCAAAGGCAAAGCACCCATCTCTAACATACTTTCTAATGTCCCATGTCCTGCACTATTGTTTTGTTTGTAAGATGTTAACTGTTCTTGTATATTGAATAAACTCCAAACAGCCAAGGACCAGACAACATGTGAACTTCATCCACTTCAGAGTTAAGGACAGGGGGCAAGATGCAAATGGAAAAGTCAAGTGACAGTGTCATGGATATTCCACCATCTTCATTTGGTGTGTTAAATGATTATTTTTAGCTATTGAAGCAAGTTGAGAAATCATGTTATCTTGATCTCTACAGTTGGCAGCAAAATTAGTCAACCCCTCTCTTGCATGTTGGACACTCTGGCATAATGAATTACATTATAACTGAGATTATTTCTAAATCATACAAGTGGTGATCAGATAGTTTGCTACAAGTAAAAAACAGATCAGTAGCCTTTGATTTGCATATAGTTACAAACTTTGATCATTCATGTATAAAGAGATATGGTCCAGTGAGCACATTATGGTCATTTTCAGTCCTTTCAGTGATCACTGAAATGCTTCGTTGAATATGGTTTCACTCAATGTTTTGATAGGTGACACAATATGATGGAATTTGATGTCGGATTCTTAATATTTGAATTGGCATTTTTCATTGTACAAAATATTTAAATGAACTAATTTCTAGTGAAAGTTGCCACCATAGAGTTTGTACAGAGGTTTAGCCATGATATTAATAATTCAAAGTTTAAGTCATGTCAAAATGAATATAACCCAATGAAATGCTAAGAGTTATGTATAGAATGGCAAGATACTATTTAAAATTCCATAAAAACAAAAGAAATTATTCGTTATCATCAGACCATAACACGTCATGCTTCAGTGATCACAGAAAGGTCTGAAATGACCATAATGTACTTATTTGACCTTATCTCTTCATGCATGAATGATCAAAGTTTCTAACTATATGCAAATCAAAGATTATTGATCAGGTAGGCATTTGTCATAAACTATCTGTTCACCATATTTTGTATATGATTTAGTAATTGTAATGTTATCTATTTTGCCATAGTGTCCATAATGCAAGGGGGGTTAATAATTCTGCTGCCAACTGAATAAAGTGAATGCTTGTTATTAATTTCCCCTCTCATTCATTACTAAAATTACTTCACACTCTTACAATTTGCTAACAGGGGCTCATTACATAGTGATTCAAACTTTGAAAACTGGCAATTACAACTTGTCGTTCACATAATATATCTTAGAAAATTGATATTCATTAATGAACATTTTGTTGTTACTGCTTGTTTTAATAAAGATGTACACTCATCTGAAATATTTTCCAACTATCCCATTTGTGCATCCGATGTTTCTGTTTGTATGGTATTTAACTGCCCTTATATTTGCACACCAAAAGGCCTAAAGAGAGCTGAACCTCACCAAGCCCTTGGGACTGACAACTGCAGCTGAACTTCAACCAGGTCAGAGTCAGACTGCAATTGGACTACGAACTGTATAGCAGCATCTTATCTACGACAGAACACAGGTATGCATTTCTCAAATTAAACTTGAAAGTATAAAGATTTTACAAAATAAACAACTTGAATAACAGTTGAAAAAAGGCAACCTCTGTTGATGACATATCAGTTACAGGTAATTCGGTCTTTCTTATTTTAGGAATTATTGTAGACTTGGTGGACAAACAATGTCACCTCTATATGTGAACTGTTCCACACGAGAAATGAAGAGATTAGTGCATTCATACACCCCAGTTGGGAGTTGATTTAATGTTTATGTCTATATCAGCCACAATTGGGAATTCAGTACGGCTCACAAGAGTTGATTAATGCACTGACATAGCAATGCAGCTGACTTGTTGCATAACCCATTGAATCATCTTTCTGTTTATTTTGGAACTCCCAGCTTGCCTGACATAAGTTACAATCCTTTCTAAAAAAAGTCATATAAGTCTCTACTGACATGAATGAATGACATTATGTCAGATGAGTGTTTTAAGTCACAATCACATTTTCATTTTGAGTCTGTGTCACACCTTTTTTGTTCATCAGGAAGAATCCGATACACTAATTCTTGTGTATGACAACCCAGACGATTTTCTTTGTTTTTTGTTTTTTCCTTGATGCTGTTAAACTGTTGCTAATATACTGTATATGAAATTGCTGACAAGCAGCTCTGTGTAATGATATGTGTGGTAGTCGTGTGTGTATTCATTCAACTGTACACCCACATGTTACCACTCTGTATAATGTCAGGGAGAGGGGATGTGATTTGCATGTCACAAAATTTCAGTATGTAACCAGTATTGTTTATTTTTCCATGTTCTATTTCCTTTGTCCTTTCCTTCTTTTTTCTTTCGTATAGATTCTCAAGGCATGGAGCTTGCCAAAGGTGATGCAGACAGGTTGAATATAACATATGTTGGTTTTGACCACTCTGGATTCAATCCTTCAAAAATTAATGGTATACAATGTATACATTTTTTTTTTTTTTGGGGGGGGGGGGGTGGCTGCATTAGATGTGAGGATCTGACATGTACCTGCAGCACTGTAATGAAAGTCATGAATGCAAATGTCATGGTGATTTTGTAATAGATCCTTATGACAAAAGCTTCTTGCACAACAAAAATTCCTAAAATGGAGTGTGAATATTATGTCTTTCAGGACATCATTTGGAAAATAAGAATAGGTCTATTGTCGCTAGACCTACACACATGATAGATTTTCAAATTTTATGCACTTGCTGCAAATGACATGAGTAATGTTACAGAACCTAACAACGTCTTGATTGTTTTCTGTCTGTTTTTCTATTTTGTGTTCACATAATTGGCATGTTCAATTTCAACTTTATCTGATAATCCTTTCATTATTGTTGCTCTAGAATTTTATATCCTGGTTTTTGTCCCATTTATTGCACAGAACATAGCTAGGTAAGATAGACCGCATACGTCAGAACCTATTTGCTAGCTATGCTTTTGCAGAGTGTGTGCTTTCTTTCTAATATTCAAATACATAGGAGAGTCCATCTGAATTCAGTTGTACATCATTTTAAAACTGAGAGTGTGCTCTTTCAGAAACAGGATTGGCCCCCCCTTTTTTTTTTTTTCTGCAAGATACTAAGAAACCACTATTGAAGTGCTACAGACATTAATTCAAAGAAGAATTCAATGTTTATTTGATGAAAATTAGTTTTGAAATGGTTGAGATATCCAAAAGCAGAGTAAAACAAAGCGATTCTAGTAAAACGTTGGTTCCACCCTTATTAGGATTCCTTTATTTTGGATATCTCAAACATTTCAAAACCAATTTTCATCAAATAAACATGGAATTCTTCTTTGAATTAATGGTCTTTCATATTTCATAAGAGGTTTCTTATTATATCACCCCTCCTCCCCCCCCCCCAAAAAAAAGAGAAGAAATGTTAACAATCTGAAACCAGGTCTCAACCAAAACTTTACCAGCCCTTTAACCAGAAATCCATGTTTGGTGACTTTCTGTTGATATTGTGAGTGATACAGAGTCACAATTGTTAGATATGAAGCTGCAATCAGACTTTTGCAGTCTGACTGCTGAACTTCACTGAGTTTTGTCATAGACGAGTCCATAGGTGATGGCATAAGACAAGTGCTTTGCCAGGTACATGTATTAACCAAACCAGAAATGAGAATTATCCCCCTTCAAAAGAAAAAGCAAAAACATTAATATACAAAACAGAACAGAACAATTAAGCGTGCAAACGATTCAGTGAAAAGCAAATGGGTGAATTGAAGCACTCTGAAAAAAAAAGAAAGATTTATAGGCCTTGTAAAGTGTAAGAAAGCATTTTTTTTTTAAATGGATAAATGCAAATTCTTTATCAGTCAGCACATAAGAGTCTGATTTCTGATCTTTGATGATTAAAAGCTATTGTGCAGTAGACAAGGTCATTATTATTAGTATTAATATCATAATTAATATTCTGATATAGGGAACCTCAGAGTGCAAAGAAGGTGGATTGCAACACATATTATTTTATGCTTACAAAATATTTGCAATGATAGCATTGTGTGAATTTCAGCTGCTTTCATAATTTGATTAATAAACCATGAAAATAATACAAATGATTATGAAAGATCTGTCGATGTATAAGTGATCCAAACATAAATACATCAGTGAACATTGCAGTGCATTGTTTTTATGCCTCCGCCACGAAGTGGTGCCGCAGGCATTATGTTTTCGGGTTGTCCGTCCGTCTGTCCTTCTGTCCGTCCGTAATGAATTTTGTGGCAAGCGTAACTAAAAAACATTTTGAGGTATCCTAATGAAACTTGGCATGTATGTGTATTAGGGGGTGAAGTTGTGCCTATCAACTTTTGGGTGCACATGCTCAAGGTCAAAGGTCAAATACATAAAATTTAACTATTTCCACCATATCTCTGCAATGCCTGAAGATATTTTCTTGAAACTTAATGTATTCATGTATTACCCAATTAAGATTCTCTGGTGAAAGTCTGTGGTCATGAGGTCAAAGGTCAAAGGTCAAAAGGTTAATTAGAAATATTAAAACTTCACTCTTTTCTCCGTACCTTGGAAATTGTTCGAGGTATCTTCATGGAACATACATGTACTGACTGGCAGTGATTATCTAGACAATTTTGGGTTCATGGGGTCAAAGGTCAGGAGTCAAAAGGTCAAGGGCAACACTTCAAAATCTTACTATTTCCCTCATGTTTATGCAATGCCAGCAAGATTATTTTTTTTTTTACACTTGGTGTATGCATGTATAACCTAATAGAGATTCTCTGGAAAGATCTTCTTTCTTTTTTTTTTTTTGCCTCAAAGGTCAAAAGGTCAAAGATCAAGTGAAAGTGCTGAACTAAGTTTTTCCTCCGTGTCTCGGAAGTGGCTCAAGTTTTTTTTTAACTTTCTACATATTTATGCATGTTCTGCCTGACAGGGATTATCTTAAGAATTTTAGGGTCAAAGGCCAGATGAAAATGGTAACAATTTACTATTCAATACAGAAATTGAACTTTTTCTCCATACCTTGGAAATTACTCAATGCATAAACATATGAATTGGTCAAAGTCAAGTTAAAGTCCTTAAATCCCAAATACATGCTCTCCTATTCATCCAATTAAACCTAGGTCAAGGAAGGTGATCATTCAACACATTTGTGACAAACTTGTCATTTTAATATTTAGCCATTTTTGTGAAAATGTAATCACACATTGTCCACATGCACTATCTAGACCTATTAGGAGAATCATGCATCATGGCGGAGGCATACCAGTCGCCATAACGACATTTCTAGTTGTTATTATTTCCAGGCATGTGAAGGCAATATTTATGTAACCCAGTTAGAAATTATGTCTATGCGGGCAATTATTATTTGATTAGAAAGATAAAATCAAGCATAGCTTATAATGTAGAAATCAAGTAGAAAATAATACTAGAAAATACTGTGAGTGATAATAATTTCGCAAGGACTCTTACCAGTATCACCAATGTGGTTGTGATAATTGTGCTGTGATTATGATGACATTGAATAATGATATAATGTTTTCAAGATCAGATTTTCTAATGAATCAGGCAACTAGAATGAAATATATGAAATAGTTTGTGCAGTTACATAATCTGTCATATGACATGTAGTTAAATTGTGAGGAATTGATATTAATGAGTATGAAATTGATAGCAGTGAATGAATTGAATATAGTGTAATTGAGTCATTGTCGGCCTACACTGCCTCTTTCAATGAAATGTTTTCCCACTGTGGCAATTGATGAGTGAAAACAAATCCAAGTACGAAACAAAGAATACCTGCTGAAATTAGAAGTATCATTGTGATTTTTACTCCCACCTCCAACTGAGGGAGTTCGTTCAACCAGCGCTAACTTTATATGGTTTTATCAAAAAAAGAAAAAAGCTGTACCATGGCAATGCATTGTTCAACATTGAATAAAGTGTTTTGTTAATTCAAAAAATCTGTTTGTCACATGTGTCATATATGTATTGCAAGTCAAGTGCTCAAAAACTGAGTAAATTAAATGAATAAACTGGAAAGTCCTATGATTTTCACAAATGATGTTACCATGGCAACACACTGTTCAGTATTAACGAAAGATGAATATACACAAGTACATACATGTAGTATAACTTTCACATGTTTCAAATTTCAAGTCAAATGCTCAAAAGCTTAGGAAGTTAGCTGAATCCACAATATTTTTGAATGATTTTCATTCAAAATAATCTGTTACCATGGCAACGCATTGTGTGAAAAAGAACAAAGAAGAAATTTGCACATCAGTCTATGTACTTTAGCAGTCTCATGTGCCAGATTTCAAGTAAAATGCTCAAATATTGAAGGAGTAAACTGAATCTACACCTTTTTTTTATTATATTCATTGAAAATGCTGTTACCATAGCAACACAATGTTCTATATCTGTGAAAGATGAAGTTTGCACAACTATACATATCATGGTGGTCACATGTACCAAATTTCAAGCAAAATGCTCAAAAGCTGAGAGATAGCAGAATCCACAATATTTTTGTATGATTTTCATTCAAAGTCTGCTGTTACCATGGCAACGCATTGTTCAACAATGGCGAAAGATGAAGTTTGCACATCTACGCACAATGCCGGTCACATGTGTGCCACATTTCATGTCATATGCACAAAGATTGACAAATTTAGCGAATTCACAATTTTTGTATGCTTTTAAGTGAAAAAATGTTGTTACCATGGCAACAGATTGTTCAACATCAACCAAAGATTAGTTTTGCACATCTTCATACTGTAATGGTCATGTGCCAAATTTTTGGTCAAATGTTAAAAGAATTTAAGGAAGTTAGGTCAATTCACATATTTCTTTGTGTGATTGGTATAGAAAAACTTGTTGCCATGGCAACAGATTTTTTCACACCACACATGAAAAAAGTGTTTTGCACAACTACATATTACATTTATCTGATTCTATGCAGAATTTCAACTGCATTGCTTTAAAACTGAGGGCAGTAGTTCAATCCACAACAATTTGTATGTTTTTGTGAAAATTTGCCATTGCCATTCATGACAGCGTATTATGCGATATCAACAAAAAAGATATCTTGCATATCTACCTTTGACAGTGGTCACACATGCCAAATTTAGGGTCAATTACTCCAAAATGAGAAAAAAGTTTGATACAATGGCTCTCTCAAAAAGCTATCACATAAACTTAGGAGTGCTCCTGACCACTCCTAGATTTATGTGATAGCTTTGCCAAGTTAGGAGAGACTTTATGTGCTAGCTTTGTTCATGAAATGGTTTCTAGAAAAAGTCTCTCCTAAGTCTGAGTTTATGTGATAGCTTTATGAGATAGATTTTTCATGAAACGGTTTTTAGCAAAGTCTCTCCTAAGTATGACTTAGGAGAGAGAAAGTCTCTCCTAAGACTTTCATGAAACGGACCCCTGGGGTGGTATTCTGTTAAGCGGTAAGTAAGCGGTAAGCACTATTTGGGCACCCGTCCCGCTTCATTATGAATATTCATCAGGCAGTTAGATACTGTACTAGTAAATGGCAGAACGCTGGATAAATGCCATAGAATGTAAAAACGTATTGTCGGGAAATATAAAAATCTCGAAAAATTGCATCAACGTGGAATGTTAAAACGTCTCGCCGGGAGATGGAAAAATGTTCGGTTTTGTCGGGAAATGTAAAAACGCTTCCGGGAAATGTCAAAATCATGTATTTCCACGGTATTACGGATACATGTAGATGATGAATATTCATGATGAAGCGGGACGGGTGCCCAAATAGTGCCTACCTCTGTTTAGCGCGATCCTTATTTCGATCCTAGGAGCGCGCGTAGGACAGAAAATAGGATACCCTTACAGTCAGACCGCAACGTCCTGAAAAGCCTTCGCATTTATCGTACGCGTATGCATGGACCTCACGGACATGAATACGTAATGAGCTGGGAGACCACATTTTCAGAGTGTCTGTAAATCTAAACGACATTATCAATCTTCATGACTTATACATCGATAAAAAGCTCAAGAGTTGTACTTTGATGAAATTTGACCACTTAAAAAAGTTATGACATATAGAATATACTGAACAAGGAAATTATGAAACACAAAATTTGCATATTTTTCATTTTTCTTAAGGGGTACACTAGACCAATGAAATTAAGGTGGACCAAAATGGAAAAGGTATAAAATGAAAGAGAAAATATCATTCTATGAAAACATAATGACTTTATGTGGGCTGATCCTATGAACGGGTCAGGTTGGCGAATAAATCATTGCGTTGTACAGTTAATTTTTGACGAGATTTCAGTTTGCCGCGAATACGCGTTTCTGATTGGTTAATTCCCTCTGAGTGGAGAGTTGAACGAACCTCGCGCAATGACAGTAAACGTGTACTCTACATAACAGTAATACGCTGTGTGTAGATGACCTGTGTGTGCGCGCGCACAATGTATGTATACGCGCTCAGGTTCAGGCAACTGTAGCAGCAAAAGATCTCCACGTAAACAACAAGAACAACACTCCACTCTGATCGACAGCTCAACTTTGGCTTGAACTTTGTTTGCACAACTAGATAGAGTAGCGTGTATTAATAAATAGCATACAAACGAATAATAAAAGATTTAGCACTAAGTTTGCGCAAATGAGTTCTTTGGGGCTCTCTATTTGGTGTTCTCCTTATTAATCCGCTGTATACATCGCTGAGTGATTTATTTAATGATATCGTGGGAGCGCATGATCATTCATGTATCTCAAATTGCCACACTATGATTTTTACTTGACGAGACTTTCAATTTTTGTTGTTTTCCAAGCGAGGGACCAATTCAGTTCTTATTGTGCTATTATAACAAGTATATCTAAAACGTTGACCATCATTCATTTGGTGATTCAACCTATGAACGGGTCGGGTTGGCAATAAATAGAAAGCCTTGTTCTAATTTGTCTCAGGGTCGTTTGGAAAATATCGATATAATGCAGAGATATGAGTGATGGTATCATAAGCTCATTTTATATAATGTAAGCATTAAAAGGTGTCATTTATTTCAAATATTCACAAACCATGTCCATTAGTCACGGATAGTAGATCTTCATGTCGCCAATAAGTGAATCTCGTAGACCATGCACTTTGTCTCTGAATTATCTCGCAAAATCTCGGGTGCTGAGAAGGACATGCGCAAAAACCTGCGCGTATGATAAATTTTTGATTTGAGCTCATTAACAGCAGCGTTGCGGTCTGACTGCTTAGGACAGGCAAAATCGGTATTCTGTAAGCCTGTCCTAAGCCTATCCTAGGACAGTCATTTATGAATAATGAATATTAATGAGGAAAGACAGGACACGCCCGACGCAGTATCTATAAGCCAATCATCTGGCTAATTTTACGCAATGCGCGCCCAAGATCTACATTGCTCAAGAGTGCGATTCACGCAGCTCTACTGTGCGAGGAGTTAAAAATGTATTGTCAGTCTAATTTTACAGTTAAGAATACAATTTCGATTATCAAAGCTTTAGCACGCACTTAGCCCACCAATAATAAATGTAGACCTTACGAGTTCCATTAATTTGCATTTAAAGTTTTTGCAGAAATTAGCTCAAATTTTGAACTTTTGGAGGATGTAGGGGTAAACTGGGATATAATCACTGCATGCCAAACTTCGCCCTTAATTCAAAGTTATTATAAAATGTATAAGATTTTCTTAAATATAAAAAATGATAATAATAATAATAGATGCACACACACACACACACACACAAACACACATGCGCTCACATTATTCTACGATCGATATGCTTGTAATAATAATGTCTTGCTTATAGTAACTGTTTGTCCCACTTAAACCAAACCAATGTTCCATTTCTCCCAGGAAAAAAAAAAAAAAAAAAAAAAACGAAGACAACACAAATACGACACTTACAGGAATGTAGCGTAGCAACCCGTTATGTGGCTAGCATCAAAAGTCTTTGGGTCCGATTTAACATGTGTGCCCCATTCTAAATATCAGAAAGTTATTCGAGGAAATTCATCAAATCACCGTAATTTTTTGTCCCACTTAATTCACCCCGCTAGCTCTCCCCTATCTTTATGGTAGTATAGACTTACAAGCTGGGCAATGATAACAGAATAAATAAAGGAGATTACTGATAGATTAAACAAAGACATGGAGCTACTATAGCTCCATGATATCCTTGTATAAACACGTATAAGTTCACTACATTTTGAAAAAAAAAAAGTTAACCCATGCACATAGACTGTTAGGTCACGGGTTGCGTCACACACACTATACGTACGTCTTAACAATAATGTGTGCGTATGGATCGTTGCGTTACTAGTACTTTTCATATTCTGTACGAGCTGAAATTTTCGCGTACAGATATTTTCGCGAATTGCTACTTGGGGGACATTTTCGTGTGTTGTTAATTTCGCGGTTGCGAGGGTCTAATTGAACTTAGTTATTTGCGCGTTGTTATTTTCGCGTGTTTTTATTTTCGCGGTTCAAAGGCGATTCGCGAAATTCGCGAAAATAAAACCACCGCGAAAATTTCAGCTCGTACAGTTCTACACGCGACCTAGCCTTTTGTCAAGGCCCTCTCGCTGTATGGTGAGGAGAGCCCAGCTGAGTGGGGTTGCGCGAGGGCCTTTTGAGATCTGCTTCGCATCCTTTTGTTAGCCCTTTGAATTACCGACTTTTGCTCCCCGATTTCGGGAGCAAAAGTCGGGGTCCAATCAGCGTGTCTGTCTGCTCGAACCCAATTTGAATAGAGCGAATGCACGCCGCTGCCGCAGACCTCACAGAACTCTACACACTCTCACAGAACTCTACACACAGAGTGTGTAGAGTTCCGTGGCAGACCTCCTCGGGTGGTCAGTGATGCATGCGAACAGGCATGACCATCCAGGCTGAGGATGCGGGGAGCGCGCCATTCCATTGGTTGACTGGAAGCCATTAAAATGAGTATTCAGAAGGGTTCACGTGTAATGAATAATAATGTGTGCAGCAGATCTCAAAAGGCCCTCGCGCTGGCGCGCTCGGCTGGGCTCGCTTCGCTCGCCCATTACAGCGAGAGGGCCTTGACAAAAGGCTACACGCGACCTAGAAGCGCACTGCGTACGTTTCTATTTCTTTGGTTACTAGATCTTCATAGCAACAACTTCGAGGGTCACGTAATGTGGGCGGCGAAGGTAGGCTACTTGCACTGCGTCCGCATGACGTTCGGGCCGACGCTGAGCATTATAATAATGATAACAACAATAATGACAATAATGATAATAAAAAAAATAATAGTAATAGTAATAATAATAATGAAAATGATAATAATAATATTAACAATGATTATCATTGTTACAATATTAATAATTATAAAAATAGCTTTTGTTGCTATTGTGTACATAGAGTGTGAATTGAATTGAAAATGGCGAACAACAAACAAATAAACACATACCAGCTAGATAAAGAATACAGTTGTTTCGAACATTATAGATTGCAGTTAGAATCCTCAGTATGAGAGGAACAGATAACTCTGCTATACGATTCATGTATTTATTTTCTTGTTCATGAACATACAAAATGAGAGACAGTAGGTCGTCATTGCAGTATGGCCTATATACGCAATAGCCCGGCATAAAGCGCCAGAGAAAGATTGCTTAGAGGCTATCCTTATTTTTGCTCCTAAACTTGATCCTACTTGTGCTTACAGAATACCACTTATCTTAAGATCTCATTAACATCTAATTATATCTAATTAACATGTCAAGTTACGCCCCTATCCTAAGCTGGGAGAGAAATAAGGATCCCTGACGTCACTATCCTATTTCTCCTCCTACGCGCGGTGTTACAGAATACTAATCGCGTATTTAGGAGCGAGAGCTGTCCTAGGATCCTTATAGAATACCACCCCAGACCCTTGGGGGTGGGGTGGGGGGGGGGGGGCGTCGGCAAGGTACACTGTCCTTTCTTCTTCTTTTCGCAGGATGCACAACACATGTACTAGCAGTATCATAAGATACCTTTGAAATCACCCTCACACTAGTGTCTTATAGGTCTACTTTGTTTGTTTGTTTGTTTGTTTTAGGCCTATTACATTACCTTGAATTTACCTGAAGTGCAACACCTCCATCTTCACGTACACTGTAGATAGACTGCCAGTGCGACAGGGTTTAGGGGGCTTTGAAGGATGTCACACCGTCACATAAAATGTGCCCCTGTAAGCTACATTCCTTCGCTGTGTGTGTGGTTTTTTTAAACTACATGTAGGATGTTTATAGTTACCTAGAAATTTGTTTCTACATTTTCTATAAACGCGACTCTTACACTTTTTTTTTTAACGTCCCTACCGTAGGACCGTGCATGGGAGGTGGTACATATCACCCCTCCAAAACTCTCGACCCCCCCCCCCCCCCCGCTCGGTCGCTTCGCTCCTCCCCATAAAAGGATCTCACCCTGTCACACAATGTGCCCCAGTCTAGATTCCTCCCCCCACCCCCACCCCCCCCCCCCCCCAAAAAAAAAAAGTGTCATCCGGCCCCGCTTGACTGTCCTCAAACAGCTTAGTAATATAGCCTGCCGGCCGGGCCATCTCTTCGCAGGACATTTTCTCCACAAATGCACTGAGCGCTTATAGGTGACGTTTTCCTATGATTATCTTCCCAGGGAGCTCCAAAAATCTCGATATGGGGATCAATCCTACGGATATCCTATAACCACTTCCCTATAGAAACAAGTGTATGTGTATGGTTACCGCCCGGGGGGGGGGGGGGTGTCTTGAATTTTCATTTTGTTTTTGTGCAAAAAACTGTAAAAAGGCTCACAGGAGTGCAAGCACAACGTATAGTAACAAGCGGTCAACCAGGACCTAATGCTTATTCCAGATTCCAAGAGATAACACTACTTTCAAGGATTGAAATGGCTTACGATTTTTATTTCTTGTCACGGGCTTTGGGAAGAAAGCCAAGAAAATTATCTCTCTATCAGAGGGTTTTTTTATTTTTTTTTATATTTATTATTATTATTATTATTATTATTATTATTATTATTATTATTATTATTATTATTATTATTATTTGTTTTTGTTTAAGGGAAGATATAGCAAAACGGCGTTATTATGTGTTAAGGTCTATTTGGAGTGCATTGTGGCGAAATGTCATGCGAAAAGAAACTGGCCAGGCCGGCATGCTTTGCAGCATCAACATGCAAAGCACTTTCAAAGCGCATGCGGGAGAATCGGTGTAAAACTGTAATTAGCATCAGGAAGCCCAATCATTGCTATTTATATTTCTGGGCTTGGAAACTATGATCCTCTGGGAAGACAGCAAACTCATCACATCCATCAAAAACTGGAACACACGACGCATCAGAGAAGCCATAGAAATTCACACACACGACACTGTTACACAGGATAGGAACCTACTGGACTCCACATCAACAACATCTGGCTTCCTCTCATCAACAAACCATCGAACAGCAACAATGACAACAACAACACACTCTCTCCACAGCACATCCCCCCTCTACTTCTTTCTCTCATATCTCTTCCCCCACCTCTTCACAACAGCACCCAAGACGTCAACCGCGCCTCCCACTCACGACGACTCCTATCGCTGGTTCCAGAAGACGCCCTCACCGACACAAGTCATCCACACCACCGGCGTCCACCCCATCTACTAACCCGGACTCCAATCTCCGGCCACGACCTACTAACAGCCAATAGAACGCATCAACGACCGCAACACTCCACCAACAGCCGACGCTCAGCCCGCCTGCGAGCCCGCCCCAACCGACTATATCTTCCATCTGGGTCCGCATTCTCCATATACTAGTAATCCGCCTCTTCTCAGATCACGCTTCATTTCTGACGAAGGACAGTCAACCTGCCCGACATATAAATCTCACGGGATTACATAGTAGCCTCTACTATAGTAGAGGCTACTATGTAATCCCGTGAGATTTTTGTGCCAAAATTGATTTCATTGGCTAACTTTATCAATTTGGGGGTGCTGAATCCAAAAAACTTTGGTTCCATTTTTTCTGACGACGTCTTCAGCCGCCATTTTGAATTTCAAAATGGCCGCCATAGCAAACTGTATTCTTATCCATATCTCATTAAGTGAGCATCATAGAAGCTTTAAATTTGGTGCAAAATGCGTGGTTTTGATGTCAGACACCCTGGTATATCTTTTTCTGATATTATGGATTGTTTCGATACAATTTGTAGGCTGCCATCTTGAATTTCAAAATGGCCGCCATATCAAACAGTATTTTAAACCATATCTCATACAGTGAGCATGGTAGAAGCTTCAAATTTGGTGCAAAATGCATGGTTTTGATGTCAGACACCCTGGTGTATCTTTTTCTGATATTATGGATTGTTTTGATACAATTTGTAGGCTGCCATCTTGAATTTCAAAATGGCCGCCATATCAAACAGTATTTTAAACCATATCTCATACAGTGAGCATTGTAGAAACTTGAAATTTGGTGCAAAATGCATTGTTGTGATGTCAGACACTCTTATATATCATTTTCTGATATTGTTGATTGTTTTGATACAATTAATAAGAGGACCTCTACCTTCTTATAACACTTCTGCCGGTACAACAGTCTGATAGACCTGTCATTATCCAGTCATTGCTGGACGATACAATCATCGAAAGTTATAAGTTCTGCTGTTCTAAGTTATTCCTCAATCACTCTTCATCTCACAATTTTATGGCCTTCTCCTAATTCTCACTAACAAAGGTTCATTTTTATACCCATGCCTTTAGAAGCCCACAAAACTGAGCCAAACAATCAGCCTGAAAGTTGAATTACTGATCAGTTAATTCCCTCTGACACAGATACCATATCATGGAAAAAAACCAAAGGGTTCATCAAAGATGCCATGGGAGCTGTCACCCGTCACAATGAGGAAGCAGATATCCTCATTCCATTGCTTGTATCACATGCTGCTTCAAGAGCAACAGGGAATTTCAGAGATATTGATGATTATTACGTATAGGCACTGACATTTTCATTCTCCTAATGGATCTTTGCTTTACTTTACTACTGCATCGCAAGTTTGTGCTCCATCACTGGAAAAGGGGATAGTACAATTGACATTGTTGAGAGATTATGTTCTGCACGTTGTCGCGAAAAACAAAGGTCTGCTTGGTCATGCCTTTCATGGTGCAGGCTGAAGTTGAAAATTTGAGGATGTCTCAAAGAGCAGATGAATCAAGAATTCTCTGAATCTTGAATCATGCAGCATGTGGAGTGATACACACAGTCCATGCCTTCCAGAAGTTGGGCGTGGATGACTTCAACCTGGACAATCTCCCGCTTTACCCTCGTAGAGTCTTGACACAACACATCAAGAGAGCAAACCTCGTAAACCTTCACAACCTAATTTGTGCCTCTACTTACAGGGGAAAATGGTACATTGTAGCACTGGCGTAGCCAGGGGGGGGGGGGGGGCGATGGGGGCGGTCGCCCCCCCCCCCCCCCCTAAGATTTGGACCGAGGAGTTGGGAGGCGGAAAAAAAAAATACTGTATGCATGCACATGAAGCGGGTCTCCTTTGCAACCTTTCATCAAATAAGATATATTTTTTTGAATATTTCACTCAAAGTATGCACCAGATCGTTGAATTTCAATTCAAAATATGCAAAATCTCTCGTGCTTGGGAGGGGGATACCCCCTCCCAAACCCTCCCCCTCTTTGCCGCTTTCCCTAGCTAAGTACACTTTTTAGATTAAAAAAAATTCTGAATAATTCTGAGTGCACAAGACTTTTCACTAATATTCCGAAAACTGAAGGTTCCCTCATGTATAAGGGGAATTTCCCCTTTTAATCGACCCTTTCCTCCCTCAGCCCCCCCCCCCCCCATCATTTTTTTTTTTTTGATTACCCAAATGTTGATTCCATCAAATATGCTTATTATGCGTATACGAGATATCTCAATTTCAGCCTTAAAAAGATACAAGCTCCATCGGAAGGGAAGAGTGGAGATAACACTCGCCAACGCCTTCTTCCTGTTCCCGCCCCCCCCCCCCCCGCCATGCAAAGAAGTAGACTGTGGCTATACCAAGATCGCTTTATTTCAATTCTAAAAACGCAAAAGCTCCGCGAGCGGGAGGGGGAATCCCCCTTCCCCTAAGTTCTACCTCACTAGACTTTATACATACGCACAGATGGTGCACATTCGGAATAAGAGCTAAATTCCGTGATTTTAACACTTCGATGAAAAAGTGTTGCACCAAAAATTTGCACCAGATCGCTGAATTTCAGGTCTGAAAACGCAAAATCACCTTCGTGTGGGAGGGGATATGCCCCTATCTACACCCTCGTGTGCATGCTTTTTCTGTTTGATTGCTGAACAGACAGCGTTCATGATATTCAGTGTAAGAATTAATACAAGAAGACTAGTGTGTTTGAATTATACTGTTTTATAGGCAAATTGTTCAATAATAATCTACAATAAAATATACGGCAACCTTAAACAAGTGGGACTGTTTCAACTCGTTAAAACACGCAAAAACATGCATCAAATTGCACAATTTGCAACATCAAAATGCAAAAAGTTCTCACCGTAGGAGAGGGGGTGGTAGGAGGGGGGACACCCCCTCCCACACCCTCCCCTACCCCCTCGCTCGCTCCGCTCGCTCGGGTTCAGTCGAGTTCGTGATATACTAGTACAGTGAAAAGAATTAATACAAGAAGTGTATTGGAATTATACCATTTTATAGGCAAATTGTTCAATAATAATCTACACTAAAATACACTGCTACCACAAGTGGGACTGTTTCACGTCGATAAAACGCGCAAAAACATGCATCAAATTGCACCATTTGCAAAATCAAAATGCAAAAAGTTCTTACCGTGGGAGGGGGACACCCCCCTCCCACACCCTCCCCTCCCCCCTCGTTGGCTCCGCTCGCTCGGGTTCAGTCGCGTTCATGATATTCAGTGAAAAGAATTAATACAAGAAGTGTATTGGAATTATACCATTTTATAGGCAAATTGTTCAATAATAATCTACACCAAAATATACTGCAATCTAAAACAAGTGGGACTGTTTCACGTCGTTAAAACACGCAAAAACATGCATCAAATTGCACCATTTGCAAAACCAAAATGTAAAAACTTCTCACCGTGGGAGGGGGGAAACCCCCCTCCCACACCCTCCCCTACCCCCTCGCTCGCTCCGCTCGCTCGGGTTCAGTCGCGTTCATGATATTCAGTGAAAAGAATTAATACAAGAAGTGTATTGGAATTATACCATTTTATAGGCAAATTGTTCAATAATAATCTACACTAAAATATACTGCAATCTTAAACAAGTGGGACTATTTCACGTCGTTAAAACACGCAAATACATGCATCAAATTGCACCATTTGCAAAATCAAAATGTAAAAAGTTCTCACCGTGGGAGGGGGGTTCCCCTCTCACCCTCCCCTACCCCCTCGCTCGCTCCGCTCGCTCCGCTCGCTCGGGTTCAGTCGCGTTCATGATATTCAGTGAAAAGAATTAATACAAGAAGTGTATTTGAATTACACCATTTTATAGTCAAATTGTTCAATAATAATCTACACTAAAATATACTGCTACCTTAAACAAGTAGGACTGTTTCACGTCGATAAAACGAGCAAAAACATGCATCAAATTGCACCATTTGCAACATCAAAATGCAAAAAGTTCTTATCGTGGGAGGGGGGATACCCCCTCCCACACCCTCCCCTCCCCCTCGCTCGCTTCGCTCGCTCGGGTTCAGTCGCGTTCATGATATAAAATATACTGCAATCTTAAACAAGTGGGACTGTTTCACGTCGTTAAAACATGCATCAAATTGCACCATTTGCAAAATCAAAATGTAAAAAGTTCTCACCGTGGGAGGGGGAAACCCCCCTCCCACACCCTCCCCTACCCCCTCGCTCGCTCCGCTCGCTCGGGTTCAGTCGCGTTCATGATATTCAGTGAAAAGAATTAATACAAGAAGGGTACTGGAATTATACCATTTTATAGGCAAATTGTTCAATGATAATCTACTCTAAAATATACTGCAATCTTAAACAAGTGGGACTGTTTCACGTCGTTAAAACACGCAAATACATGCATCAAATTGCACCATTTGCAAAATCAAAATGTAAAAAGTTCTCACCATGGGAGGGGGGAAACCCCCTCCCACACCCTCCCCTACCCCCTCGCTCCCTCTGCTCGCTCGGGTTCAGTCGCGTTCATGATATTCAGTGAAAAGAATATTTGAATTATACCATTTTATGGGCAAATTGTTCAATAATAATCTACACGAAAATATACTGCTATCTTAAACAAGTGGGACTGTTTCACGTCGATAAAACGCGCAAAAACATGCATCAAATTGCACCATTTGCAACATCAAAATGCAAAAAGTTCTTATCGTGGGAGGGGGGAAACCCCCCTCCCACACCCTCCCCTACCCCCTCGCTCGCTCCGCTCGCTCGGGTTCAGTCGCGTTCATGATATTCAGTGAAAAGAATTAATACAAGAAGTGTATCTAAATTATACCCTTTTATAGGCAAATTGTTCAATAATAATCTACATCAAAATAAACTGCTACCATAAACAAGTGGGACTGTTTCACGTCGATAAAACGCGCAAAAACATGCATCAAATTGCACCATTTACAACATCCAAATGCAAAAAAGTTCTTACCGTGGGAGGGGGGACACCCCCTCCCACACCCTCCCCCCCCCCCCTCGCTCGCTCCGCTCGCTCGGGCTCGGTCGCTTCGCTCCCTCGCAGACTAACCGCCCCCCCTAAGATGAAATCCTGGCTACGCCGTTGCATTGTAGTTAATTCCAGCGGATATACATAAACTATGCAATCAAATACTTTCAGCTTCTTACACCAACGGTATCCACAGAATTTATTATCCTGCTCATATGGCAAGAAATGCAAAAGTCATTGTTTCTGAAAGAATTCAGAACCAATTCTCCTCTGTGTACAGCCCTATACAAGTTCTGTGACTTCAAAAACACATGCAGGGAATGAGCCTAGGAGACATTAACTAAGTTAATATCCCATGAATTCTTTAGTATTTTTTTTTACTAATATTGTTTATTCAAACTCTGCAACCAAATTGTCTAAATGGGGGCATTTAGTCACTCAGACACAGTTATTGAGGCACTTTTGAAAGTCATTTGCTTTGACACCAGAATCACATGATTTCCCATTCACAAGTTTTACCCAAATGCAATGCTCTCAAAGGAATGTTTCCCATGACGGCCATTTTGCATTTCAACATGGCAGTGTACCTACAGCAAGCAGTCCAGCCTATGCAATAATAATACTATTTATTGAAGTGATTGACTTACATACTATAGGTCCTATATACATGAAAGTGCTCTAGCATGCTTGAGTTTGCAGGGTAAAGATCTTACAGCACCAAATATGGGTCGAAATCCATCTTGAATTTCAAGAGTGGCAGCCAATGCGAATAGTCTGTTATTACAGAATGTATATAATTATGTGTGTGTGTGTGTGTGTGTTGTGAAAGAATGTACAATGTACACCACCATAAACGCTGATATGTCTAAAGTTGCTTGTAACCACAGATATAAATAGCTGAAATGCAGCCATTTTGAATGATAAAATGGCAGCCCATTAAAAAATGATCTGCAATTTTAGGGAGGGGATCAAAGTGTATCTGAATGCTCAACATTATGAGCCTGCTTTATATGTGAACTTTCTGTATTGTTTACAACATGAAATATGGGTCAAAAATATACATTCTGGTATGGCGGCCATTTTGAATTTCAAGACGGCCACCTATAATATCAAAATGGACCATCATTTCAGAAAAAAAAGATATTTCATAAAGTCTGATAGTATACACATGCTCTTTGCCCCAAGTTATAACCTTACACAATGCATACGGTATGAGATATATGCCCAATTACATTTGATATGGTGGCCATTTTGAATTTCAAGACGGCCGCCAACCAAAATGATCCATCATTTAAAGCAGAAATGTATATATTAGCATGTCTGACTTCCTAAGCCTGCTTTTTGCCCCAAATTTATACTTTCCATAATGCTTACAACCTGAGATACAGGTAAAAATACATTTAGCTATGGCGACCATTTTGAATTTCAAGATGGCAGCCCTTAAATTGTATCAAAACAATCTATAATATCAGGAAATGGTGTATCAAAATGTCTGACATCATAAACATGCTTTTTGCATCAAATTTGAACCATCTATGATATTCACATTATGAGAACTGGGTCAAAATACAGTTTGTAATGGCGGCCATCTTGAAATTCAAAATGGCGGCTGAAGACGTGATCGAAAAAAATGGAACCAAAGTTTTTTGGATTCAGTACCCCAAAATTGACAAAGTTAGCTAAAAAAATCAATTTTGGCACGAAAATCTCACGGGATCCAATATTTCGACATAGCAGACCGTACTATATGGAAAACTTTCGCACGATTTCGCGCATTTAAGCCCCAGTCACATAATGCTCTGCGTCCGGCGTTACGTCCAAAAAAGTCATTTTTTCCGCGGACCCCCGCGGATCCTTTGCCGTCACCAGAAATTTGTACAATTCATGCGGGCAAAAAATGCGGGCGATACGGACAGATACAACCAGATGCGAATACATGCGTCCACTTGCGGATATTCTTACGAATTGGCACATAATAGTTCTGAACACTTGCGGAGAGTTGAGGATATTTTCTGATAGTTACGGATAGTTACAGATTGTTACAGATAATAATTATGGACAATTTGGTTTTCTGTTACGATTCCTGCTATTAAGTTAATGTATTGTGACAGCAAGGTTATCACATTTTATTTTATTTATTATTTATTTTATTTATTCATTCTCCACTCATGGGATGGATTCCCTGGTCAGCTAAAAGCTGGTTTTCACAGGGGTCCAACCAAAATACAAAACATGCCATCAGTACAAACAACAAATCAATCAATCATCAACTAAAATTACATAACAAGCCAGAATGGCATGAGCTATACAATTTAACTAAGGGGGAAAAACCCCTACATACTAAGAAATTAGAAAAAATATGATATAATCAACATCAAAAATCGGGGAATGGGGGTGGGGAATGGGTGAGAAAAATCGTTCTCGTACAATCTCAAATAATCTACTAATTGCGTTGACTCATTATCCTGCAAAAATGGGTATGTCGGGGCTGTGATTTACGTAACGTTTGAATGCTTCAATTGATACAATTGTTGAAGAGGGATAATTAAGCTCATTCCAAAGTTTGGCCCCTCGATAAGATAGGGACCGTTTGCTATAGTTGGTCTTCGGTTGAATGAGTTTCAATTTGGATGGGCCGGACCTTGTGCTATAAGCAGTCTGTCGAAAACAAAACATTTGATTTAAATAGGGAGGGTATAATTCATGTAATGAACGGTACATTGTTCATGCTAGTTGTTTAGCCCATCTTACATGTAGCCGATCTAATTTCAATGTATCATATAAATTATCAGAAGGATGCATATAATCAAAATTCATAACAATACGAAGTGATCTATTTTGCAGTATTTGTAATTGCGAAAGGTAAGATTTGGAGGAATTTGCCCAAACCGGACTACAATAATCATTTTGGACTGTCTTACATTGTATACTGGGGAAAACTGAAATTTTATTACGTACAAGTTGTGAAAAAAAATCGTAATCCTTTAATTTGCTTTACAATAATAAAAGATTTATGAAAGTTTGAACTTGAAGTTTGAATTTTTTTGTGCAACTCAAATATGAATAAACGTCATAAATGTAAAGAATATATTGTGACCGTGCATCACAAAACGAACAAAAAGTCGCACACACTGATTTTGTTTGAGGATTGAAAATAGGTGAAATGGGTCAACCGAGCCGATCTTGACCTGGCTACCATGGGTAAATAAGGCTTTATCATTATTATTATTATTATTATCATTATTATTATTATTATCATTATTATTATCATTATTATCATTATCATTACTATTATTATTATTATTATTATTATTATTATTATTATTATTATTATTATCATTATTAATTTCAGTTTAATCTGATAATCCCCTCATTGTTGTTACTCCGGTGGTTTCCATCCTGTTTTTTGTCCCATTCATCGCACAACCAGCACGGCTTGATAAAGATTAAGCGCTTGAATAGACACTGTACTTCAGAGCCTCTTTTCTCAGTTTACACTTTTTCTGAGTGTGTGCATTCTTTCCACTATTTAGATAGGTTAGGAGAGTCCATTTGATTTGAGTAATACATCATTTTAGCTCTTTCAGAATATGCTCTCAACTAAAATTTCATGTGTGGCGACTTTTTGTGTGTTTTGTGGTGCAGGGTCACATATAACCTCACTATACCACAAATAAAATACAATATAGATCGAAAAGTTAAACATTAGAGTGAGAAAATATTACTTGCAGTCATGGAATAGACAAACTGTGGTCGCTGTCGTTGTTCAGCGATATTCATGACTTACTGGGTTATGTTAAGGAGATATTTATGATAAAGCAATGCTCATTAAATTTACAGAAAAAAAAAGATATCAAAACTTTCAAACACCCCTCCCACACCCAAATACAATATCAAGTCATCTCTTGAAGTTATGTATTTTCTGTTTGAATTTCTTGTATGCATGTCATTTTGTAATGCGCAGTAAAGTATATTATTATAGTAGCTGCGCAATATAAATATCCTTTATTATTATTATTAGTATTATTATTATTATTATCACAAAAAAAAATGTAATACACATTCGATGGAGCGTAAAGTGCGTGGGTAAGACTACAGAGAAATACTAAATTCGTTCTCATTTTATATAGTTGCCCCTGTCCCACACCTTCCCCGGCCAGAAAAGTGAATAAAATGCTATCACCCCATCCCCTACCCAAAATATTGCTTTTTTCGAAAAATATACATTCGAAGAGTACAAGAAAAAAAGTTCAGCACCAAGAGTCAACCGATGTCATGAGTATACATGGTATATGGGTGCCACTTAAAATGACCAGTATGTGGGAGAAATTTCATAATTTGACCATGTAGTTCTGCCTCTCCACCGCTCCGACTGTGTTGTAGTATTCCTTCAGGTAAAGGCGCTGCAGCTTGGCAACAGGAGTAGTGTGCCTTCCCACGAGTCTCTGTGTTCCCATGCGAGTGGAAAACGGAAAACGTCGAAGGACGTAATTGTCCGCAACATCCGTAGCTGTCCGTAAATATCCGTAAGCGGAGGAAACTGTTGTGATACGTTAACTTGCGGTTAATTTCGGATACTTACGGTGGACGTAAGCGAACGCAAACGGACGGAAGGTAATTTTTTTTGCGGATGGTCTGCGTCCAAGCTACGGGTAGCTACGTTCAGTTACGGATAGTTACGATTGGTTACGGTTACTTGCGTAAGTTTGCGTCCGTGGCGTCCCTCTGCGAAATTTTGAACATTTCAAAATTTCGCAGGTTCGGCGACGTCATTGTGCGTTTCTTTACGGATGAGTTACGGACAGTTACGTCTACATACGTCCCTGCGGATGCCTGCGTCCAAGCTGCGTCCCCCTGCGTCCACTCATTCGTATCTATCCGCGGCGGACGTAATCCATCGTAAAGCACTGTGTGACTGGGGCATTAGGGTTGACAGACCAGAGTGCACGTAGTCGCCGAGAGCCAACAGCCGAGTGCACTCGAGCATATATGGTGTAAAGTGGTGGAGTAACATGCCCACTTTACTGTATAGATAGTACTGGCGGAAAGCTGGAATATAGTAGCTTTCATACCAAGACATGTAATATAAGTTTATGGAGCAACTTGCCCATTTTAGTGTACATAGAGTTTGTAGAACCAGAAAGCTGGAATCTATTCATTACCACGATACAATAGCTGCTTGGTACACAGTGTATTATATAGTGCCACAACGCAACCTAAAGGTTGAATGAGTTTATGAAACAAAAGAGGTACTGCCACCCTACTTGAATAGTGGATTTAGTGGCAATGACTGGACAGTGACTTAAAGATAGAAAACCACATAAAAGTGGCTGGTATTGTTCTATGTTACTTTGAAGTTGCCACCTTGTGATGCCGTACAAAGAACCAGAGTACAGCATGCATGTAGAATGCTTTGTATTAAGTTTCTTTCTCAACCTCCCTCTCTCCCTCTCCTATCTCTCCCTCTGCCTCTTTGTCTCTCTCTCTCTCCCTTACCATTCATGGTCAGTTTTTGTATAAAGTTTTTGTATAAAGTTTCTTTGAGAAGGGTTAGTCAGGAAAGCTTGGGTATGCTTCAAGAGATGAGTATTATGGGATAGTAGGAGCAGGCCCCTGTACATAGTATATATTGGAGTTGATACTTCTGTTCGGAGTCTCTCTCCCCAAGCCCTGTGAAGTGGAAGGACGTGTTCCAGTTTCTCCGAGACCAAGCTGTTATACTTAAATGTTTTAGTGGAGAAACTCAACGTTTTGCATTGACACGAAGTCCCGTCCTGACATAACTAAGTCATGTCCACTGTACATCAGTTCAAGTTGATTAGATGTTTTGAATGATATTTTATGGACGCTTTGCTGTACATTCGAAACGGTCTGTTATTATGCTGGTCGATCTGAGGAGAAGTCAAACGACTACTTAGTGCTTTGTGGACCAGACATGCAGCTTCAAGAATTTGCAGCAAGCCCGAAGTAACCTTCATTTGGACAAGGACCCCCCCCCCCCCAACTGTGAGTCAACTCAACGCAGAGATGTCTTCTGGTCATCGTTCGCGGACCCTCTTCACTTCATGAACTGAGCGCTCCAACGAGATTCGCCATCAGTTAGCATGTTAATTCAACCGCGAGGACTGTATCCATGAGCATTTTGCACGAATATTGAATTGTAGAGACCCAATCCCCTTCATTGAATATCAGAGTGGACTTATATGTAAGTACATTCGTATCTCTGTCATTTGTATGTATAATAACTCTTTTTATTTTTCATGGTTAAAAGAGATCAAACTGGTTGCTCTGATGCCTGACTTTGAATAAATCTCAACACCAACAAGGTGACTGATGTAATCCAATGTGTACTACATTGTCTTTGTCACTGCTTTGACGCCCACATATTTAGTTTGCTTAATGTTTCTGTGTGATATATCCATTTGGATGAAATTATGTATTCGGGGTGAGAATAAGCCACCCTGACAAGTGACTTTATTCTACAACACATACACGCTAACACCCCCTTACATAAATTGGTGTCAGGAGTGGGATTGTCAAAGTAGGTGTTGAGATCTATTTCAGGAGTCTGCAAGTCATTATATTTTGTACATTTATTCTGCCACAATTATTGTGAAGCACTACATCTCGCAAGGTTGTTTTGGAGTTAATTGGTCAATATTTATTGTACACTGAAAGACCAAATTCAAACATAGAAAGATTGTTCTGGTCAAAGCAGTAGTAAACCGCTACCGACAGGCGACAAGGTTGAATGAGGGTATACTTGCTTGATGTAGTGGCTGTATAGTGGCACATGCATCTATATTACTTTTATGTCCATGCTTTGATTTCGTGATTTTACATGCTTGAGTTCGATTGATAGTTTGAGCAATAGATTGGATGCATGTTATTGGTTCTTGTCAAATTTAGATCTTTTGATGACAATTTAATTTCAAAGTGTTTTTAGGACTTTTTGGTGGCAGTATACATACACTGCAATACAATGAATATGAATGGGGCAACTCCGGTGTCTGAAGGGGCATCACACTCTACACCTTCATCTAGTCAAGGGGCTACACCTGTATTGACCCTCCCGTATATTCCTATGCATATAACCATCCCAGTCTTTTCGGGAAGTGATGTAGATCCCTCTTTGGGGGTAGAAGAGTGGATTGCGCGGGTAAAGGCTGCATTTAGGGTGTGGAACACTCCAGCTGATCAGAGAGCACAGATAGTCATTCATCACTTGGCTGGAGAGGCTCGGCGGGAGGTGCTAGTCCTAGAGGAGTCTGTACGGGACGATGCCGAAAAAGTATTTACAGCTCTACGGGAAATCTATGGGGACAGAGAAACCGCTGCATCGTTACTTAACAGGCTCCATTCAAGGGTTCAGAGGAGGGGAGAGAACACACGTACATTCGCACTGGCGCTACAGGAGCTGGCCCAAAGAATAAAGCGGAAGTATCCAGCCTACCTCCCAAAGATGGATGATATTTTGTGTGGTTGTTTTCTCGAGGGCTTAAGGCAGGGAGCAGCAAAAGTGGCCGTAACGCGGTACTATCGCCGGGACGGAGCAGCAAGCTTCGCAGCGTTGAAGGAGGAGGCCAGACGTATCGAGGAGGAGGAGGAAGGAAGTGGCGGAGGAGAGACCACTGCACATGCGTCTGTCTACGCTATGCATGGCGGCGCCTCAACAGAAGCAAGAAGCAGCAATGCCTTGGTGTTGCAACTCGTAGAGGAAATGAAAACTCTTCGCCTGGTTGTTACCCAACTCCGCCAGCAGATTGGTCATGGAAATATCAACTCACAAGGGGCCAGAGGAAGAGGGAGAGGGAGAGGAACCCAAAACTCCAACTGGGATGAAAATGGCCGACCCAGATGCTTTCGTTGTGGCCAGTTTGGTCACATGGCTCGAGAATGCCCACCCAGGCCCGGCCCGCCACTTCAGCATCCCAATACCGACCCACAAACACCACCACTCGCATCAAACAGCATTAACCAGCTTTTCCACCAGGGAAACTAGAACTCTCCGGCGCCAAGGGCCAAGCGGCGGAGACCAAACACCAAGGCCCCATAACGACTGAACCCACCCATCACATCGTTGGAGAGCACCTTTTAGCCACTGCCAAGATTGAAGGCGTCAATATTTCCTGCATTCTTGACACTGGTAGTCAGGTATCTACCATCTCTAAGAGCTGTTTGGAGTCGCTGCAAATTCACCAAAACAAACCGGAGCCGTTGCCATGGTTACGCCTGAGGGGTGCAAACGGTTTAGAAGTGCCGTATACTGGGTGTGTTGAACTGCAAATGGAAGTTCTTGGCGAAGACTTGGGAAAGGTGAGCATGTTAGTGGTAGAAAAAGCTCCTTCATCGTCATCTCCATGTTTGTTAGGGATGAATGTGATTCGTTTGTGTAGCATGCGACTTTTCAGTTCAAATGGCAGGAAGCATCTCCATTCCAGTTCAATGGCCAGCAGTGCAGCTTGGAAGCAGGTGCTATCAGTGAAAGAAGAGCTCGACAGCCCCAGCGGCGGGTATATGGTACATCCTGCATCAAAGCGTGTGCGACTGAAGGCTGGATGTGAACAGATTGTGATAGGGGTATGTCGGGCAGTTCAACAGAAGGATGAGCTTGTCGGATTAGTGGAGGCATGCCACTCAGGCAACTTACCGAATGATATACTAACAGGTCGCGCGGTGGTGACAGCAAGAAAGGGAGTGGTGCCGGTTCGAGTTATTAACCACAGCCACAGTGATATTTTCATAGACCGCAGCACTCAACTCGCAGTGCTACACACCATAGCACCTGACGCAGTGATGGGAAGGCACCAAGTGAATCTTGAACAGATTGATGGCGAAACACTCCAGGTGTCAGTCTCGCAGCCGTCCTCCCCCGATGATGTGGTATCCAGCATTGATGTGTGCACAGATGGCCTGACGGATACACAACTGGAGCAGACAGGACATCTGTTGGCCAAACACCATCGAGTGTTCTCCCTTGGAGAGAGTGATTACGGGCGAACCAATCTCAGCACCCACTCTGTACCCACTGGCAATGCCCCACCACATAAGGAACCATTCCGGCGTATTCCTCCCCAGCTCTTCAAGGAGGTGAAAGATCATCTCAACAACCTTCTGGAGAATGAGATCATCCGAGAGAGCTCGAGTCCCTGGGCGTCACCCATCGTCCTAGTGAAAAAGCGGGATGGTAGTCTACGTCTGTGCGTGGATTATCGCAAATTGAATGCAAAGACAAGAAATGATGCGTTCCCCTTGCCCCGCATCGATGAATCTTTGGATGCTCTCGGTGGTGCCCAGTATTTTTCCACGCTGGATCTCGCCAGTGGGTACTGGCAGGTGGAGATGAAGGAGGAGGACAAAGAGAAGACAGCTTTCACCACGCCTATGGGGTTATTTGAGTTCAACCGTATGCCATTTGGCCTCTCCAATGCCCCGGCCACATTCCAACGTTTGATGCAACGCTGCCTGGGAGACCAAAATTATGATACTCTCCTCATCTATCTGGATGACGTAATAATTTTCTCACGCGACTTTGACACTCACCTGGCCAACCTGGACAGAGTTCTGACTAGACTGTGGGAGGCTGGACTAAAGGTGAAACCGTCCAAGTGTCATCTGTTCCAGAAAGAGGTGAGATACCTTGGGCACGTCATCTCTGCTGACGGCATCTCCACAGACCCCGACAAGTGCAAAACGCTAGAGGACTGGCCCCAACCTCAGAACGCCAAGGAAGTCCGCATGTTTCTCGGCTTTGCTGGCTACTACAGACGGTTCGTGAAAGACTTCGCGAGGATCGCAAAGCCTCTCTTTGCCCTGACTGGCCAGCCTAAGAAGGGAAAGAAAAAAGAAACATGCGGCACCCCAGCAATTCATATGGACAGATGAGTGCCAGGCAGCATTTGACACACTTCGACAATGTCTCATGTCCTCCCCAGTACTTGCCTATCCAGACTTTCGCCGGCCATTCAAGCTGTACACCGACGCAAGCAATCTTGGTCTGGGAGCCGTACTTTCTCAGGAGATAGATGGAGAGGAAAAGGTAGTCGCCTATGCCAGCCGGGGCTTACGGAAAGCTGAGCGCAATGATGCCAACTACAGTGCCTTCAAACTTGAATTGCTGACACTAAAGTGGGCAGTCACAGACAAGTTTAAGGACTATCTTCTCGGCTCGTACGTCGACATCTACACAGACCACAACCCTCTAGTACATCTTGACACAGCGGGCCTGGGAGCTACTGAGCAGCGATGGTTAGCAAAACTGTCAAACTTTGACTTCAAGATCCATTACAGACCAGGTAGAGTAAATGCGAATGCAGACGTTCTATCACGACTTCACTCTCAGGATAACACAGTGCACGAAGAGGATGCGATGGATGACGTCGAAGTGTTTCAGACGGTAGTCAGCGCTGGAGATGAGGGAACGTTTGTTTTACCAGGTGTGTCTGTGGAGGAGATGATGAAGCATCAGGCAGAAGACCCAGACATCTCTCGAGTGTTGGAACACTTCCGACGAGGAATGAAGCCCACACCAGCACAAAGGAGGGAGTACAGCAACACCACTCGCAAACTCCTTGACCAGTGGGACAGACTCGCATTAGAAGCTGGTGTCCTGTATCGGCGACGCTATAACCACCAACTAGGGAAAGAAGAGCTGCAAATCCTCCTACCGAATGAACTGCATGATAAGGCCCTACATGCATTACATAATGAGATGGGCCATTTTGGGGTGGAAAGGACGGTAAAGCTGGCAGAAGAGCGTTTCTTTTGGCCGCAAATGAGAGAAACCATCAGTCAGTGGTGTTTGCGATGCCGAGAATGCACCCTCCGTCGTCCCCAGCCGAGTATGATGGCTCCTCTCGTCCCAATCAAAGTTCCAGCACCTCTGGAACTCGTTGCCCTCGACTTCCTCACACTAGAACGTTCAGCTATGAGAATGTTTTGGTAATAACAGACCATTTCACTAAATTCTGCGTAGCTGTTCCCACTCGAGACCAAACAGCAACAACGACTGCTCGTGCTCTGTGGAGGAATTTTGTCCTTTGCTATGGCTTCCCACAAAGCATACTCACCGACCAGGGAGCAAACTTCGAATCCAAGCTGATCAAGGAGCTGTGTGAGTTGTATGGAGCAGAGAAGAGGAGAACCACTCCATACCACCCTGCCGGAAATGGGCAATGCGAGAGGTTCAACCGAACACTCATCTCCCTGATCCAGACTCTGGAGAGTGAGAAGCGTAGAAGATGGCCACAATATCTCCACTCACTAGTGTATTCGTACAATAACACCGCTCACTCATCCACTGGTTTCACACCTTTCTACCTCCTCTTCGGAAGGCATGCTCGCCTCCCACTAGATGTCTCCCTTGGTATCGATAGAAATAGCAACCGAGGCGGTGATGTATCAGACTGGGTAGATGCTCACCATGAGGAGCTACTAGCTGCCCACAAACTCGCAAGAGAGCATCTGTCGAAGACGGCAGAAGTCAGGCAGCAGCAGTACAACAAGAAGGTGAGGGACAGCCCATTGCTCGTGGGGGAGCGAGTTCTGCTCAAAAACCATGATCCCAAACGGCCGAAAAAGATCAACGACAAGTGGAGACAGAGCCCATTTATCATCGTAGGGAGGCCAAATCCAGATCAGCCTGTGTACAAAATAGTGCCAGAAACTGGTTCAGGTCCGGAGCGGACGGTACATCGAAACGAGATAAAGCCATGCCAATTTCTGACGGAGGAGCAGGATGAAACAAGTGAAATGGCTCCAAATCGGAAAGACACACCACGTCCCCCACATCCCCCTCATCACCCTGTTCCCGCGGATAACACACTACCCAATCCCCCTCTTCTGGCGGTCTGGCAGCCTCCATCATCTAGTGGTCCACCCCAAAATGCAGACGCTGCCTCGCATCCACCCTCTCCCCCAATGCCACAGTCCCCCGATAGGTCTATAGAAGTACCCTCTTCCCAACTCTTGCCCCCATTAGAGCAAAGCCCACAGCCAGAAGTACGGAGATCAGGCAGGTCTACTTTAGGGGTACCACCCATGCGATATACAGCTTCTGACTACATTGTAGAGACAGAGGAAAGGCCCATTGTTTTAGGTGTGGAATGGCTTGCCTCTGGTGTCGCGAGAGCACAGAAAGAAGGATGTTTTGAGAGTGACACAACTGAAGCTTGGTCTAAGAGCCTAGCCAAGTTAAAGTTGAGGTTGTAATACCATGTATATTATTGTGCTTATATTGTTATGCTATGTGTACGTTTGAAGTTTTAGAACTCACAAGAATAGAGTTTATTACTGTCATCTTTAAGGACGGCACGAAATACTAACATGTTAGTATTTTAATACCGGAATATACAAGTGTATACTGTTGAGGTAGATAGCAGGAGATATAATTGTATACCGACTATCATGATTAACATAAATGACGACAACGATAGCTGTGGTTTACATGCTACACGCATTACACATTCAGTGTGAAAGATGCAACAACACTGATTTGTTTGTTGAATTCTAAATGCAAAAGGAGGAGAGAGTAACTTTGGATTTAATTCATATGTACATCATTACATGTATACATGATGTCTTTTCAAATTGACCCATCTGACTGTGATGGGATAGGTTTTTGGTAACCCTCCTCTCTCTCACTGTATTGAAATGAATATTCTGTGTATTGTGTACATTTTGTATATATGTAAATAGCAATGTAAAGAAGATGTATGGTATGCATTATCATCATGACGTGGAAGTCATGATTCCTTTAAAGCAGGGAGGTATGTAAAGTGGTGGAGTAACATGCCCACTTTACTGTATAGATAGTACTGGCGGAAAGCTGGAATATAGTAGCTTTCATACCAAGACATGTAATATAAGTTTATGGAGCAACTTGCCCATTTTAGTGTACATAGAGTTTGTAGAACCAGAAAGCTGGAATCTATTCATTACCACGATACAATAGCTGCTTGGTACACAGTGTATTATATAGTGCCACAACGCAACCTAAAGGTTGAATGAGTTTATGAAACAAAAGAGGTACTGCCACCCTACTTGAATAGTGGATTTAGTGGCAATGACTGGACAGTGACTTAAAGATAGAAAACCACATAAAAGTGGCTGGTATTGTTCTATGTTACTTTGAAGTTTGCCACCTTGTGATGCCGTACAAAGAACCAGAGTACAGCATGCATGTAGAATGCTTTGTATTAAGTTTCTTTCTCAACCTCCCTCTCTCCCTCTCCTATCTCTCCCTCTGCCTCTTTGTCTCTCTCTCTCTCCCTTACCATTCATGGTCAGTTTTTGTATAAAGTTTTTGTATAAAGTTTCTTTGAGAAGGGTTAGTCAGGAAAGCTTGGGTATGCTTCAAGAGATGAGTATTATGGGATAGTAGGAGCAGGCCCCTGTACATAGTATATATTGGAGTTGATACTTCTGTTCGGAGTCTCTCTCCCCAAGCCCTGTGAAGTGGAAGGACGTGTTCCAGTTTCTCCGAGACCAAGCTGTTATACTTAAATGTTTTAGTGGAGAAACTCAACGTTTTGCATTGACACGAAGTTCCGTCCTGACATAACTAAGTCATGTCCACTGTACATCAGTTCAAGTTGATTAGATGTTTTGAATGATATTTTATGGACGCTTTGCTGTACATTCGAAACGGTCTGTTATATGCTGGTCGATCTAAGGAGAAGTCAAACGACTACTTAGTGCTTTGTGGACCAGACATGCAGCTTCAAGAATTTGCAGCAAGCCCGAAGTAACCTTCATTTGGACAAGGACCCCCCCCCCCAACTGTGAGTCAACTCAACGCAGAGATGTCTTCTGGTCATCGTTCGCGGACCCTCTTCACTTCATGAACTGAGCGCTCCAACGAGATTCGCCATCAGTTAGCATGTTAATTCAACCGCGAGGACTGTATCCATGAGCATTTTGCACGAATATTGAATTGTAGAGACCCAATCCCCTTCATTGAATATCAGAGTGGACTTATATGTAAGTACATTCGTATCTCTGTCATTTGTATGTATAATAACTCTTTTTATTTTTCATGGTTAAAAGAGATCAAACTGGTTGCTCTGATGCCTGACTTTGAATAAATCTCAACACCAACAAGGTGACTAATGTAATCCAATGTGTACTACATTGTCTTTGTCACTGTTTTGACGCCCACATATTTAGTTTGCTTAATGTTTCTGTGTGATATATCCATTTGGATGAAATTATGTATTCGGGGTGAGAATAAGCCATCCTGACAAGTGACTTTATTCTACAACACATACACGCTAACACCCCCCTTACCCTTACAATGGGAAGGAGCGGACTCGTCCATTGTACGGGAATCGGGAGAACCGTGCGTGCGCTTACTGGAGGGACAGAATGCATGAACATGGAAGCCATTTTTTTTTTTTTATCTGACAGCTAATAACGAAATGATATTAGTATTTTTAGTATCGGGAATCTAGATTTCCTACAACGGCATTTCCATTTCACCACACAACTTGATCATTCACGAGCACACACACCAACGCGTACAGTATCTACATAATGGGTTCATTCACCCCTGTTGATTTAATGGGACTGAACCATGGTCTGTTCAAGCACGGCTTGTTGCAACCTCAAGTCATCTCTGCAGAGCAAAATACGCATGATGATCCTTGAATTTGGCAATATTTACCTCTGAAAGAATTAAGTGGTTATACACTCTGCAGGATTGTCAGAATATTAATAAAGACTAATCTGTTATAATGTGGACGAAAGACGATTCAAGAGGCATGATATCCAGCGAAAATTGTGAATAACTTGAACTCTCCCGCCTTCGTTTCACAGCACAAACACAATTGTTTGTTTACGCACATTCGTCCGTTGTCCGTAAGCATTAGGGGAATTGTGTACAATGGACAGCACAAAAGCTCGCACGCTTTAGCAAAGTCACAAGCAGTTTTGTAAAACATTCTTTGATTTGACAAGAAAAGTGCCCTAATTTCTCTCTGACAAATCAAAGCAAGTTATACATCACTGAAGAGCCCAAAACATTATACTTCATTTTGAAGTGCGAGGGTAACAATTCCACTAAGCTTCCGTACGTGGTACAGCCTGTAATTTATATGGGCATGTCCGAAAATTATGGCTTATTTTGGGTACTCCGCCATAGACAAACTCAAGATTTGGTGATTTGAAGCAGAATTTCAGGGGAAAAGTGCCCTAATTTCCCAAAACCTATTTTTTGGGGAAAAAACGGAGTAGAAAGAGGGTACATTCTAGTTTCATTTGGAGGGCGAGGGTTTTGAATTCATAGCCATGTTTTGTTTTTTTTTTTTTGTTTTTTTTTTTTGTGCAGAGCTATTTTTGTCCCAAAGGAGGGGGATATGACGCGTCTTTTCACGTGTTATAAGCACCGGTGCTCTCGCTCCGGAGCAAATGCGCGCAAGTTTTCCATATGACGTCAAGTTCCTCGGTTCTCCTAGTTATTCTTATGTCATCTTGCTCTACTTTCACTAGCACCTTTAGTCAGTGTTTTATCTCGTAATGTACGGTAGAGAATTCAGCCATTGGCTGCGCATTAGCCATTGGCTGAATTTGCGTAATATGAGAGGCCGTTCCGCGCGCAATTGCCATCTTCGTTCCAGCGCAATGTTCGATCGCGAAGCGATTTTTATCTGACCGAAAAATCGAAAAATATCATCGAAATCTGCGGAAATACGGAACTGATTTCGTACTCTCTTACAAGCGTGATTATCGTTCTCAGCATGGATAAACCAGCTGACAAATCGGAGAAGGCAAAAGCTCAAAAATATACCGAGCTGTGTGAGCCTAAGGCCAGCCCAGCTCCGGCAGCGAAGAAGAAGGCTGCAGGCAAAACTCTGTCTGGCGGCGGGAGGCCTAAGGCATCCCGCCCCGCGGCTTCGGGGAAGGCACAGCCGAACCCGCCCGCACCAGCTGCTACTGCTCCAAACCCGACCGTGACTACAGCGGAGAATAGCACGGAGGTTATGTCCCGCATTGGGAAACTCGAGTCAATGTTCGAGAAAATGATCGAGACCTTGAGCACACCTCATCATGGAGAACAACATGCCAACACGCCGCGGGATTGTTTTAGTGAATATGGCGACTGCGACACACAAAGGGGAAGCAGCTCACCACCCGTCATAGAATTGGCGGATAATCGCAGCGTGGCTGATTTCCTATCGGCAAACCGCGATGACGCGGTCAGCTTGTTTTCGGACGTAGGCCTACAGGAGGCAGATAAAGACAAACGGCCAGAATTCAAGATACCACGAATGGCTCAGAAATTCGTGGTTCCATCCGGGATAGGGGAACCACTCGATGAGGATGTCGCAGACACCATTGTGTATATGATGGGACAGAAACTTGACCAGAAATCTCTCGACGAAGCAGCAACTCGCTACCCCTGCCCATCAAACTGCACATGTCTAGAAACCCCTAAAGTTAACAGCACAATCTGGGAGAACATCTCCACGCACCGGGGACGAGACACAGGGATCTGAAACTACAAATGATCCAATCATCCCTCTTGAAAGGGATAAACGCGTTTGCTCGTACCCTTCCAGCAACTTTGTCTGCAGCTCAGCAGGATGCTATGGCCTTTCTCTGCGATGCAAACTTCTCCCTCAACTGCATGAGAAAGGACAGCATAAAGCCTGACATGAACTCAAATTTCCACCACCTGTGCAAGCCCTCTGAAAAAGTGACAAAGTACTTGTTTGGAGATGACCTGGGGCGTCAAGTGAAAGAGATCCAAGAACAAAGGAAAACAATGTCAGGCATGATGAAATCACGCTTCACACGCGAGAGCAATCACGGTTCCAGCCGTACAAGAAACCGGATGTGACATCTCGCAGTCAATACACGTCGACTGGGTTCACCCGCCCGTCGGGGAGGGGTTATGACCGCCGAACATCACATCCCAACCCCATGACCGGTTCATCTGCACAGCTTTTTTTAGGGAAGGCTTGGAGGGGGAGACCTCGAGACCCTCGTCACACTTACACACCGACAGCAGCAAGGGAGGGTTGCAACAAGCAGCCAACCTAGCTACCACAGGCAGAGCCAAAGCCAGGGGAGGAAATAGAACAGGTAGGTGACTATGAACACAACATAGATAACGATCTAGTTACAGCACCAGCTGTCGTCGGAGGTCGTCTGAAGCCATTTTTCCCTGCTTGGGAAAATATCACGAGAGACCCACACATCATACAAGCAGTTCAAGGCTATAAAATAGAATTTGACCCAGAAAAATTTCCCCCTTCTCGAGAAAAACCTCTGCGTTCTTACAAGCGGAATGCTGAAGAAACAGCCAAGATTGACCATGAGATTCTTGTTCTGGAAGAAAAACAGGTCATTGAAAAATGTGTCCATGAAGAAGGGGAATTTATTTTAGAGGTTTTCACGAGACCAAAAAGGAACGGAGGAGTTCGATTAATTCTTTACCTGTCCGAACTCAACAAGTGTTCAGTACCAACACTTTAAAATGGATAATATTCACTCTGGTATTCTGCTCCTCTCAAAGGGGTGTTATATGGCTTCAGTAGACCTCCGTGATGCATACTACACAATTCCCATTCACTTAGACTCTCGTAAATATCTCCGCTTCGTATGGAGAAACCAATTGTGGCAGTTCAAAGCTTTGCCAAATGGCTTATCTTCCGCCCCAAGACTGTTCACCAAAATACTGAAACCAGTGCTTGCCTTACTAAGACAACAGGGGCATACAGTTTTGTCGTACTTGGACGACACACTGATAATTGGGAACAATAAAGCAGACACTCGCTCAGCTGTGCAAGCCACCAAACTGACCTTTTGACTAGTCTAGGGTTCATTATTCACTCAGAGAAATCGGTACTTGAACCATCTCGTGAGATTGAATTTCTTGGTTTCCATTTAAATACATCTGAAATGAGAATCACCCTCCCAGCCAGTAAAAGCAATGACATTCAAGATGCATGCAGATCCTTACTTGCTAATAACAAACCTAGTATCCGTGAGGTAGCTAAAGTCATTGGGAAGATTGTGGCTGCCTTACCAGCGTCTCAGTACGGCCCCTTGCATTACAGGCAGCTGGAAAGGGAAAAAATCAGAGCCCTGGGAAAACAGAAAGGACATTTCGATAGACATATGAGCCTATCGAATAGAGCCAAGGCGGAACTAGTTTGGTGGTCATCCCATGCACATCTCGTGTCTAAACCCATGTACCCAGGGAAAGTATCAAAAGAAATAAGAACAGATGCTAGTGGACAAGGTTGGGGTGCCACAGACCTGCAATCTAAGACAGGGGGTATAGATGGAATGCTCAAGAATTAGCAAGAGCAGCAGGTAATGAAATAAACTATCTGGAAATGCTAGCAGCCGGTTTGGGACTCAAAAGCTTCTGTTCAAATGTCAGAGATGCACATATACTGTTGAGATTAGACAACACCACAGCGGTGACATACTTGAATAACATGGGCGGCGTCAAGTCTGAAGCATGTAATGAAATGGCGTTGCAAATTTGGGATTGGTGTAGTAGACGACACATTTGGATAACAGCATCTCACTTAGCAGGCTCTAAGAACACAGAAGCAGATACGATGTCAAGGAAATTCAATGACAATATAGAATGGATGCTAGACAAGACAATATTCACTGAGATAGTGCAGAGGTATCAAACGTAGACCTTTTTGCCACCAGACTGAATGCCCAGCTCCCAACATACGTCTCCTGGAGACCAGATCCAGGGGCATGGGCAGTAGACGCATTCACTATTGACTGGGGACCCCTAGAATTTTATGCGTTTCCCCCATTTAGCTTGGTTGCAAAGTGTCTCAAAAAATCAGACAAGATGGCGCTAGGGGAATTTTGATAGTGCCGAATTGGCCAACACAGCCCTGGTATACCGTACTACGTAACATGCTACTGGAGGAGCCCTGGGTATTGCAAAAACACCAGTTGTTAACTCAACCCATTACAGGTAGACCCCATCCACTTGCACATCTCTCCCTCTTATGTTGCAGGGTTGGAGCAAACATTTCAAAGCTCAAGGGCTGACGGAAGAGACTGCTGGTATAATGGCAGCGTCTTGGAGGAAATCCACCAAGGAGCAGTATATGGTGTATATAGGAAGTGGCAAAGGTTTTGTTATGAGCGTCATTTATGTTGGACCCATACAAAGGTGGGAAATTTGTTTGCGTTCTTTAATTCCCTGTACAAAAATGGATCAAGCTACAGCACCTTGAATACATCAAGGAGTGCACTCGCATCAGTTGTTCTTCTACGGGACGAGAAATACACCATTTCTACACATCCTTGGATATGCCGGTACTTCAAGGGCATCTTCAATCTCAGACCACCCACTCCGCGCTACAGCTTCATATGGGATGTAGGGAAGGTGCTGAACTACCTCAGACAAGTAACTCCAGCTCAAAAGATTTCGCTGTGTCAACTGACACACAAAGTATGTTTTTTTACTAGCGTTGACTTCCGCCCAAAGAGTGCAAACACTTTCATACCTAACCCTTGACAATGTGAAGGTGTCCAAAGATTGTGTGGAGATAGCAGTGGCTGATTTGATAAAGCAGAGTCAACCTGGGAATGTGGGAGTGAAAGTAAATCTGAAAGCCTTTCCCGAGGATAAGAAACTCTGCGTTGTACACTATGTTAAAGAATACATTAACAGAACAAGCACATTGAGGAAGGAGGTGAATGCACTATTTGTCACCTACAAGCAACCTCATGGGAGGGCATCAAAGCAAACCATCGCTCGATGGATTAAAACTGTGTTGAAAGCATCGGGTATCGACACCGATCTCTACAAAGCACATTCAACGAGATCAGCGGCAACCTCATCTGCCAAGAAGAATCATTTTCCAATAGCAGACATTCTCAAACATGCTAGGTGGAAAAGTGAATCCACGTTCAGGAATTTTTACCTGAAATCCGCATCCCAGGCAACATATTTTGGACAAGCAGTTCTGGGACAACAGACCTCTAGGAGGGGACAACAGTCCTGTAAACATAGTAGGTAAAGTTGCCCAAAAACATATCTCTGACAATATATCTTCTGTGAACAATGACTACTGTGAAAATCTTTGAAGTCTCATATTACGCAAATTCAGCCAATGGCTAATGCGCAGCCAATGGCTGAATTCTCTACCGTACATTACGAGATAAAATAGAAAATTAAATGAAAAACATTGAAATCTAATTTATATTTTATGAGTAATGGGAGGATAGAGAATTCAGCACCCTCCGCTCCCTCCCTTACTCTGAACAGCTTTAAATGTGGCTTATACAAGATCTATTTTATCTCGAAATATTTTTCACAATAGTCATCAGCTTTTAAAGATGGCGATTGCGCGCGGAATGGCCTCTCATATTACGCAAATTCAGCCAATGGCTAATGCGCAGCCAATGGCTGAATTCTCTATCCTCCCATTACTCATAAAATATAGATTAAATTTCAATGTTTTTCATTTAATTTTCTATTTCATTTCTCTTTCCTCTCTCTCTCTCTCTTACACTTTTGTCTGTTTCTACGCTACTTACATGTATCTTTTTCTTTTCTTTTCTTTTCTGTTCTATTCTCCTCTTTCTTCTTCTTTTTTTCTTCCTTCCATACAACCCAACGGTCCTTTTCAGGACCACTGGTATTGATTTACACATTTAGTTACAGGTTATTTCTCTTGTCTTCTCTCCTCAGGTCTACACTTCAACCTTACTAGTTGGGGGCCTAAGGGCTCAAAATGGGTTGTTTGGTTCAGATTCTTCCAAAAGCACCAAATTTGGCTCATAGGTCCCTTGTACCATACTCTTTCGATTTTTGATGGGCGCCAAGACTAAAAACCCTTGGGGCCGCCATATTGGTGGAATCCAATATGGCCGCCATCCGGGTTAAAGGTCAACTGCAGTTACAAATTGAAAAGGTTGATTAATGTTATGAATCCCATGTGGAAGATTTTACGGGGTTAGAGAATGTCATTCTGAATATCATTTCTGCAATTCAAGGTCACTATCACCTCTCAAGGTCACTTTCAAGGTGAAATAAGGGTCAAATCAGGCATTTTGTGCATTTTTCGAAACGGCGTCTGTGAGCATTCAACTACAATTCACTGGTACCCCTATTTTGTCCCATTTGTCATCTCTTCCATACTCCTTCAATGGTCAATTAGGGCCAAGAGCGGTTCCATCCTCCTACATATCGAAAATGATTATGACAAATAAATGAAAAAATTATATTTAAGATATATATACATAGATATATATTTATATTGAAATTTGAAGCACAGAAAACGGGCTCCCATCGGTTTCGTTTTCTTTTCTCATTTTCTTTGCTCAAAGTTTTCGATACTAATTGTTTCTGGTCAATTTTTCCTTTCTTTGTTTCAATGTCCTATATATATATATATATATATATATATATATATATATATACATACATACATGCTTAAATACGGCCGCCATCCTATTCAAGGTGCCGAATTAGGGTGCAATGGCAAAGAGGGTAATAAACACGCCTAGTCTTGTTTTGTCTTCGTTTTTCCTTCTGACGAGATAGCTGGATAGCCCGTATGCAACTAGCTGGTCAGTTGTATGAACTTGGGGTGGACCACTTTACCGGTTTATGCACCTTGAGTTTTCCAATAACGGAATGCCGATTTGGGATCTTTTCATGTATCTGGGTTTGTGATTCTTTCACACAAGGGACTTCCACTTTTTATATCCAAGTGATGAGGCGCAAAGTGTTGTGCCTCTACTAGAGGGAACGATATGACAACACACACCATTGCTCAGCTAGACTTGAGATAAGTGGGATTCGAACCCGCACCGGAACTCACTTCTTTAGACCGCAAGCCATACGCTACCGACTGAGCCACCTCGTCACCTTTCATGGTCAATTATATAATTTTTCAGCTGGCAAGCGATATGATTCTCCTCCTGCTGAAATTGGTGTATGCCTGCTCTCCCTTGCTTCCAGGGAATCGAGCTCCTCAATCCAGGTCAGACCAGAATTCTAGGGGCAGTTAACTAAATTCGACCATTAAAGTCCTTTAATGGCAGTATCGTATCAGAGCAGGTGAAGACAATTCAACTGAAGGTTTTTTCTTATCTTTTTTTATTCTCTTTTTATCAAACGAAACCGTTTCTTTACTGAAAGCGCAAATGACTATAGGGAAACTGAACATCAACCTATTGATGTTGTATGGGATACTGATCCTGAAGAAAATAATCTTAACATTTTTGCGCAGCAACACTGTGCAGTCCTCTGACAAGAGATGGTGATGGCACCACTCAAATCTCAAATCATGATTGGAAGAGCGTAGCGGCTTCCTGAAAATTAAGATAGAAAAATAAAGAACTGCCCTCATTTATCAGCGCACAGATACCCAAGAATAAATGGGACGGACAACTCATCCTAAGCACCTGATTCGAGACGGAAATATCCAACAGGAATTGTGATCTCACAACCCTTCAACTTTCCAACAACTTAGATGCGGTCTACGCAAAGATATCCTTACAAAGGATGACATAATGTTTTCTGAAAGCATTTTCTGAAAACAGTATACAATCGCACGGATGAGCATAACATCACATTTTTGGTAGTGTGTTTTTTTAATCCCTTTGATCTGAGGGATTTACCGGTGGGTCGTGGTTTTGAAAAGATAAAGGCCTTTTCAGCTCTTTCCTGTACAGCATACCTCTCTTCCAGAGCCCAGCATCAGGCACTGACAGGGTGCGACATTACTTCAGACTTGCTTTGATGTGGCATGCAAAATGCAGTAGTAGTATGGGTCAGCAAACCAGAGCTCACTGACGCATTAACTACTTTAATAATCGTGCTCATGTCCAGCAAGGACTGATGAGCAACAAGGTTTGGGGCAGCCTGCGTCAACGAGGGTAGGCATCATCTCGTCATAACGTGGGAGCAGATCATCAGAAATCACCCTATTTGATGTGATCCCTGACTTCAGGGAGTGGAGTTGGAGAAAAGATGGCACAGGTACATGGCAATTACTAGTACTATCAGCCACTCCCCGCAATGCTTCAATACCAAATTTCATTCTTCTGCACCACAGCTGTTTCAAGGCATGCATTGGGAGGTGGAAAACATGGAAATGAAAAAAAAAATGAAATGAATGAATGAATGAATCAAGGTGAAGATGCACAATGTAGAGCAGGTGTCAGACGAGCCATGGTCAGTAGTTTGATATTGCTGCAAACTTAAAGTAGGGGGAGGGGATTGAGGGCCTATCTGACGGGAGGAGACATTGTCGCAATGCCAGCGTCGCGAAGAAATTATTTTCGCTGTCACAACTAACGCGATTTCCAGGGCGACGTCCAAGACGTCTTCAAACAAAGGAACAACTTATTTGCTTGGAAGTCACGGGGATATTGGCACGGCTTTTGCAGTCGCAAGGACTTATCAGAGACGTCTTTTCTCAGCGACTTTTCCCTTTCGTCGCCATTATGTTACTACGGTCTCCACAAGATGCGGGGACATCTCGAAGATGTTGCAGACAAATTTAGTCCCCATGACATGGCCACAGTGATGGAGACTTCGCAGAGACGTCTCGTAGACAAGCTGGAAGACGGAAATAGTCTCAGCAAAAATCGGAAAGTTTGATTTTCCTGCGAATCCTGGAGATTGGGCTCGTCTCCCGGAGACGTGCATCGTAGAGATGTTGCGGAGAGTAGAGTTGCAACCTATAGTCTTCAGACCAACGAGATACCAACTTATAAGGTCTTGTGATATCATATCAATTTGCGTTCAAGCACTTTGAATAGAATCTTTATAGACCGTAGAAGGTGTCATGAAAGTTGTACTATAGCATATCTAATCTGTACCCTGTTAATGGTGTCACTGTGGCACCTGTGAAATATGCTTGTTCCCTAGATGATGTCACCAGGACCGTCATGTTCTCTGAACGGCATATTTATTAGCTGTGGAGGCACATACATTTCCTTTAAGGACTTTAGAATCGAACTTTCTTAATACACAAGTTCGAAAATAGCAAATTGATGCCAACCTGATGTACTAAAAATTCTCTTAAATACGACAGATCTTTTTTTCTTTTTTTCACTCAGATTAGGAGTGATCTTCATAATCATTATTCCACTGAATTTAAATCTGAATTATGAATATCTATTGTGATTGAGGATCCCTGAACTGCAACAGAGAAAGAAAAACACTTCTCTTTTCAGTGGCAACGTCAAGGACGCTGGTAATATAGAGAGTAGCCCCCACCCCCCTTATTGCTAAACGATTAATATATTAGGTAGCAATAGGATTCTATTTCTCATATATGTATGTATTTATTGCATTCCTTGCAGATGAAGATGAAAATGATAATCCAATAATCAAATCTTGAAAACTCTTTTAAAGGGTATTGCCCATAATTCTAAGTAGCTCTTTTGGCTGTCATTAAAGCAAATGCCAATGCATTGAATTCCGCAAATATGACCAGTCGGTGAGGACATATCCTCTTAGCGCCTGTAATGTAAAAATAATTAATGGAATGATTGTGACATGAATTATGATATTCCATAGCTTTGGACAGAACCTCATTAAAAGCTTGTGTACCCATATCATAACAGGTCATGATTGAAATGATGCAGAAAAAAATTACCGTAAGTAAACATTAAAAATTAAATTGAAGGGTTACCAAGTCTTCAAATTTGATTGTGAAATAAAGATCTGAGTAAGATCCCTTAAATCTAATTACTCGCAGAAAGGGGTTCTTATTATAATTCATGAGTGTATACCTAGTGTTTGAAATCTTAACACGAAAGCAGATATATTGCTGTTACGCGTGAGAAAGCCCACCTCTCCCTCTCCAACAGCCCTCAACAACTGCAATTCTATTAGCAGGGCTGGCATTCCTCCTACATTGACTACAGGCAAGCCATTTTCTAAATTACCTATTGTGAATATAATGGTTTGACCCAAAATGACTTTAGGGAGACCTTACAAGGAAAAGTTGACATCAGACCATAAGAACAACTTCAGAATCGAATTCCTTGACCCATAAAACCTTTAAAGCCGACTTTTCAAATTATTATGACACTTTAAAGGTTTTTTGTTAGGGACTGGCCTTTAAACGTAGGTGGCAGCCATATTGGATTTTGCCAATATGTCGCCCCGGAGGGCGCCCTTCTCAAGAAATATGCCTTTTTTCAGCCGTGGACAACTGCAATTTATTACTAAGGCTGGCATTCCGGGAATATTGACCATGGGCAAGCCATTTGTTCAATAAACTGTTATGAATACAATGTCTTAACCCCTAAATGACCTTAAGGTGACCTTATAAGGAAAAATTGACTTTAGACCATAAAAACAACTTCAGATTCGAATTCCTTGACCCAGAAAACCTCTTAACCTGACTTTTAAAAAGAGTTTGACCCTTTTATGTTTTCAAATGCAAATGAACTTTAAACCTATATGGCGGCCATATTGGATATTGCTAATATGGCCGCCCCAGAGGGCGCCCTTCTTGGCGCCCATCAAAAATCGAAATGGTATGGTTTTGGCTACATGTGTGCCAAATTTGGGTGCTTTTGGAAAAATTTGAACCAAAAATCCCCTGCGCCCCCCACTATACTTTAATTTCTCATTTTTGCATTTATCCCACAGGAACCTTTTCAGGATTTAACTTTCATCAATAATTTTCCTCTCCATTTTTTTTTTTCTCCTCCGCAGCATTTATTTCCGGGATCCACAGTAACTCCCTCTAATTTACGTCTTGAATTTCATTTTGTTCTTTTCTTCTTCTTTTCTTTGTCCCCCCTCCCCCCCCCCTCTCTCTCTCCCTTCTCTCAACATATTCTCATCTCTCCTCTACTTACCCTTCCTTCGAAGGATTATTCGTCCTTTCTCCACTGATTCCGCTTTCCATAGCCACACTGTTCGCCGACTTCGTTCTTCTCTTGGTTTCATGAAACTTCACTCCCCTATCTCCATGATTCTCCAACATTCAACTCCTTCCTCTTCCTCTTCCCTTCTATTTCATCTTTCCCCTTCTAACGATGTCCGAACATCTTACTTGATTCTCACACTATTCTTCCTTGCCACTCTCTGTGTTCCTTTCTCTACCGTCTCCACTAGTGCAACTTCAACTTCTATCCCATTACTGTCCCCCACTCTTCACTTTTTGCCCTCCTCACAACCCCCATATGTCGCTTCCCTCTTCATTTCTCCTCTTTCTAGGCTCTTCTGCCAAACAACGATCCGGTTAAGGACTACATACATATGGTGTCACCGCAAATCTTTCTCCCTTATGATCTTCTTTGTATAGGCCTACTATACCCTATCTCAGGATTGTTTGCGAAACATTACTTTAAACTAGAAATGTCGCTACAGCGACTGGTTATACCCCCGCCAAACAACATTTCATAAGCTTTGGTCAAAACAACATTTCATAAGCTTTGGTCAAAAAACTGAGGAAGTAGTTAAATCCGTAAGATCTTTCCTTGATCTTCTGCCATTAATATGCCGTTACCATGGCAACGTACTTTCGGGTACTGTCGAAAAATGCGTCTTGCACATCTACAACCAAAGGCACACATCTGTACCAAGTTTCATGGAAATTGGGCAAAAACTGAGGAAGTAGTTTGCAACACAAAATTTTCCATCATTTTGGCTCATAATATGTGAGCTGTTACCATGGCAACATACTTTTTGTCACTGTCAAGAAATGTGTCATGCTGACCTATATCCTAAGACAAACATTCAATATGAATTCCATGAGAATTGGAAGAACACTGATGAAGCAGTTTTGCCATGAAGCATTTTTCCCTATATTTTACCAATAACATGCCGTTACCATGGCAACGCACTTTTTGCCACTGCGGAAATATGTGTCTTGCACATTAACATATTCAGATGAACATCTGTACCTAATTTCATAAAAATTGATCAAAAACTGTGGGAGGAGTTCGCGACGCAAGATTTGTACCCATTTTTGCCCATAATATGCCGTTACCAAGGCAACGTACTTTTGGGTACTGTCAAAAAATACGTCTTGCACATCTACAACCCAAGGCACACATCTGTGCCAAGTTTTATGGGAATCGGTTGAAAACTGAGGAAGTAGTTCGCGACGGAAGATTTGCAACTGAACACAGAGAAACACACGGAAAAGCACTGAACGTCCGTTTAGTGTTTGAATTATTTCATTTATTTTTTGCAGAAAGGGTTCAGGGCACCTTATTGTGTGTGTGTGTGTGTGTGTGTGTTTTTTGTTGGTCATGACACTTGTTATTCATTCAGCCTCATGACCATTACTTTCAATGGTTCCTGCCGAGAGTAACTCTGCAACTGGAACATCAATAATCTTGGCTGCGCCTAGCTGTAGTAGAGCGGTTAAGCCATCAAAATCACGAGAATTGTGCAATTTTTTTTTATTTATATGTTTTATTTCGAAATCACATAAAATCACAATATTTACAAATAATCATCAATCAGCAAACACGAGAAAAAGAAAAAAAAAAAGAAAAAGTGACAAGAGCAATTCAGAGATAAAATAAAAAGAGAACCACCATGATTCATCAATAAGTAGTAAGGTAAAGCTTCCTCAAAGACCCCCGTCTCATAACACACCCAGGGAGACTGGCTCCCCCAGTGGGGTCCCCAGGTCTGAAAGAGGACCATACCCTCTTATTCAACGACAAAAGTCACACCTTATCCTACACAATCAAAATTTACTCATCTAATCATCCCTCAAAACTACACATTCTCAACTCATCTCGAGACATCTTTAGCATTGTAATTCAAACCACTACATAAAGCCTAAATCAGACCTGGAAATCCCTGACAGGAAAAGATTACATTACAGACTGTTTATAAAAAAAAAAATAAAAAAAATAGAGCCTAAAAAATTCCAAAACCATTGAGCAATTAGTTCATGTCCAAGGCGCGCCAACAAAGCTGGAGAAAACATAAAGGCCAGACAGAGGGCCGGCAAATTCACTAACTACAATGTAGTACTACACATGGTTGTACTTTGTATCAGCGACAGATCATGGAGATTCCAATGAGCAAAATACAATGACAAGTATTCAGCATACCAATACACAATATGAAATAAACTTAATCCAAGGGGTATGAAACAATTTTAAAGTAACATTTAAACATATCATAAATCAAATCTCCATTTTTTGAAATGTAAAGTAAGCTTATTTCTTTTCTTAGCTAAATAATACTCTGTTTCTTTTTGCTTCTTAATGAAACTCTTAAAAAAATCAACAGTTGGTATTTCATTCCTAAATCTACAAATATAAAGGTAATATTTTACAACTAATACAAGGTATGTTAAAAACTGATCTGATAATAAACCAAATAATTTTTCAAAATTGGAGAGCTTAAAATTATTAATGTGGATTTCTATTATGTTTACTACATATCTCCAAATTGGTATAACCTTCTCACAATCGCAAAACAAATGAACCATAGTCTCTTCCATTTTCCCACAAAATGTACAGTTTGGTGAGTCTTTCCTTTTAATTTTATACAAAAAAGCATTCAAAGCTATGGATTTGTGAAAAACTTTAAAATAAAAAGAGCGTAACCTAGTATCAATAGTGCAAGTAAAATTAATCTTGTGTACATTATCCCAAATGATATCATCAGGGACTGTTATTTGACTTTTCCAATATTCATATCTTTTCTCAGGGACATGTAGCACATTTAATATTTTGTAAGCATGTCTGGGTACTTTTTTCTGGGCATTCAAATTAATAACCAAAGAATCACAAATATCTAAATTATTCAATGCAGTATCATCCAACCATCCATTAGGAATATTCCTTAATAAGAAATTGAATTTTCTTCTGTCTGTATGGGGAATATCAAAATCTAAAATCAATTCTTCAAATAATTTATGACCAGGGAGGGGTGGGTTCAACAAGTCGGAAATTCCCAAAATATTTTTTTCGTACCAAGTTTCATAATAGAAATACTTTTTTGATTTTGAACGAATCAATCTATTAAACCACAGCACTTGACAAGACCCAATCTCAGAAAATTTAGAATCATAGGATTCTAAAGTGGCATATTCTCTATAAATATACCAAGTACGTAATGACTCAGCCACTTGTGAGTTTTGCAAAGATCGCAAAATTGTTTCTGGGGCATATGCTTTCCAAAGAATCTTGGGGTCTCTATGAAATTTCTCTAGGGCCAATAATTCAATAAATTTCCAGACAGACTCATAATTTTCATCTAACAAACATTTAACCTATGTCATTTTTAAATTGTGCAAAATTTGACTAAAGCATGAAACTTTCACCAGTGTTAGCACATACCATAAGATTTATTTCAAGATTGGGAGGTAAGTCTGATTTGACCTCTGATGACCTCCAGAGGTCAATCAACTTTAGATATCAGAATATTGATGTTTGGAGACATTTGTGAATGATATATGTGGTTATGTTGCACTAAATATGCATTTATACTACAGATAAATTATGTTCTGATTCAACAGAGCATTGACAGGTTTTACCTTTGACCTCTGATGACCTCCAGAGGTCAATTAATTTCAAATATCAGAATATCGATGTTTTGAGACATTTGTGAATGATATATGTGTTTTTGATGCACTAAACATGCATCTATACTTCAGGGAAACCATTTCCTGATTCTACAGGGCATTGACAGGTTTATACCTTTAACTTCTGATGACCTTTAGAGGTCAATGACCTCAAAATGTCGTAATATTGACCTGTGATGTCATTGGTTAATGGTAAACATTGCTAAGATGTACAAAACAAGCATATCTGTCTTACAATGAAATTGTCTTCATAATTCTAAAGAGCAGACAGGATTCTACCTTTGACCTCTGATGACCTTGACAGGTCAATGACCTCAGAATATCAGAATATTGAACTATGATATCATTGGTTGGTGATAAACATAGTAAAGATGTACAAAACAAGCATAATCTGTTTTACAATGACATTGTCTTCATATTCCAAGGCACAGACGAGTTTCTGCCTTTTTCCTCTGATGATCTTGAGAGGTCAATGACCTCAAAGTATTTAGAATATTTTGGCATCATTAATGGTAAACATGATCTTGTTCCAGAGAGCATTCGTAGGCCCTGCTTATTAATGAGCCATGTATACCTTTCACCTATGAAAATCACACAAAGTCAAAGACCTCCAATGAAATGCGATGATATTAATATTGATATTGCGATAATTAATAATCAATTGTTGAAAATGTAGGGCTTACAAACCATGCATTCCTGTTACCAAAAGTGGCTACTCATTCTGCAGAACTTTTCAGGTAATTATCCACATCGGGTAAGTGCACAGAGCAAGGGGTGCCAATCTGTTTTCAAAGGGGGGGGGGACTTGAAAAATTGTGTAAGCATAAATCCATGGTGCAGAGGAATGGAGCGGAGGGGAAGGGTGGGGGTGGGGATTGGATTTTTGCAGTTTTAGACCTGAAATCAGTGATTTAGCGCAGCTCTTGTTAAACGTGTGCGTCATCACTTATATGGAAGTTGATGGGGTGTGGGTGCATCTCACCCTCCTCCCCCCTCCCAAAGATGCATACGTTTTGTGGAATATTTGGAAAATTATGGATCGCCAAAGTGTATCAAGGCTATATGGATGGATGGGAACCCAGCAAGGGCAGCGTTGGAGAGGGTAGGGTATTCCACTCCCATTCGAGAGAGCTCTTGTATTTTGAGAAATGAGATTTAACGATCTGGCACAAATGGACTTTTGAAGGAATACCTCGAAATTTGTATCAGAGAGGTGTAGTAAGTCAGCCATCTATGAGGGAGACACATTATGGAGATTTTGCATTCTTTTGTTTGCAATTCAATGTGCCTCTCATGGTTGAACTACCATTTTGGAAAAAAAAATATGTCCACCACCAAATGTGTAGCCATAATCAATGCATGGAGGGGAGGTTGATATAGCGAGAGGAGTAAAGCGATAGTGCGAAATTTTGCTTTTTAATCTGGTGCATACTATACAGCTGTATAGTGGGGGGCGCAAGGGATTTTTGGTTCAAAATTTTCCAAAAGCACCAAAATTTGGCACACATGTAGCCCAAGCCATACTATTTCGATTTTTGATGGGCGCCAAGAAGGGCGCCCTCTGGGGCGGCCATTTTGGCAAAATCCAATATGGCCGCCATATAGGTTTAAAGGTCACCTGCATTTGAAAACATAAAAGTTTTACAATCATTTAAAAAGTCAGGTTAAGAGGTTTTCTGGGTCAGGGAATTCGAATCTGAAGTTGTTTTTGTGGTTTGAAGTCAATTTTTCCTTATAAGGTCACCTAAAGGTCATATAGGGGTCAAGCCATTGTATTCATTAGAGTTTATTGAAAAAAAATGGCTTGCCCATGGTCAATATTCCAGGAATGCCAGCCTTAGTAATAGAATTGCAATTGTCGACGGCTGAAAAAAGGCGTATTTCTTGTGAAGGGCGCCCTCCAGGGCGGCATGTTTGCAAAATCCAATATGGCTGCCACCTACGTTTAAAAGCAAGTATAACAATATTTATTAAAAACCTTTAAAGTGTTACAATAATTTGAAAAGTCAGTTCTAGCGGTTTTATGGGTCAAGGAATTCGAATCTGAAGTTATTTTTATGGTCTGATGTCAACTTTTCCTTATAAGGTCTCCCTAAGGATTATTTGGGGTCTAACCATTATATTCACAATAGGTGATTTAGAGAATGGCTTGTCTATAGTCAATATAGGAGGAATGCCAGCCCTGCTAATAGAATTGCAGTTGTTGAGGGCTGTGAGAGAGGGAGAGGTTGGCTTTCTCACGAGTAACATCAATATAAACTATCTGCTTTCGTGTTAAGATATCAAACACTAGGTATACATTCATGAATTATAATAAGAACCCTTTTCTGAGAGTAATTAGGTTTAAGGGATCTTACTCAGATCCTTATTTCACAATTAAATTTGAAGACCTGATAACCCTTCTATTTCATTTTTAATGATTACTTACGGTAATTTTTTTTTCTGCATCATTTCAATTATGGCCTGTTATAATATGGCTACACAAGCTTTTAAGTAAGGTTCTGTCCAAAGCTATGGAATATCATAGTTCATGCCACAGTTATTTTTACATTTCAGGCGCTAAGAAGAAATGTCCTCACTGACTGGTCATATTTGCGGAATTCAATATATTTGCATTTGCTTTAATGACAGCCAAAAGAGCTAGTTAGAATTATGGGTAATGCCCTTTCAAAGAGTTTTCAAGATTTGATTATTGGCTTATTATTTTCATCTGCAAGGAATGGAATAAAAACATACATATATGAGAAATAGATTCCTATTGCTACCTAATATATTGATAGTTTAGCAATAAGGGGAGGGGGCAACTCTCTTTATTACCATCGTTCTTGACGTTGCCACTAAAAAGAGAAGTGATTTTATTTCTCTGTTGCAGTTCAGGGATCCTCAATCACAGTAGGTATTCATATTTCAGATTTAAATTCAGTGGAATGATAATTATGAAGATCACTCCTAATCTGGATGAAAAAAAAAGAAAAAAATCTGTCGTGTTTAAGGGAGTTTTTAGTACATCAGGTAGGCATCAATTTGCTCTTTTCGAACTTGCTTAAGAAAGTTCGACTCTTAAGTCCTTACAGGAAATTTTATGTGCCTCCACAGCTAAATATGCCGTTCAGAGGACATGACGGTCCTGGTGACGCCATGTAGGGAAAAAGCATATTTCACAGGTGCCACAGTGACACCATTAACAGGGTACACATTAGATATGCTATAGTAAAGCTTTCATGACACCTTCTAGGGTCTATTAAGATTCCATCCAAAGTGCTTGGACGCAAATTGGTATGATATCACAACACTTTATAAGTTGGTATCTCGTTAGTCTGAAGAATATAGGTTGCAACTATACTCTCCGCAACATCTCTACGACGCACGTCTCCTGGAGACGAGCCCAATAGGATTCGCAGGAGAATCGAACATTTTCGATTTTTGCAGAGACTATTTCCGTCTTCCAGCTTGTCTCCGAGACGTCTCTGCGAAGTCTCCATCACTGTGGCCATGTAGATCGTGGGGACTAAATATGTCTGCAACATCTTCGAGATGTCCCCACATCTTGTGGAGACCGTAATAACATAATGGCGACGAAAGGGAGAAGTCGCTGAGAAAAGACGTCTCTGATAAGTCCCTGCGACTGCAAAAGCCGTGCCAACATCCCTGTGACTTCCAAGCAAATAAGTTGTCCCTTTGCTTGAAGATGTCTTCCTGGAAATCGCGTTAGTTGTGACAGCGAAAATCATTTCTTCGAGACGCTGCCATTGCGACAATGTCTCCTCCCGTCAGATAGGCCCTCAATTCCCTCCCCCACACCCACTTTAAGTTTGCAGCAATATCAAACTACTGACCATGGCTCATCTGACAACTGCTCTAAATTGTGCATTTTCACATTCATTCATTCATTCATTTCATTACTTTTTTTTTTCCATTTCGATGTTTTCCACCTCCCAATGCATGCCTTGAAACAGCTGTGGTGCAGACGAATGAAATTTGGTACTGAAGCATTGGGGAGAGTGGCTGATAGTACTAGTAATTGCCATGTACCTGTGCCATCTTTCCTCCAACTCCACTCCCTGAAGTCAGGGATCATCATGACCCATCAAGCATGCTGTCATGATTCCAGTAGAAACTCACTTGCAGCAGCACTCATCTTCGAAATGTTGATACAGCGCCGCATGAGCAGATAGGATGGTTTCTGATGATCTGCTCCTACGTTATGACGAGATGATGCCTACCCTGACGCTGGCTGCCCCATAAACCTTGTTGCTCATCAATCCTTGCTGGACATGAGCACGATTACTAAAGTAGTTAATGTGTCAGTGAGCTCTGGTTTGCTGACCCATACTACTTAGGCATTTTGCATTCCACATCAAAGCAAGTCTGAAGTAATGTAGCACCGTGTCAGTGCCTGATGTTGTGCTCTGGAAGAGAGGTATGCTGTACAGGAAAGAGCTGAAAAGGTCTTTATCTTTTCAATACCACGACCCACCCGTATAGGCCTGCAGACGATGGCCAAAAAGTGGCTTAAAAAAGACTCAACTGGCAACTATCGTATAACAAGCAAATTTTAACTTTTTTAAAAAGTATACATCCTGACAATATCCCACGTGAAATTTACCCCAAAAAATCTAATCGGAACATGCTCAAATGACGTCATCAAAATGGCCTTTTAAGAACTGCAATTTTGCCAGAGTAATTGTCACTTCGACATCTGTCATAATAAAAATGGAATATTTCGGAAAGGAAGTAATTCTAGCTACAGTAATGCTATTTCTCATGTACCTCAGGTCATCAGCCATCAATTATGCTCATTTTCAGTTGAGCTGGTGAGTTGTACGCATACCAATAGCGTTTCTATAGCAACCTTACACTGACGTAGTAGAAATAAACAAAAAATTCATAATAATTTTCATAATTTTCATCTAATTTGTTGAAATATAATAAGAATTCCTAAATATATGTTTTATGATGTGTCTTGTTGGTTTCAGCGAAGTGCCGAACCAATTTCCGTCTTACTCATGTGTTGATACGGGGGAAATATAGTCATTGCCATGGTAACGCTTTCATGCAAAAAACCCCTAAATGATAAAATGTAATTCTTTCTACGCGAATAGTTATAAATTAAGCTTAATAACTTTCAAATAAGTAGGTGCCCAGTAAACGTATCCAGTCACTAGATGACTCAACTCATTCTAAGGCTAACCATGGTCACCAAAATTGTTTCCATGGCAACGAGAAAGAGCTTCGGAAGCAGGTTTACGCAATGGAATGAGAGTGCAATTTCAACATATCTGTCAAGTGTCATTTTGCTTGTGTATTCTGTTTATCAAAATATATTAATATGGACATGATGGATGTCACATTTGAGGTAAAGAACTATGTGACAATCTGTATTGATTACATTGCATTTCTTGGAAACAATCGTGCCCTTGCTATAAGGCACGACAGCATGTACGTTTGAAACATATTATATATTCGCGTCATAGGATAATATATGTTTTCTATATTGCCAAGAGGATAAAGGGCATTTTGGGGACACACGGCACCGGGTCGCCCTTCAATAAGCACCCTCTTTATCATGTAGATCTTGTAAGGTAAATCTTCTTCTATCATTTCGATGACTTTTCATTGATGTAAGAGTATATTTGCTGCATTGCCGGACCTACTTTTAAAACCATTCACGTTAGAACAACTGTATTTGCGTTGCTAACATCCATATTTTGTAATAAAGGCCGTTAGCGTAGGTGTAAATTTAGACACCTCCCAAAAGCTTACCTTTGAATGTTCACCTTTTTGACAATGTAGTTATTGTAGAGCAATGCTTCCTCTAGTAATTGGTTGCATTTTTGGATACAAAAGTGCCTTTGCTATACGGCACGATGGAATTTCGAAAACATGTACGTTTGGAACATATCATATTTGCGTTATATGATATTACAATGTTTTCTATATTGCGGTGAGGGTGGAGTATTTTTGGCACATCCCACAGGGTTGCCGTTTAATGCGCACCCTCTTCACTGTATAGATCTTGTAAAGTTAAGTCTCTTCTATCATTTCCATTGCTTCCCGTCGATGAAAATTGTATTTGCCGTATTGCCGGGACTACTTTTACAACCATTCACGCTAGAACAACGGTATTTGCGTTGCTAATATATGTGCTCTGTAACAAGAGGGCGTAAGTTTAGGTGTGGATTTAGACACTTCCCAAGGGATTAATTTTAAATGTTCACCCTTTTGATAATATATTTATTGTAGAGCAATGTCTCCTCTATTAATAAGTTGTATTTCTTGGACACAAAAGTGCCTTTGCTGTACGGCACGATGGCATTTTGAAGACATACACGTTTGGAACATAATATTCGCATTATATGATTTCATATGTCTTATATAATATTGCCGTGAGGGTGGGATATTTTTTGGCACAGGGTTGCCATTTAATGTGCACCCTCTTCACTGCATAGATCTTGTAAAGTTAAACCTCTTCTATCATTTCCATGACTTTTCATTGTTAAAAAGTGTATTTGCTATATTGCCGGAACTGCTTTTAAAACCATCCACGCTATAGAACAACGATGTTTGTGTTGCTAATATCTATATTTTGTCTTAAGGGGGCTTGAGCGTAGGTGTACTTTGGACAATTCCCATGGGGTTGTCTTTTAACGTTCACCCTCTTGACGATATGGATATTGTAGAGCAATGTCTCCTCTATTAATTACAATGTATTTTTGAAAACAAAAGTGCCCTTGATTTACGGCACGATCGATGTTTGAAAACATGTATGTTTGGAACATATAGTGTATTGGCGTTCATGATATTCAATGTTTTCAATATTATTGCCATGAGGGTGGTGCACTTTGGGGGCACATCCCACAGGATTGGCATTTAATGTGCATCCTCCCACTAAATAGATACTTTTTGAAGCAATGCTTTTCCTATCATTTTCACGACATTCATTGATATAAAAGTGTGTAGCTGTATTGCTGCAACTACTTCTAAAACCATGCACGAAAGAACGTCGGTATTTGCGTTCATAGTATCCATGTGATGTAATTACGGGTCTTGAGCGGCGGTGTAATTCTGGAGATTTCCCAAGAGATTGCTTTTGAATGTTCACCCTTTTGACAATGTAGTTAATGTAGAGCATTTTTCTTTTTGTAATCATATTGCATTTCTTACAAACAAAAGGGAAATTGCTCTACAACCGTAACGATCGGGAAAATGTGAAGGCATGGGAAATTGAAACATATTTGTGCTATATGCTAGTGCATGTTTCTATATTGCCGTGGGGTTAGATGATTTTGAACACATCCCACTCGGTTGCCGTTGAATGTGCACCCCTTTGACTATATGATGATTGCAAAGCAGTGTCTCTACCATTCAAAAATCATGAAAAGTAAAGTGTCTTTACTTGCCACTCGGCAAAACGACTTTACATGCATGTACAAGTGAGTTTGCTTTGGCATAAATGCATGTTTTGTTAATCCGTTTCAGGACCACGACGGTCAGGGTAGGGGCGGTAATCTGGGCACTTCCCAAGGGCTTGGCAAAATATATATTGTAAAGCAACGTGTCCTATATCACCTTAATAGCATTTTACGAACATAAAAGCGCATGTGCTACACAGGCGAAAGAGCTTTTCAGAGGTATGTAACCATGGAACATTTTTCTCGGTTGTATACTGCATGTTTTTCATCGCCTTTAGGATGCATGGAGTTACTTTAAGCACCTCTCCTAAGGTGGTCTTTGCAAGTGAACCCTTTGGACTGCATAGATATTGTAGATCAATGTTGTTATTTCATCTCTACCCCGGCAACTTTTATAGAAAAAAAAGTGTCTTGATATGGCAGGAATCCAGTTCAATACAATTCAATTTAATTTTTATTTCATTTTCAACAAGAACAGATCGAGACATCACTTTCTTTGTAAAAGAAAATGAGGTGCGTAAAACTATGTCGAATGAAAAGAATTTGCAATGATTATAGCACCATACGATAATTATACATAAACGTAAAACTCAAGTGATAGTCATAAAACTCAAGGAACGTTTTTTTTTTTTTTTTTTTTTTTTTTTAGACATGCACTTTTGGAACGACTGTAATTGCGTTGATATTTGCGTTACAAAGGGTCATGTATAGAGGCAATTAATGTGGGTACTTTCCATATAGCACGCTCCCTTCGAATGATACCCATTTTAACTATGTCAGTGTAAGTCAAAATTGCAGAGCAATATATCGTCTGTTGACTCCGTTGAATTTCATTTAATAAAAGTTTCTTTGCTAGAGGACCAAAGGGACTGTTTAAAGGCATGTACTCATAGAACATCATTATGCATTTGCGTTGGTACATGATTATTGCATGTCTTAGACTGCCTTTGGGTGGGGTAATTTTGGGCGCACTCCACGTAGTTGCCTTCGTATGTGAACCATTTTCACCCTATAGATATTGTAGAACAAAAATTCTTCTATAACTTCCACTGAATTTTAATGGAAATGAAACTAAAGGGATGTTATGCACAGAGTTTTTTCGCTTGAAACAGCTGTATTCACGTGTGTATAATTATGTTTTGTACCGAGCCGTGAGGGTATAGGGATGAATTCGAGTACCTCCCTACGAGTCGCTTTGACTGTGCACCACTTTTTAAAGATAATTATACACATTGTAGGAAAATGTCTCTGTTAATGCCAATTCTATTTCATGGAAATAAAAAAGTCTTTGCTAGACGGCCAAACGACTTGAAAATAAAATCTCGTACGCTTAAAACAACGGAAATCGCGTTGGTTGATGCATGTTGTGTAAATGGTCGTGGGGATATGATCGACTGGGGTGACTTTGGGCGCTACCTACAGGGTTTCCTTTGACTGTGCCATCTTCAATATCTCAAAACCCTCAAGGATGCAAGAGATGAATCATCAAGATTCGAGCAAACCACCCTCCAAATAGAGTTAATTCATTACAAATTTAGACAAATTATAGATGTTGACACTTGTTTAATTTCGTAATTTTAAGCTATATGTTGGATAACAAACTCTAATTTTTATGATATCATTCATGCTTTCAAGGCTGTAAAGTTTGTGTTTGGTGAAGAGAAACTGATATATCATATTTGAACACTCTTGATATGCTCATATCGGGCACTTTGATGCATTAGAGTATTCCGTTGGCTCGGAACCCTTTGCATATTATGCAAGAGGCCGAGATTATATACGTGGAAATATTTACATCGCACTAACTCACATTGCAAACATAGGTTTCAACATTTTCGGTGTTCCAATCTGAAACCTAGAAGCATTGTTTTCATGGAAACACTGTATTTTTATCATTAGGCCTATGGGAGCTAATTTGCATATTATGCAAATGAGGCCCAGACTATGTACATGTCATGGCGAATGTTTGCATCGCACTAACTGACATCATAAACATAGGTTTCAACACTTTCGGTGTTCCAATCTAAAACCTAGAAGTATAGTTTTCATGGAAACACTGTATTTTTATCATAATGGGTGCTAATTTGCATATTATGGAAATTTAGCCACTATGCCCCACTGGATTTCTTGGGACTTTGAGTAAGGTGTTTGGGAGCCCATAACAAGTAGCACTGCAGTGGAATTTCCTACTGCAATTAGTATAGTGGGTGAAACCCTAATTACCCTATTTTGACTGGACTAATGTGATCTATGACAAAATGTGTACAACGGTATCCAGTTTCTGTTAACAGTGCTTCATTTCTTTCAGAAGTACAGTATTTGTTGTAGTAGTACATCGAGTATAATGAGCTTGCTTTGATATCGTACAGAAATCCATGCAAGACCCATTTCACCGACATTAATTTCAGTGAGATCAGTGTCAATTAGTGTTTCCAGTTTCACTTAGCAAGTCCTCGTGACTGAAACATAATTAAAAAAAAAGTGAGATAGCGAGACTGAAACCAGTGAAGTGAAAATGAAACCAATGAGAAGTTTGGTGAAACACCCTACAGGACTGTAAGAAAGGAACAGCCATGAACTAAGAAGGGGGCTGAGGTGGAGGAGGGTCTCGTCTAATATGAGAAATTAATCTATGTTCTATGCCTAATTGGCTTGAAAAAAATGTCAGATTGTCCTATGATTGTGCCAAATGCAAAACGAAAAACAACAAAAAAATCCAGCTACTGAGATGGAATATACATAATACACCACTTATAATGAAAATTGTGATATCTGGACAGCTGTGTTGTAATGGCTACAGGCAAATTTGAGTGTAACCATGGTAGCTATGGTCTCTCACAGGTTAGGCCTCAACTCTAGTCTATTAAATTTACATACTTATGTAAATTTAGAATGGTGTTTATCGTTGAGAGGGTGTTGCATTTTTTGTTTGAGAAAAAAAAAATGTTTTCAGCATAAAGTTGCCATAGAAATGACCTAATTTGGGCTCAGATTTTTTGAAAAGAGGTCACAAATGGGCCCAATTTTGTTTGAAGAAAGGCAGGAAATAGGAAATACATACACTGGCAACTTATCTAATGATTATAATGTCAGTTGTATAATGAACACTTGAGATATCCTAAAATTCTCATTGATTTTTTTGGTTTTGGGGTGGCCATATTGATGACGTCATTTGAGCATGTTCCGACGCAGAAATTTCGGGTAAATTTTACTGGTAAGTTTGTTAAGAAATATACTTTCAAAAAATTACAAAATTTGTTTGTTATACGATAGTTGCCAGTTGACCCCCAAATTCAGCCTCAATCCGCAGGCCTAGTAACACCGTCAGATCAAAGTGATTAAAAAAAACACACTACTGAAAATGTGATGTTATGCTCATCCGTGCGATTGAATACTGTTTTCAGAAAATGCTTTCAGAAAACATTATGTCATCCTTTGTAAGGATAATCTTTGCGTAGATCGCATCTAAGATGTTGGAAAGCTGAAGGGTTGTGAGATCGCCACAATTCCTGTTGGATATTTCCGTTTCGAATCAGGTGCTCAGGATGAGTTGTCCGTCCAATTTATTCTTGGATGTCTGTGCGCTGATAAATGAGGGCAGTTCCTTATTTTTCAATCTTAATTTTCAGGAAGACGCTACGCTCTTCCAATCATAACTTGAGATTTGAGTGGTGCCATCACCATCTCTTGTCAGAGGACTGCACAGTGTTGCTGCACAAAAATATTAAGATTATTTTCTTCAGGATCAGTATCCCATACAACACCAATAGGTGTTCAGTCTCCCTAGTCATCTACGCTTTCAGTAAAGAAACGGTTCCGTTAGATAAAAAGAGAATAAAAAAGGATAAGAAAAACCCTTCAGCTGAATTGTCTTCACCTACTCTGATAAGATACTGCCATTAAAGGACTTTAATGATCGAATTTAGTTAACTGCCCCTAGAAGACTGGTCTGACCTGGATTGAGGAGCTCGATTCCCTGGGAGCTTCGGCTATTGCTTCCTTCACTGAAGGGAGAGCAGGCATACACCAATTTCAGCAGGAGGAGAATCATATCGCTTGCCAGCTGGAAAGTTATGTAATTGACCATGAAAGGTGACGAGGTGGCTCAGTCGGTAGCGTATGGCTTGCGGTCTAAAGACTTGTGTTCCGGCGCGGGTTCGAGTCCCACTTATCTCAAGTCTAGCTGAGCAATGGTGTGTGTAGTAGAGGCACAACACTTTGCACCTCATCACTTGGATATAAAAAGTGGAAGTCCCTTGTGTGTAAGAATCACAAACCCAGACAGATGAAGAGATCCCAAATCGGCATTCCGTTATCGGAAAACTAAATAAGATATAAATAAGACAAAATAAGATTAGGCGTGTTATTACCCTCTTTGCCATTGCACCCTGATTCGGTACCTTGGAATAGGATGGCGACCATATTTAAGCATGTATATATTATAAGACACACACACACACACACACACACACACACACACATATATATATATATATATATATATATATATATATATATAGTATATATTGAAGCAAAGAAAGAAAAACTGACCAGAAACAATTGATAAATAGTGAGAACTTTGAGCAAAGAAAATGAGAAAAGAAAACGAAACCAATGGAAGCCCGTTTTCTGTGCTCAAAGATTTCAATATATATATATATATATATATATATATATATATATATCTTAAATATTTTTTTTCATTTATTTATCATAATCATTATTGATATGTAGGGGGATGGAACCGCTCTTGGCCCTAATTGACCATTGAAGGAGTATGGAATATGAGACAGAATAGGGTACCAGTGAATTGCAGTTGAATGCTCACAGACACCTTTTCGAAAAATGCACAAAGTGCCTGATTTGACCCTTATTTGACCTTGAAAGTGACCTTGAGAGGTGAGAGTGACCTTGAATTGCAGAAATGATATTTAGAATCACATTCTCTAACCCCGTTAAATCTTCCACATGGGATTCATAACTTTAATCAACCTTTTCAATTTGTAACTGCAGTTGACCTTTAACCCGGATGGCGGCCATATTGGATTTCACCAATATGGCGGCCCCAAGGGTTTTTAGTCTTGGCGCCCATCAAAAATCGAAAGAGTATGGTACAAGGGACCTATGAGCCAAATTTGGTGCTTTTGGAAGAATCTGAACCAAACCGCCCATTTTGAGCCCTTAGGCCCCCAACTAGTAGGTTAAATGTTCAGACAATTTATTTTCTATCAAAAAAAAAAATCCAAAAAAGTAAAAAAAAAAAAAAGTCCGCATCTCAGGAAATACTTGGAGGCAAAGTTGTATGTCCCCACCACTCCCCTTCCCACATTTTCACGGGAAGCGGGGCAACTGCCTCTTATCCTCCAAGATGAACACTCGGGCACATATAGGAAAGCTTTTTCATCTTTAGAATTCAAATTAAGATATCTCTTTAAAAATTTTTTCATAGAATTAGGAAATGATCAATTCCCAAAGTATGCTTTATCTGAGGAAGGAACCAAGCAGGGAGAAGGAGTCTATTGGAAGGAGATATCCCCTCTCACAGAAGGGAGATTTTGCATTTCAGAATTAAATTTCAACAATCATATGCACACTTAAAGTGAAAAACTTGGGCAGTTTTCTATCTGAAAATCTAAAAAAAAAAACCAACAAAACCAAAACAAAACAAAGTCCACATCTCAGAATCTATTGGGGCGGGGGTCAACTACCCCTGCCACCACCCCACCCCTCCTCTAAACTGATGTCCCGGTATGTGCATGTGTTTTATTCCCCTTGTTGAAAAGAAGAGAGAATTGTAAGAAACAATATTGTTCAGTGGTCGCTATCCCAGTTAAGTGAGTGTAAGTGAGTGTATTACTACTGGAATGGCGCACGCACGCATGGAGTCGACTGGGCGGGTCAATGTTGGTACTGGCTAAGATTTTGACCTATTTCTGGGTCTAACATGTCTACTTTGCTCCTCCCCGTCAACTACTACTATGAGCAAACGTAATACAAGCCTACAACCATCGAGAGAACCATACTGTTTGAGAAACAGGTCCAGAACTCAGCTTTTAAGTTCCAACACTTCAACAGCCGGCAGGGCACATCTACAACAGGCTACTGCAGCAGACGCACCTCCCGAAACCTCCCCGCTCAGCCAACGGTCTGAACCGGTTAAAGAAAACTCTGTAGCGGATACGCAGCAACCTACGCACCATTCGTCGTGCAGTACCATGGCGCCTGGGACTGAAGGTACGTTAAGCCATTCCGAATTCACAAGGGTCACTGAAAAAATTATGGATAAACTGGAAACGCTTTCAGTGAGCGTTAATGCAATTCGTACTGAAGTATCTGACATACGAAATACCTTGACTGAGTTGCAAACTGCTGTTTCAGACTCGAGTGCAAGACTTACTACCATTGAGAATGACACTTTACCCCAGATGAAAAGAGATAGAGTGAAGATGGAAGCTGAGTTGAAAGAACAGATACTTTTAATGGAATTGCATGACAGGAAACTTAATTTGTTGATTTATGGAGTAGAAAATCGGCAAAACGAAAAGGCTGTTGAAGTTGTGAGAGATGTAATTAAACAGCTTGGTTTTTCTGAGCAACATGTGAAAGGAATGTTTGTAGTGAATGCGCACCGCCTCCCTAGACGTCCGGTGGCTGGTAGTGACGAACAGAGCAGGCGTGGCCCTGACCCGATTATCGTTAGATTTGGCGCCATGTTTGATCGAGATGCGGTTTGGAATGCGTACCAGAGAATGCATATGCGCCCCGCCACAACGAGAGGTCAAGCCCCTGCTCGACCTAACTTCCGGCTCGCAACAGACTTACCAGCGTCACTCAAAAAGAAACGCTTTCAATTGGAGCAAAAGGCCTATCACATGAGGAAGAATGAAAATAAATCAACCAGAATAAAAGTGGTCGGGGTGAAAGTTCTGTTGGAATGCAGGGAAAAGGGTTCGCTATCGGCATGGAGGGTAGTTGGAGATTGAGTTTCAGATTGATCAGGACCAGTTTGATTTCTGCCAAATGAAACGCGGCCATCGTTTTGCTCTCCCTTCCCTTTGTACAGCGATACACAGTAAAATGATTAAGTCAAGTTTGAATTCATAATTTTCTTCGAGTCCTATCTGTGTTGGAAAACGGAAATCGCAATGCCTGCGTTATTGTTGTAGCTAATGATTGTGACTTTCGTCGGCATTAATGCTAGTAAACAAATTGGGCATTGTATTCTTCAGGTGAGCTGATAAGAGCAACACGACTTCATTATAAATGACATCTTGTGCGCAGGGTGCTTACAGGCGGCGTACCGGGAATGTGAAACACCCAAACTATAACAACAGAAGGATCAGACATTCTAAAGTTGCAAAGCAATGCAGCTGAGACATGGAGTGCATAAATTGGTTCCTATGGTTACGAGTCAACGGAACTGAATATGTATTAGTGTGTATTCATTGTAATAAGGAGAAGAGCTAAAGAGGAAAGCGATTCTTACCTCTGCTGAATAATTGGATTTCAGTATGTATGAAGCCCTTCGTTTTATTCTGTTCGAGGTTATTAGAGATTTGCCAAAACAAGCATCAACCTTACAGGTATTTCATGCACTGGTTTGTATTCATGGTTGCAAACAAGCATCGACCTCACATTTAATGTACTGGTTGTGTGCTTATGATTGTGTATCAGCTAGTAATAAAGGACGAGACATTTTTTTTTTTTTCAATCAACGCTGTAAAACAATCAACGCTGTAAAACAATCTGATTTTTTGGGGTAATATTTGTCGTTTATTTGGTTGACCTCCACAAATATACAAAGTTTTTGTGTAATGGACATTGGTAGTGGGTAAAACTGATACACTGTATTTTGTAACACTGTGTTTTGTTAAGGTCATTTGTAGGGGGTAAATTTGGTAAAGAAATGGTGGCAACACGAATGCATATCTGTGTATATGCGGCATTATGTGCCAAGTAACGGGAATGTATATATAGTTAACAACCTGACAACAGAACTATGAGTTGAGAGTCGCAAAGTGATGCGGTCATGCTCTGGAATGTATAAATTGTTTTTTATGTCTATGAGGTAACTGGATGGAACATGAATTAGGGTGTTTTTTTGTTTTTTTGTTTTTTTTTCTCAGAAAAGGATCCGAGATTATGAGGAAGGTGACTCTCACCCGAAATGCTGGAATTTGTAATATAGGACATTGTTTAAATTCTACTGCAGTTCATTAGGAACTTGACAAAACAAGAGTCAACGTTACAGTGTATTACGTTCTGGTTGTGTGTTCATGGTCGGATATCTGCTGGTTACAACACAACTTAGTTGCGTAATAATGTGGATTTTGTATTTTCGTTGTTTGGCTGGCCTCCACAATTATGTTCACACTCTTTTAGTGGGTAATATAGAGGCCGTAGTGTACTTTTTTTTTTTTGCTGAAAAGAATCAGAACCTATTGTGAACTTCCTGTGTAAATTATTTTTTAGCTTTGATTAAGTAATAGACTTTCTCAAGTATGTATTTCCTTTTTGGGAAAACTACCTGATGTGCTAAAGCCCAATTATAGTGTTGTGTTGCTTTCGGTCTTTTTGGAAGATTATTGTAAGAGTAATCTTTGGTTTATCATGGATAATATGCACGGTGCAGTTTTGATATGGAAGTATATTAAGTTCATTAGAATTATAATTGATGGGTGAAATATATATTATGGTGAAAGGTTAAACAAAATGAATACAGGTTGCATGTATCTTGAATACAAAACGTGTCTGAACAGTTGCACGTCAATATAATGAAAGGATGACACGTTTTTATGTCATACGATATGACTTTGGATGCAATGTTGTTTGTTGTTTGTTGTTTGTTTTTGTTTTTTTTTTTTTTAACCGGAGTACATCCGTTTTGAAAAAGAATCCGAGCATATTATGATAACAAAAATGAATTTTGGCGTAATGCAGGATTTGTATTGCGCAACTTGCTATGGTTTAATAGATGAAAACTCATGTTTTGTGATCATGGAATTCAAATTTTCATTTTGATATAGTATGTATTCCCTGTGTGTTTGATGTGATCAGATAGACAACTTTACCGAGTGTTATGAATGTGACATTTCATGGAAAATTACTGTCACGTTTGTAAAGTTTCGTTCTCTTGTGAACACACTTGAAGATCAATTAATTTGTGTAATGAAAATAATATATATGGAATTTATTGACATTAGAATGAAAATGTATGGTTTTCGATTGTGTCTTTGACCGTGTTTCTGACAGCAAGTGCCGTCAGGTCTGAAGTAAGAATATCCATGATTTTGATCATTTAGCAAAACATTGCAGTGTAATCAGGATTAACAATGTTATTGGTTATAAGTTTTTTCCCTTTTTCAAAAAAGAATGTAAGGAAACGCCAACAAGATATTGCTTTGCCTAACAGTGTTGTTCGGCAGTATGATGTATTGTGTGACGAAATGATATATTGTTTACGGTTGTGTTTTTGACCGTGTTTCTGACGACAATTGCCATCAGGTCTGAATTGAGAATACCTATAATTTGATTATTTTGCAAATCATTACAGTGTAATCAGGATGAATATTGTTACTGGTTGCAAGTTATTTCCCCTTTATTTTTTTCCAAAAAAAAAAATGTATATATATGGAAATGTTATCAGGATGAATATTCTCACTGGTTACAATTACCCCTTTATTTTTTTTTCCCAAATATATATATATATATATGGAAATGTCAACAAAGTATTGCTTTGTCTAGCAATAGGATATGTCGTTTAGCAATGTGATGTTATTGTCTAACAATATGATATTGTTTGCGGTTGTGGTTTTGACTGTTTTTCTGACAGCAAGTGCCGTCGGGTCTGATGAAAATATCCATATAATTTTGATTATTTTGCAAAACATCACAGTGCAATCAGGATAAATAATTCTACTGGTCATAAGTTCTCTCCTCCATTTTCACAAAAAAAAAAAAATATATATATATATAAGGTAATGCCAACAAAATATTGTTTTGTTTAATAATATGATATGTTGTGGTATGCTTTAATTGAAAATCCTGTAAAATTAGAGATGAATTGGATTCATGAATTAGATTTATGTAACTGTTCGGATTTCTTTCTTTTTATTTATTTTTTGTTGGTGTTGGGGAATTACGCAAACTTGATATTATGATGTAATGAATGATATACATGAATATTGCAGTGATATCTTGTACACGACAATAGTGAATTTCATTTTTTCAGTGCCGAAAGGCTATGCGGTTGCGAGTGTCCCCCCCCCCACACCATATTTACACAATGGAACAAAAGGTTTCCAGGTGTTTCAACTGATTGTGTCTGTAGTGTGTATTAACTTCATTTGTCTGTATCATATTTTCAATACATGTGTAATCCTTGTTGGGTTGTACTTTGACCAATTGAGGAATATATTGCATTTTATAAACGACCCCCCCCCCCCATCCATTTCGTTTTTGAGATGATTATTACTACAAGTCTGATCCCCCTCTTAATTGTGACAATTTTTGGAAAAGTTACAAGTGTTTATCCGTACGTTAGATCTTTATCGCTTGTCTGCATATTCATATGCGCACAATTCCTGCGTACTCATCATTCTGCCAAACTGGTGTAATTAAAAGTATACAGTACTTGCTTGTAACAGCAATTCTTCACTTGTACGGTCCCAGTATCGTCTGCACTGAACCGAACTCTTTCCTTATCTGCCTACACTCGCAGCCACGCCCACGTCAAACACGCACACGTTAAGACACACACGCACACACACACCCAAATCTCACACTCTCAAGCACAATCATACTCTCGCATGTTAAAACACTGCTTACACACTCCATGCATACACACACTACCACTGTTATAATGATGCCATTGGCGGCATTGGTGTGAAAATATGTTTCGTATTCAGACCTGCGGTGTGCTAACAAGTGCCCGAGAAGGTAATTGGCCTGGGGTTTTTGGAGCTATTCTGTACTTATCGTATATCATTGATGATCTGGAAATTGATCGAATGTAATAGCCAAGCCACGTTTGTCCTTGTCTAATGTCGGCTCAAATTTTTGTGTATGTATGTTTTTGCTGTCGTCTCGGAAGCCCACAGAGACACTGGATTTATTCTTATTATGTTTTGTGTGTTCTATGTCTTTTTCTGTCCATGCTTTTCAGTGTTTTTACTTACCTTATTCTGCCCTTTCTCGTTTCACGTTCTACGTCTCTTCAGCGATCTTCTGCTTATCATGATTTTGACGTCACCCATGTTCGTAGATTACTCCAGCGTCTCGCCACATCCCGGCGACTGGGTATTTTTTTGTATCGTCCACTTATTCATGACATCCTAGTTTTGTTAATAACGCAGACTTTTAAAAATTCGTCTCGTATTTTTAATTATGGCTAATTTTCTGAATGCTCCATTTCATTCCGTATCCAACGATGATTTTTTTGAATTATTTAGGAACACAAGCTTAGATTCTGACCCAGTTAGTGGGTTAACCAGTACACGAACCACCCCTTACGATGATTTTGTTACCGATAGCGTGAATACAGCTGCAAATGAATTGCCTCATGATCTTAGTAATGATTTCACTCAAAATATGTTGTGCAATTATATTACAGTGAATCAATGCAAAGACATGATTCATAATTTTTCAGAGGACACGTTTTCTTTGTTACATTTAAATATAAGGAGTCTGAATAAACATTTTGATGATTTAAAGTTTCTATTAGAATCTGATGCATGCCAGTCGCTATCCGTTATCGGATTAAGTGAGACATGGTTAGCTTCCAATACAGAAAATTATTTCGCAATTGAGGGTTATAATTTGTTTGTTAACAATAGGCTTGATAAGAATGGAGGGGGCGTTGCATTGTACATATCTCGTTCCTTTGATACTATTGTTCATGAAGATATTTCTAGAATGGACAATGTTGTTGAATCTTTGTTTATAGAAATTCTTATCCCAGGATGTAGAAATCTTATGGTAGGCATTATATACAGACCTCCTAATTCAAACGCCAATGATTTTTTAACTTATTTTTCAGATCTTGATAATTCACACGTTTTCCGAAATAAGGATTGCTTTTTACTCGGTGATTTCAATATTGATTTGCTGAAGTCTGAGCATGATAATATCTCTAGTGATTTTCTTCACACACTTCTGTCCTCGTCCTTTCTTCCTCTTATTTCTAAACCCACACGTGTTACAGATCGCTCTGCCACCCTCATTGACAACTTGTTTTGTAATATTCTACCCCTCCCTCACTCTTTTATAATCCTTTCAGATATGACTGATCATTTTCCAATAATGACTTGTTTTACTCTTAAAACACCAGCTAATATTAAACCTATTTCACCTCCTTTGTTTAGACGTAGAGTTTCACCTGAAAAGTTAGCTAGTTTTGATGTGGCTCTCGAGAACGCTGACTGGTCAGGAGTATTTGGCAGCGATGATGTTAATATATCCTTTTGTAATTTTATGGAAACTTTTAATCATCATTTAGATGATGTAATCCCAAAACAAAGAAATAGAACAGAGTATAAAAAGACACCTAGATTACCTTGGATTTCCAGATCAATTCTTCGTTCAATTAATAGAAAAAATCGTTTGTATTACAAGTATAAATTGGAAAAAAACTGAGCGATCGAAGAATAGATATACATCATATAAAAATACTTTGACAATGATTTTACGTTCTGAAAAGAAAAGATATTACTTTAAGCAATTATCGAAATATAAGTTTGATATGAAAAATACTTGGAAAGTCCTAAAACAGGCCATGAATGTTCCGAGTAAACACTCTGACATTGATAAAATTAAATTGAATGATGAATTGATTAATGATCCTCTTCATATTGCAAATATTTTTAATTCTTATTTTTCAAAAATAGGCGAAAATTATGCTCAAAACATTCCTGCAACAGATTCTCATTTTACTGAATTTTTAGGTCAGCGTAATTCTGATTCCATATTTTTTATACCTACTAACAGATTTGAAATTATTGATATAATTTCTTCTTTTGAAAATAAACGAAGTTCCGGTTATGATGAGATAGATAATTTCATACTTAAGGGTGTTATTTCCTCGATTGCTGATCCACTTGCTCATATATTTAATCTGTCAATTTTTAATGGTGTGTTCCCTGATAAAATGAAATTAGCTAAAGTAATCCCAATATTTAAGGCAGGCGATAAGTTCGAAGTCAGCAATTATCGCCCGATTTCATTATTATCGTCATTGTCTAAGGTTTTAGAAAAACTTATTTACAAGAGAATGGTAAATTTTTTGAAGGTACATGACGTTTTTACGAATTTTCAGTTTGGTTTTCGTGAGAAACATAGTACTACGCATGCTCTTTTGCATTTTGTTGATAGAGTTGTTCACGCAATCGATAACCATTCTCATTTAGTTAGTATTTTCTTGGACTTCTCCAAGGCCTTCGACACTATCAATCATGATATTTTACTTTATAAGTTATCGCATTATGGAATACGTGGGAAGGCCTTGGAGTGGTTCAAGAGTTATTTACTTGATAGAAAACAATTCGTTACAATTAACAACAATGATTCCGTTGTCAGAGAAGTTAAATGTGGTGTCCCACAGGGAAGTCTCTTAGGGCCGTTATTGTTCATTATTTATATCAATGATTTTTGTCGCGTATCCGACGACCTCTCTTTTATTCATTTTGCAGATGACACTAATGTATTTTTTGCCCATAATGATATTGATTTTCTCGTTCATAAAATTAACATTGAATTGAAAAAAGTGACAAATTGGGTCAGGGCCAATAGGCTATCACTCAATGCTCAAAAAACAAAATATATGCTTTTTAGTAATACTATTGATAGTTTAAGTACAAATATAGTATTAGATGACTCTCATCTACAAAGAGTCTCACATATCAAATTTTTGGGTGTCATTGTGGATGAAAAACTTTCCTGGAAATCACATGTTGATAATGTCTGCAATATAATTTCACGTAATATAGGCATTGTGAATAGATTGAAATTTCATATTCCACAAAAATCATTACTTATGCTATATTCGTCGTTAATATTGCCTCATCTTAATTATGGAATATTAGTTTGGGGCAACACGCATCAGAATTTATTAGAGAGAGTGTTCCTCTTACAAAAGAAAGCTCTCCGTGTTATCTGTTATTCCCCTGTACGTTCTCATACAAATATGTTGTTCGCCTCCAACAAGCTCTTACAAGTACAAGTACAAGTACAAGTATTGTAATAACTTGCTTCCGTCTATTTTTGACTCTATGTTCCTAAAAAATCAATCATTTCATGAATATCCTACTAGGCGTTCCAATGAATTTCACTTACCTTTTTAAGAACGATTTTTGCTAAAAACACACTTATTTATGTAGGCCCAAATTATTGGAATTCTTTGAATCAAGACATAAAAAACGCTCCATCCATATATTCTTTCAAGAGGAGACTGAAGTCTTTTTTATTGCAATCGTATGACTCTACAATACCGAATTAACCATTTGGCCTTTTTTCTCAGCTACACTTACCTGCTCACTTTGTCCCCTCTTCAAAGAATTAATGGTATCTTTTTCCTGGATGCTCGCAATGTTGTCACCTATGCCATTTTGCCCATAGCGTCTTGAAGTTGGCTTTCCGTATGCTACTCCTGTTCATACGTCCCTATATTTTCTATTTTCTATTTTCTTGTCTTTTTTCAGGCGTCAAAATATTACTTTTCCCCTACAACTATCCTCTTATTCTCTTGGCATGCTTCTGCCGAAGATCGCTGTTTCTGTTGTTTCTGTTGTTCTGTTTCTGTTTCTGTTGTGCATTCTTGTCTGCTATTTTGTCTTCAGTTTGTCAGTCTTGTCCATCCCGTTTGTCTTGTACAACCCTTTTTTTTCAGTAGTTGTCTCGTTGTCTAGTCCTGTTTCATGTTTGTTCGCGTCTATGAAAGTGTATATCTGGTAATCTAATTTTCAGTGGGCTTCCAGACTTCTTCCACTTTATTATCTTTTGTATCCAGGCTTCTCCCACTTTGTTATCTTTTGTATCTACAATGATTCGATTCCATCAATGTTCTTTTCCAGAGGGGCCCACACACTACAAGCTCTGTCTTCTTAGTGGGTCCCTCCATTTTTCGCACGGTATACATGTACTTCACTTCGATCACTTCTGTTGCTTTTTTACTATACAATGTATGATTACTATAGGTCCTCAATTATTGTACAGTCTATTCATTTCACTATGTTCTATTTACCTTGTTCTCTGTTATCAAAAGAAGTGAAACATATGTTATGTCGAAAAATGAAATAAACTTTGAATTGAATTGAATTGAATTAAGTAAATTGTTAATCAATAAGGTGATTTCCTTCCTTGTATACCTTAAGATGATGTAGGCCTGGTATCTGCTTTGCACATTATTACATCTATTTCTTTTTTGGTATTCTCGCTTTTGATGTGAGAGTTGTTCATTTTGCCAAGTGTTTATTTGTACAGGCTGAAAAAAAATCCAGATAGCAGAGCTAAATATTGAGTATCTCTCTCCTGAAATGTTTCAAAGAGATACAAGAGGCAGTGGCCTAGGGTAGCGATTAAAAAAAGAAAAAATCTTCGGGAGTAGGCCTACTTTATTTTCTTGCAAATGATGCCTGACATTTCTGGTCATTTGCCCCTTTTTTGAAGAATGCAGCAATGGAGCCACAACTTCCTGCGGAGTGGATATTGTGGAGTTCTTGTTGCATAACATCATCGCTGAATTTGCCTGTGCTGTACTTTCTTACAGGGATTGCCATTGTAGTTTTTTTTTTTCCAGTGTGGCTGTAACACTGCTTGTTTTGCGTATGATGATCATTGCAGCTGAAGAGTGCATGTACAATTGTATATGTATCTTTTGTGGATCATTTCAGACTTCATGATGTTTGTCTGGGTGAATGGATCCCAGATGATGCATGCATATTCAAGGACAGTCGTCAGCAGTGTGGAGTAGCAATTATAGCACCTGAATTTTATGATATCTTCGTCTGGGGAGAGTGTGTGGTTAAAGTATACCCTTTTTAAGCTGCTGTGGCGATGTGATTCCAGCTGAGCTTCCTATGGAAGTAGAAAAAAAAATCCAAAATATTTTGCACAATCCGCTTTCTCCGTGGTTTGCCATGAATGCTTATCTATTCCCTGGGTGGGTCTCGGATGGCAATAGTTAGTTGCAAAACACAGGATTGCTTCATGTGGAATGCATGTTGGGCCTCACAGTCTGTCGAAGTTTTCAGGACGGTCCAGGATGTCGCAGCTGTGGACTGTATACTCCAGGACCATGAGTCATTCATCGCAGTCATAGACCGGGGGCCCAGAAGATTTATTCAGCTGAAAAGGGTCACACTTTTTAATGGTCTCATCATATAGGGATGTGTCCAAGGGTCAATAAAATACATTGCTGGCAAGTCACATCCTGTACCGTAAGCCTAGGGACCACAAAAAGGGACCCCGAAAAATGGATTTATTCAGCCGAAGGGGGTCACGGATAAAAGTTGGTGGATATTGTTCCTTTGGGTGTACTTATCATGAAAACAGCAATGCCAGCTATTTTATCCTGTACGGGGCCCCAGACAGTAGCCCCAAAGGGCCCCAGAAATATGGTGTTATTCAGCTGAAAAGGGTCACGGCTAATTTCTTTTGCAATGGAAGTAGTTCCCATCAGAGATATCCAAAACACCAATGCCAGCTATTTTATCCTGTACGGGGCCCTAGACAGTAGCCCCAAAGGGCCCCACCCCCCATAGGCCTACGTACAAACACACACAAACATTGATTTTATTCAGTTGAAAAGAGTCACGGCTAATTTCTTTGGCAATTGAAGTAGTTCCCATCAGAGATATTCAAAACACCAATACCAGCTATCTTATCCTGTACGGGGCCCCAGACAGTAGCCCCCAATTGCCCCACCCCCCATAGGCCATACGTACAAACACACACAAACATTGATTTCATTCGTGCAGCTGAGAAGAGTCACGGCTAATTTCATTTGCAATGAAAGGAGTACCCATCAGAGATATCAAAAACACCAAAGTCAGCTATGTTATCCAGTACGGGGCCCCCGACAGTTGCCCCAAAGGAGCTCCCCCCCCCCCCCCGACACACACACCCACACTAGTTTCATTCAGCTGAAAAGAGTCACGGCTAATTTCTTTTGCAATGGAAGTAGTACCCATCAGAGATATCCAAAATACCAAAGCCAGCTATTTTATCCTGCACGGGGCTCCAGTCAGTAGCCCCAAATTGCTCCCTCCCCCCCCCCCACACACACACATTGATTTTATTCAGCTGAAAAGGGTGATGGCTACTTTCTTTTGCAATTGGTAGTAGGCATACTCATCAGAGATATCCAAAACACTAAAGCCAGTTATTTTATCCTGTACGGGGTCCCAGACAGTAGCCCCAAAGTGCCCCCCTCTCCACATACACACACATACACACACACACACACACACACACACACACACACACACACTAGTTTCATTCAGCTGAAAAGGGTCACGGCTAATTTCTTTTGCAATGGAAGTAGTACCCATCAGAGATATTCAAAATACCAAAGCCAGTTATTTTATCCTGTATGGGGCCCCGCACAGTATAGCCCCAAACACGGGTAATTTCTTTTACACTGGAAGAAGTACCTATCAGAGATATTCAACACCCCAAGGCTAGTTATTTCATCCTGCAAAGAGCCCTAGACAGTAGCTCCACAGTGTCCCATCTGGTACTGTGAATCAGCTGAAAATGGTCTTACAAATTCTTTTGTAACGTTAATATCAGGGCCTACTGAACAGAGATAATATAAATTATCACAAACACTAAAGCATGTCATCTTATCCTGTATACGGGGTCCCATCGGTTACAGTAGCAAAACACTCAACAAATTTGCAAAGGAAGCATACTTCTGTATAGTGCACAACCAAGATGACCATATTACGAAAACCAGTCATTTCATCTTGTACTGGGCCCAGGTTACAGTAGCCATAAAGTGCCCCTCCCCCACATGATTATTATGACATCATTTAGCTGAAAAGAATCATAGTTGTTTTTCTTTTACAATCGAAATAGGCCTTAGTTTACATCATAGATACCCAAAACATCAAAGCCAGTTAGGTTTTCCCAGCCAATTTCGCACTTTTGTTGGTTCATTAATTTTGATAGAAGGTTCGAATTCGTAAAATGGGTATTCAAATTGGCTGGTACCCTTCGTTCATTCAAATTCGCCTTGACTTGCCGAAAAGTGTATTTCAGTCATTAAATTTCGCGAAAGACAGTCAAATTCCAAACGTGTTCATTCAAATTCAAATCATGCTATTTCTTTGTTTCAGATCTTTTTAACATGTCTTTCTATGTGTGTTTTCGTTTCATCTATAAATTACTGTTATAAAGCAGTAAAAGTGTCATATTTCTTATCTAGTATAACTGGATTTGGTTGTTCTGTAACCAGACTGGTAACGCTCCTTCTCTTTCATATACATGTCATTATAGGCCTATACGTGTACCAGTAATGCAGCTTAACTTCATTTTTTATAGTCATGACAGCACAATATATACAGATGATCTCTAGAAGACATAGAAAGAATTATAAAAAAAAAAAAACATTTGAGGATCATAACCTTGACTTCTTGGAACTGGCCGACCGCTCGTAATTAAGCGCTCGTAACGGCCAGATAATTTGTGGCTTCTTACTTCTTTGGATTAAAAAAGCACGTTAAAAAATGGTGTCAAAGTCTCTTAAACGAATACGAAAACATGAAATGCTATGATGCTTACAAAACAATAACTACGACGAAAGAAAATAAGGAAAGAGGCCAAGCATGAACATATCTGTTTAATTGACTGCAGAACATGTTAAATTAGATGGCCAGAAATCAATTTGAATGAACGAGCGCGGCATGTAATCACGTGACTATATCATTATGAATTTATGAATGAACGGATAGTGGAATGGTACTTGTCTTATATATGGATTTCAGTTGAAAAAGTGTTATTTAGAATAAGGTTAGAGGTAATGTGAATGTTTCAAAATAAATTTGAATGAAGAGATTAATATGACATTGACCTACCATGTCATCTAGGCGAAATTTTTGCTAAATTTAATTCAACATTAAAGAATTCGATTAAAAGAGGTGCGATATTGGCCCGGATGCAGGGCCCTTGACAGGTATAGCCCCAAGGTATTCCCACCCCATTTGAATTAATTGTTTTTAGGTGAAAACAGTCATGTATGCCTATTTTCCTTGGCAGTGGAATTAACAGCTGAGATACGTAAAACACAAACCCATCCAGTTAAGGGGCCCCCAGCCAGTAGCTGGAAAGTGCTCCCGTATTATTTTATTCTAAGTGAAAAGAATCATTGCTATAATTTCTTTTGCAATGGAAGTAGTACTCAAGGAGGTATCAAAAACACCGAAACCAGTTATATAGCTGTACGGGGCCCCACGGAGTGTTCCTAAAGTGTCCCCACATGTAATTCCACTATCAAGATCTGCATCCCGATCTATTCAATCTGTCAGATCGGGAGAGAGCGGCAAAAGTGTACGGGGACCGGGAGCATCGTAGCAGCAGCGTTTGGGTGATGGGGTTGGATCTGGCAATTTTACAGATCGGGAAGAAATTTTGAACTGGTTCAAAATTTCTTCCTCATCTCCCCATCAAGATTGACCTATTTTGAATCGTAGCTCAAACGGGGAGAGAGGAGTGACAGTGTAAATACCGCGGGATGAGCGTAACAATTCCAGGTTTTTCTGACCGTAGTAACAGCGGCACAAGAACGGGAAATACAGTCTAAACTAGACACCGACGACATGGTCCCGCTGCTGTGCCGCTTTCTTGATCAAAGCACGACCTTCCCCCTTTAACGACGCTCTCACTAAGTTCTCTACTCTCGTATAAAATCAAGGCCTGTTCCTACGACGCTTCATTCCTGCTTCGATAACGCTGTTGGCCGCTTTAGCTACGCTGTTCCTAGGCTTTCCCAGACTCAATTATGCATGTCTTCCGCTCTCGCCGCTCTAAAATCGAACGTAGCCGATACGCTGGAAAATGTTTGCCAGAACAGCAAAACTGATGATGATGAGGAGGGCGCGTTGTCGTTGTCGTGAAAATGAAGACGAAGGAGCGCATATTTAAGAAGAAGAGATGCGCACAATAAAGAGAATAAAGCAAAACACTTTGGAGCTACTGTACGGGACCCCGTGCAGGATAAGATATCTGACTTTGGTATTTTGATATCCGATGGATACTACTTCCATTGCAAAAGAAATTAGCTGTGACTCTTTTCGGCTGAATGAAACCAACATATGTGTGTGTGTGCGTGTGTGTGTGTGTGTGTGTGTAGGGGGCACTTTGGGGCTACTGTCTGGGGCCCCGTACAGGATGAAAATGGCTTTAGTGCTTTGGATATCTCTGATGAGTACTACTTCCGATTGCAAAAGCAAGTAGCCGCGACCCTTTTCAGCTGAATAAAACCAATGTGTGTGTGTGTGTGGGGGGGGGGGGGGGGAAGGGGGAGGGGGTAAGGGGGCAATTTGGGGCTACTGTCTGGGGCTACTGTCTGGGGCCCCATGCAGGATAAAATAACTGGCTTTGGTATTTTGGATTTCTCTGATGGGTACTAATTCCATTGCAAAAGAAATTAGCCGTGACCCTTTTTCAGGTGAATGAAACTATTGTGTGAGTATGTGTGTTGGAGGGGGGGGGGGGGGCACTTTGGGGCTACTGTCTAGGGCCCCGTACAGGACAAAATAACTGGCTTTGGTGTTTTGTATGTCTCTGATGGGTACTACTTCCATTGCAAATGAAATTAGCCGTTACTCTTATCAGCTGAATAAAGTCAATGTGTGTGTGTGTGTGTGTGTGTGTGTGTGTGTGTGTGTTTGCGTAGGGCTTATAGGGGGTGGGGCACTTTGGGGCTACTGTCTGGGGCCCCGTGCAGGATAAAATAGCTGGCTTTGGTGTTTTGGATATCTCTGATTGGTACTCCTTCCATTGCAAAAGAAATTAGCCCTGAATCTTTTTAATTGAATAAAATCAATGTTTGTGTGTGTTTATACGTGGGCCTATGGAGGTCACTGCCATCACTCAAGACACTTAAAGCTTTATTTCTGAAGTAATTAAACTCTCACATTCCAGAGATCTGTTACTACAAACCAATGCTCTGTGGAATATGCATGCATACTTTGATCAAAACGTCAAGGCTAATTTGTACATGAAGCATTTACTATTAAACCAGTGAAGCCAAACATAAATACAGGTAAGCCTTCACAAATTCTGATATTCTAAAAAGTAAGTGACCTTTCATTGTCCTGAGGTCAAAGTTGGATGTAATACACAGGGTAATGACCAATGTTCCTTGGAATGACAAGATTCTTCTTTCATAGCATAAATGCTAATAGCATAATGCATGATTGTACATTGGGTATAAGTTGACCATTGACTATACATAACATATTCTGATATTTTGAGGTCATTGTCCTGTCACAGGCCTCAGAGGTCAAAGGTTGAGACACATGAGTAATTTCTCTTGTTCTGTGGAATAAGAAAACAATTCAATTGTAATACAAATGAATGTGACATCTTAATCATGTTTATCATCAACCAATTGCACCAAATATCAATGTTCTGATATTTTCGGTCATTGACCTCATGATACAGCTGTGGGTCATCTGAGTTCATCAGAGGTCAAAGGTAGAAATCTGACTTGAAAGGCTCTGTGGTACACTGAATCATTTCCACTTAGAAAAATTAGATTTTAGTACATAATTACCCAGTTTCAGTAATGACTGACACATTACAATATCAATTTTCTGACATTTTGAGGTCATTGACCTCTGGAGGTCATCAGAGGTCAAAAGTAGAAACCTGTCAGGGCTCTGTGGAACATGAGGACAATTCCACTGTAATAAAAATTAGTTTTAATACACTATTACCGTGTTAATCATTAACCAATGATGCAAAATACAAATTTTCTGACATTTTGAGGTCATTGACCTCTGGAGGTCATCTGACGTCAAAGGTAGAAACCTGTCAAGGCTCTGCTGAACATGAAGACTATTTCACTGTGATAAAAATAAGTTTTAGCACATCATTACTGTATTTATCATTAACCAATGATGCAAAGTATCAATTTTCTTGCATTTTGAGGTCATCGACCTCTAGTGACCTCTGGAGGTCATCAGAGGTCAATTCAGACTTACCTCCCGATCTTAAAATTAATCTTATAGCATGTGGTAACAATGGTGAAAGTTTCATGCTGTAGTCAAATTTTGCACAATTCTTCGGCTTAACTGTTCTACTACTGAGGAGTAATGTCGCTTAGTATTATATCGAATGGGTTAGTCAAATACCGGTTAGTGATTGGCTAAACACAGTCACGTGATGGAGGACCATTCGTTATGTTCGCCGATTGGCGAACATTCTTGTAATGTTCGCCCATTGGAAAACATTTTCATGTAACAAATGACAGAAAGTTCTAAGGCCTATAGGAAGCGCGAAGGCACGCGTATAACAGCGAGTAATCGAGTGCGTTGTGCTGGTGGTGTTATCGTTGACGTTTTTGCGTAATTGACAAACCCATATAATATAACAGATGATGACTTTTGTTGTCGGGAACATGTACCAAACGTTCCACCTTCAGGGTTTGAAATGTTATCTTGGGAGGCTATAAGTCCGTGGACTTCGTCTCGGGACTTATATCCTCCCTGAAAAGCATTTCAAATCCTTCGGGTGGAACATTCGGTATAATATGTTCCCTCCTCGCCAGTCATCATCTACATAGTATTTACAGCACTGAAAAAGTTTCCATAATAACCTACATCATATTTTCATGCAACGGAGTAAAATATGGAAAAAGCTATGCACGCAAATCTAATCAAGGGAAACAATAATATGGAAAAGGTTTACAAAAGACGGTGTCAAAGGACACGACGGTCTTCTCTAAAGCTTTGATGTTAAGCATTGTTTCATAATATAACAAGAGACCCGCGGGTCTAGCGCTCACCTGAGTATCGCAAGTTCACCTTTCACGCAGTCACTAATCTAATTATTCACAGCTCTACTAAAATTTGACCAGGCATTCTCAAGTAGAAGATGAAAATGTACAATAAGCGCCCAAATTTTTTAAGATTCCTTAATTTGGGGGACTGGGGGCCTCCTAGGGCCCTCTGGGTGGGGCATGGTGCCCATTTTGATAAATTGAGATCCTGACCCCCTAGGGATGCTACCTGCCAAGTTTGACGAAAATCCATCATGAGGTTTTCAGGAAGAAGATGAAAATGTACAATTCAGGCCCCCATTTGGACCTTCCCAACCCCCCCCCCCTGCCCCCAAGAGGGGCACCCCTGGATTTGCTATGAACAAACTTGAAACTACAGTCATTAATGTACTCACTCATAGTATTATCTTAGCTCTATAACTTCTGATTCTAGAGAAGATTTTTAATGATTCCTTCATTTTGGGGGGTTTGGCCCCCCCCCTGGGCCCCCTGGGTAGGGCATGGTGCCCATTTTAACAAATTGAGATCCTAGCCCCCTAGGGATGCTATCTGCCAAGTTTCGTGAAAATTGATCATGGGGTTCTCAAGAAGAAGATGAAAATGTATAATTTAGGCCCCATTAGGACCCCTCCCCACCCCCTCCCCTGGGTCCCAAGGGGGGCACCCCTGATTCTGCCATGAACAAACTTGAAACTACAGTCATCAATGTACTAACTCATAGTATTAACTTAGCTCTATCACTTCTGGTTCTAGAGAAGAAGATTTTTACAGATTCCTTAATTTTGGGGGGTTTGGGCCCCCCTGGGGCCCCTGGGTGGGGCATAGTGCCCATTTTAACAAATTGAGATCCTAACCCCCTAGGGATGCTACCTGCCAAGTTTCGTGAAAATTGGTCATGGGGTTCTCAAGAAGAAGATGAAAATGTATAATTTAGGCCCCATTAGGACCCCTCCCCACCCCCCTCCCCTGGGTCCCAAGGGGGGCACCCCTGATTCTGCCATGAACAAACTTGAAACTACAGTCATCAATGTACTAACTCATAGTATTAACTTAGCTCTATCACTTCTAGTTCTAGAGAAGAAGATTTTTACAGATTCCTTAATTTTGGGGGGTTTGGGCCCCCCTGGGGCCCCTGGGTGGGGCATGGTGCCCGTTTTAACAAATTGAGATCCTAACCCCCTAGGGATGCTACCTGCCAAGTTTCGTGAAAATTGGTCATGGGGTTCTCAAGAAGAAGATGCAAATGTATAATTTAGGCCCCATTAGGACCCCTCCCACCCCCCTCCCCTGGGTCCCAAGGGGGGCACCCCTGATTCTGCCATGAACAAACTTGAAACTACAGTCATCAATGTACTAATTCATAGTATTAACTTAGCTCTATCACTTCTAGTTCTAGAGAAGAAGATTTTTACAGATTCCTTAATTTTGGGGGGTTTGGGCCCCCCTTGGGGGCCCCCTGGGTGGGGCATGGTGCCCATTTTAACAATTTGAGTTTGTAACCCCCTAGGGATGCTACCTGCCAAGTTTGATGAAAATGGGTCTTGGGGTTTTCAAGAAGAAGATGAAAATGTAAAAAGTTTACGCACGACGGACGACGCACGACGCACGACGGACGACGGACGACGCACGACGGACGCCGGACGAAGGGCGATCGCAATAGCTCACTTGAGCCTTTGGCTCAGGTGAGCTAATAATTAGCGGGCATATCTCTTGGAATAAAATTACGAAAAGCACAGTAGACTACAATACAATATTTTTATACAAAGTAACACAATGCAATTGATATAATAATCTATATAAATACAACAGGTATATCATTTCAAATCCGTCAAAAGAAATAAAGTAAATGCAGATCCAGATAGATTGCCAAGCATGGTTTACAATACTCAAATTACAATACTCAAAATGTCAATCAGTTGCAATTCATTACAATAACTACATGTATACAAATCGCGACAGGTCATGATGTCAACTTATTAAGGCTGCTTCAAGAGAGTCTCCTGGAGGGAAATGTAATATTCCATATCTTTGTTGTGCGACATCAAGTGAGTTTTGGTGTTTGGAAATGCATTGTTCGCTTCCTTATCTTTTAATTATTCACAATAAAACATTATTGAATATATGCACCTGTATTCTGTTATATACAAGGCAACAAGTACAACACAAGTTTAATACATAGTATGCCAATTGATTATGAACGAATTACATTCCCGTATAGTTACATGGCTAGTCCTGTACTTTTCTATATTCATGCTCGCTCTTTACTACTCGTGTATCATGAAACATGTACAACCGTGCAATATTTTTGTGAGATTCTCACTCAAAATATGCTGTATACAATGGCAATGCATTGTTGAACAATGACGAAAGAACAAGTTTGCACATCTATGTATAGCAGTTACATGTGCCAAATTTCAAGTAAAATTCTCAAAGACTAAATGAGTTAACTAAACCCACTGTATTTTTGTTTGGTTTTCATTCAAAATATGCTTTTACCATGGCAACGCATTGTTCAACAATGATGAAATATTAAGTTTGCCCATCTACGTACCATAGCGGTCAGATGTGCTAAATTTCAAGCCTTATGCTCAAAGACTGAGGGAGTTGGACTGTACAATGTACACTAGTACAGGCAAATAGATGCATGACTTTGATAATAGAGCCATAAAACATTATGCCAAAACTTGGTTTCTTCAATCTCTGTGTTTGACAGTTGAAAATGCCTTTATATACATACCATGGAATGGCAATTTGTCCATGACGTAATAAATGTTGGACGAGCAGCTTCAGCATAAATGTTTAAAGATTGTAAGGAGTACCCACGATAATAATCACAGATGTGCAGTATATGTATCCAAAAAGAACAAAAATCTACAGCGTCATCAGTATAGGATGTTACATAAACATCTGGAGTGGCAACCCCGCAGCGTCTTGTACATCACTTTCTTTCATTCTTTTCTACGGCTATTAGCTACAGTATCCCTTAGCACAACGGACTGCATTGCCATTACACTGGGATACTACCTTACAGATGCAACCATGTTTTCATACTAATGTAAAGATACATAATATTGTAAATGCATGTATTTTTGTGGACATGCATGCATGCAGTGAAGAAGCATATCTTCAACTGAAGCTCTATACGCACACTGCTTCATGTTTTGAAACAATTTATGCTTCGGCACCATGTCTGTAATAATACCGAACAAAACCCGTGGAACGATACAAATATCGAAGGTTGCAAGGATGTAGACACTAATTTCAGAAGATTAAACACCAATTACAATCAAAACATTTCCAATTCTTGTTGAATTTGACCTGTAAGCAATGTACAATACTTAATGCGTCTTTTCAAAATGATGCTTTTTAAACACCCTATGTAGTTTTATATATAAAACAAGTATTCTTACAGGAAGGATAATATTATGTACGTACACAACTGTTGAGTATTGTGACTTTTTTTCTCAACAGTTTCTCACAATATTAGTGAAAAGAGTGATCACACCTCAGCAGAATCTTCATAACAGTCTTTAGGGGCTCTCAATTGCATCATCTACATCATCTGCAAAGGGGAAACAAAACCAGCATACAAACAAACTAACAAACCAAAATTCAATGAAACTGCACAATATTAAAATGCAATACGGTACAACGTTGGACTTGAAGAGTTTGTTCCCCAAAACCGCTAAGTCCATATTTGTCAAATGGAGATATTTGCGATTACAGGTCAAGAAAAATAAAGAAAATGATAAGAACATTTGTGTTTCTTTTGACCATAACTGCAAAATGTACCTTTATATGTAGTGACCAAGATATCATTTTAAAATGTATTATTTTGTACTTAATGACAGAGACCGTACTTCAAAATCTTCAAAAATGGACTTATCGGTTTTTGCGAACAAACTCTTCATTTTATTACTGAATATGAATACTAGTGAATTATTCGCCTTCAGGTTTTTTTTTTTTTTTTTTTTTTTTTTTTTTTTTACCCTCCTTTCAACATATGGTCACTAGCTTGCATCTTTTTGAAGTAGTTTAACATTCCTAGTCCACTTTACTACATGTGCTGATTATCGCTGTTCGCACGTACAGGTTTACATTGTCACTGTTAACAAGTTGCCCTTCATCCATGTGAATAAGTGTCCGAAATTCAGTGTTTGAATAGTAGCCATTATAAGAGTCAAATGGGATGATAGATATACTCTACCCTTCCTAACAAATAGAATATGTTTTCTGAATATTCCTAGCTACAAGTAATTTTTAACCCGTTCACCGAATGATGTCTGGTAATCATATATATAGGCCTACAACATATAATCAAAAGCACGATATATATATATATATATATATATATATATATATATATATATATATATGTATATATTTATCGTGCTTTTGATTATATGTTGTAGGCCTATATATATGATTACCAGACATCATTCGGTGAACGGGTTAAAAATTACTTGTATTTGTATATATAATATAGATATAGATATATATGAAGTCTGGCTTTGACTTTAGATCTTCTAGTAATATCAGTAATCAACATATACGAAAAGCTTTTTGCGTATACTTCAACTTCATCATTAATTTACCGCTGCATAATCTCCCTGTGAAAAGAAAACGATGTATCGCAGTTTGTTCACAATGTGTTCACACCCTTAAAACGCTCGAATGGTGATTTCACACTGTGTTTCACATTGTATTTCACGCTTTGAGACACTGTGTTCTTTCTGCAGGGCTTGCATATGGTCAAAGTTTAAACGTCATATGGCCGACGTTAAATGACCTTTAACCTTTGATTTTGAGGGATTCTGCTAAAATTTGATAAGCATATCTACCACTCATATGAACAACAGGGGCCAATAACCATGCAAATGTAACGCATATTTTTTTCCTGCTTTTGTTTCTTTCTCGTAGAGAACGAACTGCCAGAGTACTATTAAACAAGATATAAATTGTTAGCACTGTGTTCTTCACCAATGCTGCAATTGTAATTATTTGAAACTTGCTGGGCATGCGTTTGAGTATCTACGTCATGAGCGACGAAGTAGGTGTAGGCCTATTTTTATTATGATTTTTTTTTTTAACTTTGAATCTGATTTTGACTTTTTCCCCTTTGTGGCCACCATATTTAGCCGCAGTATTTTCTGCTTTGTATCTGTAACATCTCAATTGCAGAATATCAAAAGACATTATTTTTTCCTTTATATCCAAATCTGTTTTATCCATTATAAACCCCAACTGCCCGAATAGTGTAAAATGCAGGTATAATGCTACAACGGTCTGATGGTTGTGGCATTACCTGCATTTTGATTAGATACCATAGCCTTGGACGACACTGACATTGATTCTTTCAACTGTGTCACTTTACATACCTGACTATCTATCAGTAATTTTCTAGCAAAATAACATAACTCACCATTCTTGCAGCCTGAGTGAACTGCCGGATAAACCAGCTGATTGTATGTGGAAATGTGTCCAAAGAACAATAAATATTGACTTTAAGCATGATGTTAAGGTGCCATCAATTTACTTTGAGCCCTCCTTCCTACCTGAATCGTTACTAATCTTTTCCAGATGAATTTATAGCTGAAATATCATATCTGACCAAAGCTAGAGGAATCTAATTAGTGAAGTGTAACGAAAGTGACTTACGTTGGCCCGTAAAATCTATAATGTACTTCTGGGCTGCAGATTTTATCTTCTTTTTCCTTTTCTCGTTTTCCTCTCTTTGGTTTTCTTATAAAGTATAGTAGGGTGTTGTTTTTGTTTTTCTTTTCTTCTAGCGACGGACAGATACCTCGAAGAAAAAACTAACTCCGTCAACATTCAGGACGACGGAATGTATGGGACGAAATAATGTCGGTAATAAAACTGGAAAAGAAAATGATTGTAATCGTATAAGATTACCCTCTTCTGCCTTTCCGTTGGGTTCCATGCCTCAACCGTTGTTATCTGAAACTTGCTTCCTGTGCATTTCAGTACCTAAACGAACACATAGGACAAAATGTGTAGATGATCATGAGTTTCCATAAGAGACTGAACTTACTTTTTGCCAACAAAAGCTGCTGTTTATAGAGACTTTGTGAAATCAAAAGGTGAAATAATGAAGCGAAACATTTGTGGAAATGAATTTGCATTCAAGTTTAAATAACCATCACATCATTTAATACTGGAATTATCTAATATCGGTTGAGACGTTTATATCCTTTCTATATAATTTTCACAAATATGAATTTTGAGTTCTACAATTTTAATATGGAGCTTTTATGCATAGGCCCAATCATATTTTTGTTATTTCCGTGAGACACCGTTATACCATGATTCTATGACTATGACCATTAACATTTGTGTTCAGTATATTCTCCTTGTTTGATGCTATCAAAATACATGGTTGTATACACTCTGTAAATGTCAGTGAAATATTTCTTATTTCCCTGAGAGAGAGAGAGAGAAACAAAAAGGAAATATACGAAATTAAATTGAACTGAACTGATCAAACATTAAACAACATCGTGATTAAACTGTTCCCCTAGAAAATGTCATTTATATCTAATTTCTGCTGACTTTTGACTTATTTTGTTTCCCCACCGTGTCATCTCAGTGCATGCATGTGCTAACAGTTGAAAAGCCATTTCAACTCAATGATGATATTGTTTGATTTCTTTTGTTGGATCTCAAAGGAAAATAGCAAGTACTGATAAATGTTGGGATTTGTGGAAGTTACTGGTAGGTATTGATTTGCTGCAAGATAACGAACATTGTAATTACAGGATTAGCTTAGTAGGCCTATTGGTGGAGATGTGAATTGGGCACTTAACTTTTTGTGAGATACCAAGAAACAACTGGTGAACGACTACAGGCCATACCATTCTTAGACCCCGTTTGAAGTGCAGAGGTGGGCCGAGCCTAGGCCGAGCCCAGGCTGAGCCCGGCCTCAGTTGCAGTACTCGATCCCGCAATTTTTTTCCGTTTACAGTGCCGAAATCTGCCCGGGTTTTTTATTCAAACCTTTCAATATTTTGTCGTAGTGGCGCTCTGCGTGTAAACAAGCACTATTAATGGGAGGTCGCCGGTCGCAATGTGGTATAATAAAACATAGTCTGGTTTCCAAACCCTTTGCCAACTGAACTCCGCGGCAACGAAATCGCCGCCCGCGACGAAGTAGCCGCCTTTGCAAAAGCAAAGGCCTCTGCAGGAAAAAAACAAAAACAAAAAACAAACTCTACTATCATTCGACGTTGAAGGCGTTAATATCCTGAAGAGTGTAATAGTACAGTAGAGGGTCTGGAAGCCAGACTAAATTTGTACCGCATTTGGCCCAGTTTGAGTTTAAAAGTGAGAAAAGGCAGGGCTCGGCCGCGGCCGAGCCGTACCTACATTTCACTGTAAACGCGCAAAAAGGCCAAATGCGGTACCAAAATTGGCGGCGCATGGCCAAGCTCTGAAGGTAGTCTCGGCCGCGGCTGGCCTTTTCTCACTATCAACGCAACCTGGCCAGGGCCAATTTAATGCGGTACCAAATTTAGTCTGGCTTCCTGACCCTCTGCCTGGCTTCCAGACCCTCTGCCTGTACTATTTCGCTATTCAGGACATTAAAGGACAAGTCCACCTTCATATACATAAGGATTGAGAGAATGCAGCAATATTAGTAGAACACATTAGTGAAAGTTTGATGAAAATTGGACAATCCGTTCAAAAGTTTAATACGAATACTTTAAGTATCTGCGCAGTCACTGCTGGAAGAGAAGACTACTACAGTGTTTGATGTCACATGCGTACAACTATATAAGGAAATAAAAAGAGAATTTCACAAAACTTTACTTTCTGAATAAGGTGCACATTTCTTTGACTTGCCACTGACGTATGTAAAGGGTAATATTATTCCCCCTGCCTTCTGAAAGAGAGAAGTCGAGTAGTCTTTTGATATGCGAGAAAAATGAAAATATGCTGAATTTTTTTTATTCTTTCTTTATATCGTTGTACTTATGTGACATCACAAGCTATAGTAGTCTTTTCATCCAGCCGTGACTAAGCAGAAACTTCGAAATTTCATAACTTTTTAACGGATTGTCCGATTATGCTCAAACTCTCTCTGATGTGTTCTACTAATATTGCTGCATTCACTCAACCCACATGTCTATTAAAGTGAACACAACGTCGCCGGGGAGTCCAGTTGGCAAAGGGTCTGAAAACCAGACAATACCAAATTCCGACCGGCGCTCTCCAAATAATAGTGTTTGTTTACAAGCAGAGCGCCACTACGACAAAATAATGAAAGGTTTGAATAAAAAGACCCTGCCGAGCCCGGCACTGTAAACGGACAAAATTGCGGGGCCGAGTACCGCAATTGAGGTTGGGCTCGGCCGCGGCTCGGCCAAGCCCTGCACTGTAAACGGGGCCTACCTCCAGAGCTTGGACAAATGCGCAGCCGATCTTTTTTTATATACCGCATTACACTTGACCTTTTGCGCGTTTACAGTGAAATAAAGGCCTGGCTCGGCCGCGGCCGAGCCCGGCCTTTTCTCACTCACTGTAAACGGGGTCTTAGAGAAATTCAGAGTTTATTTGATTAAAACCAGTTTTGGAATTGCTGAAACATCCAAGAACAAAGTGGAAAAAAACAACAATCATAACTAACGGTGGGCCCCATACTTTATTAGGATAGCTCTATTTTGGATATCTCAGCTATTTCAAAACAAACCAATTTTCATCAAATAAACATTGACTTCGTCTTGGAATGACATGTTCCTTCATATTTCATAAATAGGTCTCTCATTATCTCACCAAAGAACTATAAGATCTCTTTTGTGTATTTATGCGAACCGAGCGTCTGCGAACATCTGTAACATATGACATCACTCACATTCATGCTAGCGCCATCTTTAGGCATTATATATACCCTTCATTCAAGTCCATAATTATGCAACAGAGCACCAAACGAATTTTGAACGATCTGAATGTCAACAAGGCAAGTGCCATAATGTGTCTCGCCCATTCGCGTACGAGAAATTGTATGCGAATGGGATATGACAGATAAAACAAAGAGATATAACAGATAAAAAGAGATATAAAAGGGTAAAAATTTATGGCAAAAAGGAAACGTGCCATAAAATCTTAACATTGGGCTCTTAAAGTTTGTTGACCCCTGCCTGTGAGCTTTGACCTTGTGGTGACCATCCACTCCCCAAGGGATATCTACCATCCAAGTTTGGTCACAAACAGACCTATGGATCAAAAGTTATGACCCATGATAGAAACGCGCCATAAAAACTTAACATTGGGCTCTTTAAGTTCTTTGACCCATGCTTGAGACCATTGACCTTTTCGTGACCATCCACTCCCCAAGGGACACCTACCATCCAAGTTTAGTCACAAATGGAGTTATGGATCCAAAGTTATGACCCATAATAGAAACGCGCCATAAAAACTTAACATTGGGCTCTAAAAGTTTGTTGACCCCTGCTTGTGACCTCTGACGTTGTGGTGATCATCCACTCCCCAAGGGACATCTACCATCCAAGTTTAGTCACAAAGGGACCTACGGATCAAAAGTTGCCACCCATAATAGAAACACACCATAAAAACTTAACATTGGTCTCTAAGAGTTCGTTGAACCATGCTTGTGACCTTTGACCTTGTGATGATCATCCACTTCCCAAGGGACATCTACTATCCAAGTTCAGTCACAAATGGAGTTATGGATCAAAAGTTATGACCCATTATAGGAACCCGCCATAAAAACTTAACATTGGGTTCTAAAAGTTCGTTGACCCCTCGTTCGTGACCTTTGACCTTGTGGTGATCATCTACGCCCCAAGGGACATCTACCATCCAAGTTTAGTCACAAACGGACCTATGGATCAAAAGTTATGACCCATAATAGAAACGCGCCATAAAAACTTAACATTGGTTAATAAAGTTCATTGACCCCTGCCTGTGAGCTTTGACCTTGAGGCGACCTTCATATATGGTAAAATGTGAAACTTTGTATGACCCCTCTTCCCTCGATGTTTGATTGCAATTCAAGCCCAGAGTAAAGAGTTATTGAAGTTTTTGTAGCGTTACGGACAGACGACGGACGGACGGACGACGGACGGACAGACGCTGCAGGCGATCCCTAATAGTCTCCCCTCACCTCCGGCGGGCTCGACAATAAAAAAAAGGACAAAATTCAATGATATAGGTGTCGTTTTCAGTGCGGCTGGAATGGAAAAGGGAGAGAGAGAGAGAGAGAGGGAGAGAGAGAGAGAGAGAGAGAGACCCAAGATAAATTTCTTGGAAATGTTTTCTGCATTCTGGGTCGTGAGTTCCTCATGATTTTACCTCGATGATGTCTTGAAAGCCTTATGTGCACATGAGCGCGGTGTTCGCCAAATCTTTGTGAAACCCCGAACACTACATCTCGACAGTGTGGAGATCGTCTCAACTTTATTACCCGAAATCAGTGAAGTTCTTCCGATCAATGACCTACTACAAACATGGACTAGTAACGGAGGTTTTACATTAGGCGTTTTCACCTCAGCCCGATAAAAATCCAAGCTCGAGATAGTTTTCGCGATCGAAAATTAGCACGCTATTTCATTTCCTATTCACATCAGCCCGAACATTATCAAATAGTGCGTTAGTTCGCATTGATTATCCTGCTATTTCGGAAATTTCCCGAGTTGGACTCGATAAATTGTCTCGATCAATTAGCGCGCTAATTTGTATTCACATTATCAAATAGCGCGCTATTTCGTGATCGGGTTAATTTCCCAAGTCAGAAAATAGCGCGCTATTTCGAAATATCGAGCTGTTGTGAAAACGCCTATTCACATCAGCCCGAAGAGAATCAGCAGGCATTTTTTTTTTTCCGAGCTAATTCGACAGCTGAGTATGTGCAAACAGCATAAGTAATGTGTGTGCCCTCTCAAAAATTCCTCATGATTTGTGTGCAGTTTGCCTCGATCGATCGGGTCACACACGCTAGGCATGATGGGATGCCTCGCGCTAATTTCTCGAGTCGTTTTCACATTAGGCGTTTTCACATCAGCCCGATAAAAATCCAAGCTCGAGATATTTTTTAATGTCCCAAGTCAGAAAAATAGCGCGCTATTTCGAAACATCGGGCTGATGTGAAAACGCCTATTATCAAATAGCGCGCTACTATCCCGCTATTTCAGAAATTTCCCGAGTTGGACTCGAGAAATTTTCTCGATCAGCGCGATACAATTAGCGCGCTAATTTGTGTTCACATTATCAAACAGCGCGCTATTTCGTGATTGGGTTAATTTCCCAAGTCAGAAAATAGCGCGCTATTTCGAAACATCGGGCTGATGTGGTGGAGGAGAAAAATCTCTTTGATCTATTTTTACCTTGCGTCACATGAGTTGTTTACTACGCGTACTGGGCTATTTTCACGTCCGTATGGCAAGCCATATTACTTTTTAAAAAGATTTTCTGATATCACAAATTCCCTTTCGTGATATCAAAAATTCGAATTTCTGATATCACAAATTCAATTTTTGATATCACAAATACCCATTGGTTTATCACGTAAAACCAATTTTTGATATCACGAAATCGAATTAGTGATATCACAAATTCAATTCGTGATATCACGAATTCAATTCGAGATATCACGAATTCACATTCTTGATATCAAGATATACATTTTGTGATATCACTAATTCCAATTTGTGATATCATTAATTTACATGGAATTTCAGCACATATCTTTCGGAAAGAAATAATTTGATTTCGAGCATTAGTTTTGCGCTGAAATTCAACCGTAAATTCTAGCGTTTGTTGAGCGCAGAAATACACAGGGAATTCGAGCTTTAGTTCAGTGCAGAAAACCAACGAGAATTTGAGCGTTAGTTGAGCGCAGAAATACATACGGAATTCGAGCATTCGTTTTGCGCTGAAATTCAGCTGTGAATTCGAGCGTTAGTTGAAAGCAGAAATACACAAGGAATTCGAGCATTAGTTTTGCGCTGTAATTCAACAGTGAATTCGAGCGTTAGTTCAGCGCAGAAATACACAGGGAATTCGAGCATTAGTTTTGCGCTGAAATTCAACAGTGAATTCGAGCGTTAGTTCAGCGCAGAAATACACAGGGAATTCGAGCATTGGTTTTGCGCTGAAATTCAACTGTCAATTCCAGCGTTAGTTGAGCGCAGAAATACACAGGGAATTCGAGCATTCGTTTTGCGCTGAAATCCAACTGTGAATTCGAGCGTTAGTTGAGTGCACAAATACACTGTGAATTCGAGCATTAGTTTAGCGCAGATATTCCTATGGAATTTCAGGTGTTATCTTTACATAGTATATAACGATAGTTAAAAAAAAAAAAAAACTAAATGAAGAGTTTTGGCAACTCGTCTTCATTTAAAGTGATTAGGAATTGGTTTTAAAAGAATCGATGAAAATAAATCGTTTAGCAACATATCTAAAATGCCATTATTTATATGTTGTCAATTACTTCAAAGTCATTATTTTATTCTTTTTTCCCTCCATTTCTCGCCACTGATTTGGCAGAGACTGGTTGACTTACAACTTTTGTTTGCGTTTCTCTTTACTCTGTCATGTGAAAGATACTCTCTCCCGACTTCCCCCTGTTACTCCTCCGAGTTAATAAGAGAGATTTCTCATTGCGCAGATTAACAAAATTGAAGTCCTTCGTACCACTGCTTTTTTTTTACTACAAATTCTAACTGTTGCATACTGCTGCATAAACTCCTCATAAGATCTGGATATCTTCACTCTTCTTGATCTGGTCTGAAGTCTTTTGGGCTTATGCGTTCCAGTTTTGTTCTCCCCGGTTTTGGTTCTTGAATAAACTTGCCTATATGATTACACTTTAAATTATTTTACAAAATCATAAACATACTGGGGCAGGCAAACTGTACACCCAACACAATTGGTCTTAATGGATACACCCCTTTGTTCTCGAGGACTGATTTTGAGGAGTGAGAAAATGTCTTTAAGAGAAACACGTTGCTTTATGTGACCACCAGCCAACACCAGTGGTGGACATTATATTGGCAAGTTTACGACTCCCTCTCGCACCCCGCATGACTCACAGTCTCTCTCTCTCTCTCTCTCTTAATCTCCGCTGCTGACATACACAGACCAGAGGGTTGTTTGCCCTCGGGCGGTCCTCCGCAATACAAACACATGGTATATGCTTTTATAACACACATACACATACAACCACACATAATTATCATCGATTTGGTGGAAGAGTCTACTGTAAAGGGGATTACCACATGAAAAATGTATCATAATTTAACAATAATGTAGTAATAGATGACAATTTGAGGACCAAAACGATGAATTAAATGTAAGCCCTAAGTGAACATAGTATTATTGAATTCATGATAACATGTTGCAAAACAATTGATTTGTATCAATAATTCATCGAATATACCTTGACGATCATTTAGGGAATGATGGTTGTGTAAATCTCTCATATATAGTTATTGATATTTTGAACATTGTTCTAAAAAAAGTTAGCAGTAGTATACCTTCCATCTGAATGTAATGTTCCAATTCCCTGTGTATTTCTGCGCTAAAAAAAAAAAAAACAACAACAAACAAAACCGCTCGAAATCACAATTGAATTCCAGGGCAAAATTAACGCTCGAATTCCCTTTGTATTTCTGCGCTAAACTAAAGCTTGAATTCACAGCGATTTTCTGCACTAAACTGACGCTCGAACTCCCTGTGTATTTCAGCGTTCAACTACCGCTCGAATTAGGTGATCCGAGTATCCTCTCGGATCACCTTCTGTATCTGTACTGAATCTTTCTTCTTTCTTTGTTTCTTTATTTCTCCTCAAAAGTTGTGCAGAGGTTATGTCAAACGTATACCATATATGTATCATGTCGCAAAGACGACAGCGCAGTAAAATCATAGTGATCAGTCGACCGTGACGTCACTATGACGTCATTATATGAAAACACATTTTCATGCATATCTCATTAATGGAATAGAATATTTCAATGAAATTTACGTCACATATATTTCAAGTCATGCGAATTCTATTCATATTCTCAAAATTCATTTTTATCTCAAAACGCGCGCGTACGCGCGCGTTGAAATATTTGTATGCTCAAATCGAGCTCAAAATTTTTTTGCACACGTTTCAGACCATTTGGAGCATTTTTGAAAAATTGAAAAAATTGGACGGACGCGTACGCGCACGCACATATTCGCACGCACAGCTCATATGAAATAGAAATTTTCCATTTTTTTACACGGATAGGATGTCCGAAATGTCAAGGAATGTTTATACCAAGTTTCAAGTCGATCCGATTCAATATGACGTCATACGGGCCCGTCAAATTCAAAATTCCGCGCGTGCGTCAATGGGGATACACAGTGCAACTATGCCAAAAAACCGCCAATTTTAAATCGGATTTTACTCGTCAGGATGGACGGTGACCCCCCATTTTCTTGACATATTCTGAAAGCTGATGAGTTGTACATGTCATTTTATGGGCTTGCTATGCTGACAAAATGATTAAAAGATATCAAATTTCTTAATAAAGTAAAAAAAGTAAATTTTCAAAATGACGTCATCAAATTTCAAGTTTGCTCGAGCGTATCTCACTTATCCTTTGCCAATTTTCACCTAAATTTCAATATGTTGTAGCTTATAAAATGCTCTTTCATAAATGTCGTTACACAATTTTGATTAGATGACGACATCACCTCGAAAAAATGGATTGAAGGTAACCATGTCAAATTTGACCAGTTTACGTGTAATCTCTATGGGAGTGCAATTTTTATGGAAATGAAAATTGACATGACTATCTTTAACGAGCACTAGCTCGCTTATGCTTCGGTGAATTTCTCTAAGATTTTAATATGTTGTAGCTGAGATGTGGGGCTATCGCGATTGTGACATTCGTTTTTTCATACGTTGTCGGGATCACGTGAAAAAACTTGGTTGAAATTAAAGCTTATCTTCGATGTATTGTAATATTTCTTTCTTTTTACAACTTTATGTGCAATAACTCAAGAAAAACAGCCCCTATCACCACTATATTTTGCACATGTTTAGTTCATGTCACGAACATTATTTCATAAAATAACAACTACTTGATCAGACGCCATCTTGGGTATGTAAATTAGGGTCAAAGGTCATAAATGTTTCATCCTGTATCTTGGTGAATACATGTCCTATCTTTCCCATATTTTGCACACGCAAAGATCATGTTACAGGAATCATTTTACAAAATAACCACTCTTTGATCAGATGCCATCTTGTCTGTGCAAAGTGGTGTCAAAAGGTCATATGTACTTCTTTCTGTTTCTTCGTTATGACGTGTTATCTCTATGGGAGGGAATTTTTCTAGGTGTGAAAATTGACATGATTGCCTTTATCGAGCACTAGCTCACTTACCCTTCGGTGAATTTTTCTCAGATTTTAATATGTTGTAACTGAGACTTTGCACTATCGTTCCGTGCCCTTTGTTTTTTCATATGATGTCGGGATCATGTTACAATACTTGGTTGAAATTAAAGCTTATCTTCGATGTATTGAGCTATTTCTATGTTTCTGCAACTTTCTTTGCAATAACTCAAGAAAAACAGCCCCTATCAGCCCCATATTTTGCACATGTTTAGTTCATGTCACGTACATTATTTCATAAAATAACAACTACTTGATCGGACAACATCTTGGGTATGTAAATTAGGGTCAAAGGTCACAAATGTTTCATCCTGTATCTTGGTGAATACATGTCTTATCTTTCCCATATTTTGCACACGCAAAGATCATGTTACAAGAATCATTTCACAAAATAACCACTTTTTGCTCAGATGCCATCTAGGTTGTGCAAAGTGGGGTCAAAGGTCATATGTACTTGTTGCTGTATCTTCGTTATAGTGTATACAGATTTGGTACCAAAGATGGCAGATATGATTCCCTTTTCTAAATGAGAATCCAAACATCACACGGCCAATGTCTCTGAACACAGATGAAACCTGCATGGCCATGCCTATTGCGATCAGGACTTGAATCATTGATTTAAGAAAAAAATCGGATCACCTTAATTTGTCAGTGATGACAAATTACAATTTCTAGTTCCAATTTTCTTTGCAATAACTCAAGAACAATTACCCCTATCAACCCCATATTTTGCACATGTTTATTTAATGTTACGTACATTATTTCATAAAATAACAACTACTTGATCAGACACTATCTTGGGTATGTAAATTAGGGTCAAAGGTCATAAATGTTTCATCCTGTATCTTGGTGAATACATGTCTTATCTTTTCCATATTTTGCACACGCAAAGACCATGTTACAAGAATCATTTCACAAAATAACCACTTTTTGCTCAGATGCCATCTTGGGGGTGCAAAGTGGGGTCAAAGGTCAAATATACTTCATTCTGCATCTTTGATAGTGTATGCGGAATTCGGTACCCAAGATGGCAGGTCTGACTCCCTTTTCAAAATGAGAATCCAAACATCACACGACCAATGTCCCTAATCTCAGGTGAAAACTCGAATCATTGATTTAAAAAAAAAAAAAATCGGATCACCTAATTTGTCAGTCTTGACAAATTCCGGGTCTAGTTCACTTTGTATTTCTGCGCTAAATTAATGCTCGAATTCACAGCGATTTTCTGCACTGAACTAACGCTCGAAATCCCTGTGTATTTCTGCGCTCAACTAACGCTCGAATTCACAGTTGAATTTCAGCGCAAAACTAATGTTCGAATTAGGTGATCCGAGTATCCTCTCGGATCACCTTCTGTATCTGTACGGATTCTTTCTTCTTCTTCTTTCTTTATTTCTCCCCAAAAGTTGTGCAGAGGTTAGCTCAGAAAGTGCTATGCCTATCAAGTTCAAACTTATACCATGTATGTATCGTGTCCCAAAGACGACAGGTCTAATAAAATCATAGTGATCAGTCAACCGTGACGTCACTATGACGTCATTATATGAAAACACATTCTCAATCATATCTCATTAATGGAAAAGAATTTTTCAATGAAATTTACGTCACATATATTTCAAATTATGCGCATTCTACTCATGTTCTCAAAATTCATATTTTCTCTTAAAACGTGCGCGCACGCGCGTGTTGAAATATTTGTATGCTCCAATCGAGCTCAAAATTTTTTTTGCACACGTTTCAGACCATTTGGAGCATTTTTTGAAAAATTGAAAAAAATCGGACGGACGCGTACGCGCGCGCGCATATACGCACGCACAGCTCATATGCAATTGAAATTTCCAGTTTTTTCACTTTGATCGGATGTCTGAAATGCCAAGGAATATTTATACCAAGTTTCAAGTCAATCCCACTCAATATGACGTCATACCGGCCCGACAAAGTTGAAATTCCGCGCGCGCGTCAATGGCGATACACAGTGCAACTATGCCAAAAAAATGCCAATTTTAAATCCGATTTTACTCGTCAGGATGGACGGTGACCCCCCATTTTCTTTACATATTTTGAAAGCTGATGAGTTGTACATGTCATTTCATGGGTTGGCAATGCTGACAAACTGATTAAAAGATATCAAATTTTTTAATAAAGTAAAAAAAGTAAATTTTCGAAATGACGTCATCAAATTTCAAGTTCATTCGAGCGTATCTCACTAGTCCTTTGCCAATTTTCACCCAGATTTCAGTATGATGTAGCTTATTTAATGTTCTTTCAAACATAAAATTACAAAATTTTGATTGGATAACAGTATCACCTCGTAAAAATGGATTGAAAGTAATCTTGTCAAATTTGACCAGTTTACGTGTTATCTCTGTGAGAGTGCAGTTTTTCTGGAAATGAAAATTGACATGACTATCTTTATCGAGCACTAGCTCACTTACCCTTCGGTGAATTTCTCCCAGATTTTAATATGTTGTAGCTGAGATCTTCCGCTACCGTTAGTGTGCCCTTCATTTTTTCATACGATGTCTGGATCACGTCAAAAATTTTGGTTGAAATTCAGGCTTATCTTCGATGTATTGAGATATTTCTTTCTTTCTGCAACTTTCTTTGCAATAACTCAAGAAAAACGGCCTCTATCACTTCCATATTTTGCGCATGTTTAGTTCATGTCACGTAAATTATTTCATAAAATAACAACTACTTGATCAGACACCATCTTGGGTATGTAAATTAGGGTCAAAGGTCATAAGTGTTTCATGCTGTGTCTTGGTGAATACATGTCCTATCTTTCCCATATTTTGCACGCGCAAAAAACATGTTACAAGGATCATTTCACAAATAACTATTTTTTACTCAGATGCCATCTTGTCTGTGCAAATTGAGGTCAAAGGTCATATGTACTTGTTGCTGTTTCTGCGTTATAGTGTATACAGAATATGGTACCAAACATATGGCAGATATGATTCCATTTGCTAAATGAGAATGCAAACATCACACGGCCAATGTCTCTAAACACAGATGAAACTTGTATGGTCATGCCCATTGCGATCAGGACTCGAATCATTGTTAAAAAAAAAATCGGATCACCTTAATTTGTCAGTGATGACAAATTACAATCTCTAGTTCACTTTGTATTTCTGCGCTCAACTAACGCTCGAATTCACAGGGATTTACTGCACTGAACTAACGCTCGAAATCCCTGTGTATTTCTGCGCTCAACTAACGCTCAAATTCAGAGTTGAATTTCAGCGCAAAAACTAACGCTCGAATTCACTTTGTATTTCTGCGCTCAACTAACGCTCGAATTCACAGGGATTTACTGCACTGAACTAACGCTCGAATTCCCCGTGTATTTCTGCGCTCGACTAACGCTCGAATTCACAGTTGAATTTCAGCGCAAAACTAACGCTCGAATTCCCTGTGAATTACTGATATGGTGATATCACAAATTCAATTTTGTGATATCAATAATTCAATTCGTGATATCACAGAATGGAATTTGTGATATCAGAAATTCGCATTTGTGATATCACAAATAAGAATTCTTGATATCACAAATTGAAATTAGTGATATCACAAATTTATTTCGTGATATCACAAATTCGAATTTGTGATATCAAAAAATCATTTTGTGATATCACGAATTACCATTGGTTTTTCACGTGAAACCTATTTTTGATATCAAAAATTCGAATTTCTGATATCACAAATTCATTTAGTGATATCTCAAATTGAATTTTAGATATCACAAATTCGAATTTCTGATATCACAAATTGAATTTGTGATATCAAAAATGGATTTTGTGATATCACAAATTCGATATCTTGATATCACAAATTAAGTTAATGTGCTACACTTACGGGAATTTGTGATATCACAAATTTAATTCTTGATATCACAAATTGAATTCTTGATATCAAAAATTTGATTTTCTGATATCACAAAATGGAATTTGTGATATCAGAAATTAACTTTAAATGTAAAAACGGCTTGCCATACGTCCGCACAGTTTGCGACGGAGAGAGCTTCTTCATGCACTGATCATATGGGGGCGCGATTTTATTTTTTATACGTTGCGTCCATTTTTGCGTCCCAGCGTAATCTAAAGCTACTTTTCCATACGACGCAGGGAGAGGAGAACGTCCAGCGCAAGCGTCGGCTCAAACGTCCGCGCGTCAAAATCTAAAGCTCCCTATTAGCATTATCAATGAGTACATTCAAGGCTTGGACAATGACGATTGTGCAATCGTGCATCGTCACTGACAGAAGAACCATTTCCCTCACTGCGGTCTTATTTTGCTGAGGTGCCTTTTCAGACTCAACAGCTTTTGAATAAACACTTATGGCAGGGAGCAGCAAACCCTAAAACATGACAGTTTAGTGACGCTGCCACTAAATTGAAAAATACTGAAGTTGACTCTTGTGGAGAAGCATGTAACATGGCTTGATGATAGGACATATATGTTTTTTATCTACGACGACTGTCTTTGTTTACTATGGAACAATGTGCGAAAAGGGCAATTCCGTAAATGTGACAACCTCAGGGTGAAATTTTCAAAACTTATCTAGGCTAAACCTAAATTGCACCTCATTTGAAAGCTGAGACAATGAATTGTCCTAATTTGTGACTTTCAATTAGGTATGACCAAGGTCAAGGTCATCATGCCTCAGTTTATTGAGACATTTCAGATAATTATATTTTTTTAAACACAAGGTATACCTGACATTTTTTCTGTATTTCCAGAACTGACTTCATGGAATTGTTTCTTTCTTCATGGTAAAAGTAGTTTATATCCAGTTCTTATAAACGCAATATCTTATTTTTGATTTATTTTTTCTTTTAATGACTAATTGCAACTTAATTGTATTGCACGTACGGTCGGGTACGTCCGTCACAAAAAACTAACTAGTTTTTTTAAGATTTCAGAAAAACAAAGTATCCAACTGATGTTATAATGTAAATCCTAAATAAGCTTTAGGGTATCTACATACTTGTCACAAAATTTTGTTTTCACTCCTGCTAATTAAGTTATTAATGAGCGGTTGGACGTACACTTTTTTGTACGTCCAACCGCACCTAATTTGTACGTCCATCACGGTGTCATATAGCTCTCATTTCCCCATTTCAATTTGCCTAAGCATCTCGTATAATTGTTCTCCTTTGTTGACAATGACTGAAGAGATGGTCAAAATGGTTAAAGGACAGATTAATTAGTTCATTAGTCACTAATTAGAATGAAACTGGAATTTAGCTGTCTAAACTGTCTTCATTCAAACAAGTTTGGGCTCTAGTGAAAAAAAGGAAGATTTATTCAGGTAATGTATGTGACATTGTTTGGGATTGTGGGAAATAAATTGTTATGAAAGGTGTGTGTGTGTGTGTGTGTTGTTGTTGTTGATTGAATTGTGTTTGAATGATGATGTGATGATAACTAAGTCGAAATATTCTAAGAAATCAAAAAGGTAAACAACCTTCGTTAGATGGGATGATCGAATATCAATGAAGGGACAAACGAGACGTTTGTAGGGTTTCACAAAATACACTAAGGAATTTGAATGGACAGAAAAAGTCAAGCAAAAACTAAAAACATATGACCAAATGAATGGGCCACTACAGGATGATGGCCTGTCTAAAAGAAGTTATTTGACATTTCATTTGCTCGTCAGCGAAGTTTCAGGCGCGCAAGAGTACAGACATGTGCAAATAAGAGAAGAGACCGAGCAAGATGATTCGCTTGACAGTCAATATAGATGATATGGATCTGTCTGAAACATCAGACGAGGAGAACAAAGACCTAGAAATAGATATTGGAGACTGCGTGTTGGTAGATTACCAAGGCGAATCCTTCCCTGGAGAAGTCATGGAATTTGGGGCAAACAATGCTGATGTAAAGGTCAATGTCATGCACCCAGCAGGGGGATTCTGGAGATGGCCAGAGCCACCAGATCAGATATTGTACTTCAAAAAAGATATTGTCCAAAAAATAGCAGCACCTGTAGTTGCTGGAAATAGGGGTCAATTCAGTTTCACATTCTATGCATATTGTTTCCAATTACACACTGCAAAAAGTCCGGTGTTAAATAGTGAACACCGAGCTGGTGTCAAATTTTCGGTGCTCATTTATGGTGTTAAATTAACACCTCCGGGTGTCATTTCCAAATTTTAAACTGTTTTTTGAAGAGTTTCTTGGTAACTGCACTTCTTGTTGATTTTTAATTTAAACAAGACGATCAAGAATTTTACATTAAAATACTAGATTTTTGAAAAAAATGTGAAAATAAATTTACACCAAAGTAACACCAGCTGGTGTGGTCTCTTATTGAAGCTGGACGGGTGTTAAACCATTGATATTAACACCAACAAATATCAAATCAACACCATGTGGTGTCATTTTTTAATGAACACCAGTACAGTGTCAAAATAACACCAGGTACAGTGTCAAATTAACACCACGAAGTGTCAGGTGAACACTTTTCAACACCATCACAGTGCATTTTCAACACCTGTGGGTGTGGTCCTTTATTGAAGTTTGATCGGTGTTAGATTTAACACCCGTGATGTTAAATCTAACACCGATGTTTTTACAGTGCAGGAGGAAGTCAAATATATACTGTAACACTTGGCTGGATGATGGCTAATTCAGCCACTTGATTTATTTTAATTTTGCAAGGGGAAAATAACATTTATATACATGTAAGTAAGAGGCAAATTATCTCAACACCTCAAATGTTCCAACATTTGACTATGTATGAATCCATTCAACTTCTTATGGTTTGGTGTTTCCTCCCCAGACTTTGCAAAGTTCTTCACAGACATTTCAATTGTTGGTAGATTAACAGATTGTTTTATGCATTCATTCAATCGTTATTATCCATAGTATTAGTAATCATACAAAGTCAATATAGAGTTCCATTCATGTAAAAGAAAACTGCTCTTAAGGAGAGTACTACGATCATGCATGGCTGTAAATCCAAAATTTAAGAAACAAGGTATGTTTTGCTTAAACTGTGTTTTTTTTTTTCTGAAACATTGTTTTAATTTTTATCATATGAAATGCTCTTTTTGTTTATTATACATGTGATAATGTACATGAACTTTACTTTTGTATATTAATCCGCTGGATACTTATATACTAGTTCTAGCTGTAGTTTAAGACTTTTTGGTAGTATTTCAACTTTCTCTATAGTTTCCAGGTTTAAGCCTGATATTATACTCGTGTTACCTCTTATATTGTGCTTACTTACTGTATACATAAATCCTACCATAGTTTTTCATGTGTATGATTACATACATGTACACATCATGACTTAGTTTTCTCTTTGTTTAGAATTGAAACCATTGTATATGAAAGTATTAATCTTAAGTCACACTGTCAGTCCATTTTAGGTATACATGTACATTTACCAATTCTTTTTCAAATTTCTTTTCCAACCACTTGTTCAGTGTTTGATGTCATGTCAACTCTCATGTAGTACGGACATGATGTGGTCGAAGATATATATATCCATATATCATGATAGCTTGTTTGTCTTAAAGGAGATGGCTATACCGATCAGTGGGGATCAGTGGGAATGCTGGGGAATGATTCATTATAGTCCATGGGCCAGTGTGAGACCCCCCTCCCCCCCCCCCCCATTAGGGACAAATTGAAATGATGTTTTCTGAATAGGCCCGACGACCAGTGATCAGAATCCACTTGTTGTTTTTTTTTTCTTAGTGGTGGGTGTGGCCTCCAGAGCCGTTTCCATGGTAATGCTCAATGAAAATAATGGATTCTCATATAAATGCTTATAACTCTTCATAGAAACACCCTAATCTCATGTAAATGATATCATATTAAAGTGCATAAAATTTCCTACACAATGATATATCACTCTTTGCGCTTCTTGGAAATTAAAGGTCATCTTTGAGGGTCAAAATGTTATTTTTTTCACTTTTTCTTCAGAAATTGAATTAAGCAAAATAAATTTAAAAAGCTATGGAATAAACAAAATACAAGAGAATAAATGGAAATTTTCCCAAAATAATCCACAATATATTTTCAACGGTCTCTGAAAAAATAGCTTTGATTGGGACTTAAATCACAGAGATATGGACCTTTAAATATGACAAGAATAATGCAGGCGGATGAGTGATTGTACAACACGAAAAGCGCCCTCCAATGAGAAGTCGCTCACAATACCCACTGATTTTCATAGTTACAACACTTTTAGTAGAGCAGTTAAGCCAAAGAATTCAATTGTGCAAAATTTGACTGAAGCATGAAACTTTCACCATTGTTAGTACATGCTATAAGATTAATTTTAAGATTGGGAGGTAAGTCTGAATTGACCTCTGATGACCTCCAGAGGTCAATGACCTCAAAATGTAAGAAAATTGATATTTTGCATCATTGGTTAATGATAAACACAGTAATGATGTACTGAAACCTAATTTTTGTCACAGTGAGATTGTCTTCATGTTCAGCAGAGCCTTGACAGGTTTCTACCTTTGACCTCTGATGACCTCCAGAGGTCAACGACCTCAAAATGTCATAAAATTGGTATTTTGCATCTTTGGTTAATGATTACCACGGTAATAGTGTATTAAAAGTAATTTTTGTTACAGTGGAATTGTCCTCATGTTCCACAGAGCCCTGACAGGATTCTACTTTTGACCTTTGATGACCTCCAGAGGGCAATGACCTCAAAATGTCAGAAAATTGATATTTTAATGCGTCACTCATTACTGAAACACGGTAATTATGTACTAAAAACTAATTTTTGTAAGTGGAATTGCCTCAATGTCCACAGAGCATTTCAAGTCAGGTTTCTACCTTTGACCTCTGATGACCTCAGATGACCTATGATGAGGTCAATGACCTCAAAATATCAGAACATTGATATTTGGTGCAATTGGTTGATGATAAACATGATTAAGATGTCATATTCATTTGTATTACAATTGAATTGTTTTCCTATTCCACAGAGCAAGAGAAATTACTCAAGTGTCTCAACCATTGACCTCTGAGGACTGTGCTTGTGGGTTGTTACAGTATGATCGCGATGAATGACACTGTAACAACCCACAAGCTTGACATTGGCCAATACAGGCCCACTAGCTGGAAACTATGCAAATATTGCCCATGAGCTTGACACTATAAGCAAACCAGTCCCATAATCAGTCTGACACATGGGGAAAAATGTTTATGAGACCTACAGAGAATAAATTAAACGCTCTAATGTATCCTAGTCTCGTGGGTCTTGTTTTCCACGAGTGCGGAGATAATGGCCATATTTGCTTATATTTGCTAGTCTGCATAACTAACCCTAACATAAAAATTTATATACATCAATACAGGTAAGCCTTCACAAATTCCGATATTCTAAAAGGTCAGTGACCTCTCATTGTCCTGAGGTCAAAGTTGGATATAATGCACAGGGTAATGACCAATGTTCCATGGAATGACAAGATTCTTCTATATAGCATAAATGCTAATAGCATACATGCTAATATCATACATGCTAATAGCATAATGCATGATTGTACATTGGGTATAAATTGACTATTGACTATACATAACATATTCTGATATTTTGAGGTCATTGTCCTGTCACAGTCCTCAGAGGTCAAAGGTGGAGACACGTGAGTAATTTCTCTTGCTTTGTGGAATAGGAAAACAATTCAATTGTAATACAAATGAATGTGACATCTTCATGTTTTCATCGGTGCCAGGTAAATATGGCAGCGGTAAAAATGGCAAAGGTAAAAATGGCAGAGGTAAAAATGGCAGGGGTAAAAATGGCAGAGGTAAAAATGGCAGGGGTAAAAATGGCAGATGTAAAAATGGCAAAGGTAAAAACGGCAGGGGTAAAAATGGCAGGGGTAAAAATGGCAGAGGTAAAAATGGCAGAGGTAAAAATGACAGGGGTAAAAATGGCAGAGGTAAAAATGGCAGGGGTAAAAATGGCAGAGGTAAAAATGGCAGGGGTAAAAATGGCAGAGGTAAAAATAACAGGGGTAAAAATGGCAGAGGTAAAAGTGGCAGAGGTAATAATGGCAGAGGTGAAAATGGCAGAGGTAAAAATGGCAGGGGTAAAAATGGCAGAGGTAAAAATAGCAGGGGTAAAAATGGCAGCGGTAGAAATGGCAGAGGTAAAAGTGGCAGAGGTAATAATGGCAGAGGTGAAAATGGCAGAGGTAAAAATGGCAGGGGTAAAAATGGCAGAGGTAAAAATAGCAGGGGTAAAAATGGCAGCGGTAGAAATGGCAGAGGTAAAAGTGGCAGAGGTAATAATGGCAGAGGTAAAAATGGCAGAAATAAAATGTCAGAAGTAATGAGAGCGATTTCGTCAGATATAAACGTATGAAGAGGTTTTGAATGATAACCTAGCCAGAGCAAACTTTATTTATTGAATTTTCAAATCCAAATTGCAGATTTGAAGAATATTGATTGAATTGTTTTAAAGAGATTAGAGCACTCTCATTATTCTGAGTTTGATTCTGGAAAGTGCAGTGGCGTAATCTGTCTGTGTGCAGAGAAATAATAAACCAGCTAAGAGCCTAGTAGGCCTATGGGAAATTATTCTTATTATTCAGTATTGTTATCATTCTTATTATTATCATTATCATTATTATCATTATTATCTATTATTATAAGGGGGTTCCAATAATGCTGCAAAGCCCTTAAACAGTATAATCCTACGTTGTTTCGCCCAATGAAGTTATCACACGAACACACACACACACACACAAACCCACTTTTGGTTTAAACATATACGCAGATATACATGCTCTCACATACACACTCTTACACAAACGAATTCCGCTCACGTCCAGAGTAGTATATTGTCATTATTTTTCATTTTTTAAACTGTTTAGTGTAAAGAAGTGAAGGAGACATAATCGAAGCAAACCGCTAATTTTTCACTTGTTCAATATTATTTTCTCACATTCAGGTTTTGTAGGAGCCTATTTATCTCACAAGGCCTGATCACGACATAATGTAGAAGTAAAAATACAAAACGCAAAAAACAAACTACAGCAGACGTATCGGCAGACATAAGTAAGCTCTCGCAAAATATTTTATTACATTGTTCAAGTATCACATGGCGCAAAAACAAATATCTCGAAGTTTAATGAACACTTTGTGGTCACTTAACAAACTTATGCCTATTAAAACTGGAGACGAACGTTAGCAATAAACTGTTTTAGTGAGAGTAAAAACTGATAATTTGCCGCGGGATTTCTTTCAATCATTGTTGAACAAATCCGCAGGCGAAAAAATGTAAATGTTTGATGCCTTTCAAACTTAGCTGTTGCTCCAAAGTCAGATTCCATTATGTTATCAACATGGTGTTTTGCTAAAGATTGGAAGCTTCAGCCACCGAAAAATGACGTTGTTCCCTCGTTATATAACAACAGTAAGAAAATCCAATCCAGTCCCAGCCAGGTAGATTGAAATCACCACCTATGACTACCATATGATCGCGATTCAATTTACACACGGATCGCTGAAGCTCTGCAAGACTCTCTTTACATGTGCCGCGGGGAGAAATGTAACACTGCCGTATTAAATTTCTCCCAGTGGTAACAGAAACAGTAAAAGATCCGTGCCAATTTTCCATACCTGCATGTCTGTTATCAAGCAATTTTATTTTCAGAATTTTGCACGCTTTTTAAAATACTTATCAATATATATAGTATAGGACCTACCAGATCTAAAGTGAGTTTGATATTTTACTGACTAGATACCTGTAGAGCGGTATAGTGGTTAATATGTCCATTTTTAGGTGTACCGAGGCCCATCTTTTTACTGATATAATTGGATTGTTGACTGGCCGAGCATTTTTAAAGTTACATGAGTGTCCCATATTTCTCCCCTCGTCTCATTTCTCCCCGGTCTCCCCCCTGCTTTATTTCAGGAGAGGAAGGCACGAAAAGCGCGTATTGCGAAAAAGGTGTCAGAAACATGAAAAAAAAAATCTCTGTCAATTTTACCTTGTCCTCTTGCATTTCAACGACTGAATTTTTATCAATGGCATTTTTATCTCTACCATTTTGACCACTGACATTTCGACCAGTGACAACTTTACCTCTAACATTTTTACGCACATGATTATTTACCTCTGCCATTTTTACCGCTGAATTTTTACCTCTGCCACTTTTACCTCTGCCATTTTTACCTCTGCCGTTTTTACCTCTGCCACTTTTACCTCTGCCATTTTTACCTCTGCCATTTTTACCTCTGCCATTTTTACCCCTGCCATTTTTACCCCTGCCATTTTTACCTCTGCCATTTTTACCTCTGCCATGTACCTCTGCCATTTTTACCCATGCCATTTTTACCCCTGCCATTTTTACCTCTGCCATTTTTACACCAAACATATTTTTACACCGAACCTTATCATTAACCAATTGCACCAAATATCAATGTTCTGATATTTTGAGGTCATTGACCTCATCATAGGTCATCTGAGGTCATCAGAGGTCAAAGGTAGAAACCTGACTTGAAATGCTCTTGTGGACATTGAGGCAATTCCACTTACAAAAATTAGTTTTTAGTACATAATTACCGTGTTTCAGTAATGAGTGACGCATTAAAATATCAATTTTCTGACATTTTGAGGTCATTGCCCTCTGGAGGTCATCAGAGGTCAAAAGTAGAATCCTGTCAGGGCTCTGTGGAACATGAGGACAATTCCACTGTAACAAAAATTACTTTTAATATACTATTACCGTGGTAATCATTAGCCAAAGATGCAAAATACCAATTTTATGACATTTTGAGGTCATTGACCTCTGGAGGTCATCAGAGGTCAAAGGTAGAAACCTGTCAAGGCTCTGCTGAACATGAAGACAATCTCACTGTGACAAAAATTAGGTTTCAGTACATCATTACTGTGTTTATCATTAACCAATGATGCAAAATATCAATTTTCTTACATTTTGAGGTCATTGACCTCTGGAGGTCATCAGAGGTCAATTCAGACTTACCTTCCGATCTTAAAATTAATCTTATAGCATGTACTAACAATGGTGAAAGTTTCATGCTTCAGTCAAATTTTGCACAATTCTTCGGCTTAACTGCTCTACTAAAAGTGTTGTAACAATGAAAATCAATGGATATTGTGCAGGACTTCTCACTGGAGGGCGCTTTTCGTGTTGTGCAATCACTCATCCGCCTGCATTATTCTTGTCATATTTAAAGGTCCATATCTCTGTGATTTAAGTCCCAATCAAAGCTATTTTTTCAGAGACCGTTGAAGATATACTGTGGATTATTTTGGGAAAATTTCCATTTATTTTCTTGTATTTTGTTTATTCCATAGCTTTTTAAATATATTTTGCTTAATTCAATTTTAGAAGAAAAAGTGAAAAAATAACATTTTGACCCTCAAAGATGACCTTTAATTTTCAAGAAGCACAAAGAGTGATATATCATTGTGTAGGAAATTTTATGCACTTTAATATGATATCATTTACATGAGATTTGGGTGTTTCCATGTAGAGTATAAGCATTTATATGAGAATCCATTATTTTCATTGAGCGTTACCATGGAAACGGCTCTGGAGGCCATACCCACCACTAAGAAAAAAAACAACAAGTGGATTCTGATCACTGTTCGTCGGGCCTATTTGGAAAACATCATTTCAAATTGTCCCTAATGGGGGGGGGGGGGGGGGAGGGGGGTCCCACACTGGCCCATGGACTATTAAGAGTACATTATATATCTATTGTTGTGTGAAAATCACTTGCTTCAGAATGGTCTCATATTCAAGTAATGTGCAGTTTAATGTTTCCAGGTTAGCGTGCCTGGTCAGTGACGGGGCATTAATCTGCACATTACTTGAATATGAGACCGTTCTGAAGCAAATAATTTTCACACAACAGTAGCTATATTATGTACTCTTGAATGAATCCCACAAGGATTGAAACAATCATCCCTCAGCATTCCCACTGATTCCCACTGATCAGTTACTAGCCATCCCCTTTAACCCCCCCCCCCTCCCATTTTAATATAGGTATTGCCTTAAATGAGTTACTATATATGAGGAGTATTGTTTAAATTTTTACTCTGGCTTAGTTTACTTTGGTATGTTAAGGACATAGTGAGCGATGGCTCCCAAACTTCATAGCAATACAAAATGTATGATAAGATGGAAAAACAAGGAAATACAAAGAAAAATAACTTTGGTTTGTATATTTCTTTTTTGATAAATGCCAGCTCACATTAAAGAGAGTGATAGTTAATTGTGGTTACAAATATGACAAAAATGCTCATTTTCCATGTAATACATGTGCGTCCATCAAGGACAAATTGTACGTCCAACCGTGTACGTCCGTCACGATAATAAAATGTAGAATATCTCCATATCCGAATGAATAAGCAAACCTTGATTTTGGTACCTTACTATCATTCGACATCTCCTTTTTACAGTCATACCTGAGTTTGAAGAAAAATCTGAATAAATCACAGACATTTTCATTTCAAATCAAGGGATTGGAAAACAGCGTCCATTTTTGTACGTCCAACCAGAGGGAGTTTTCCCACTTTTAGAAGGTCATAGGAAGGGTGTTACCTCAAAATTTTATGTGAATGTTTTCTTTTCATAGAGGTACATCTTTTCGTAGGAAAAAAAACAAACTTGTCTTAATAACATTTGTGTTGTTTTTTTTTTTTTTTTTTTTTGTCAAATGTCATTAAAGGCTGTGAAATGTACGTCCGTATTTACGGAATTGCCCAAAAGAGGGAAAACATAGATTTGAAATCACAAAAACCTGCAAAAATAATTGCTTTCTCTTGTAAAAATACGCACATTTCGCAAATGAAAATTACGTGAGCGATAATTTACCAATGTAAACTACAACTGCACGTGCATTTTCATGATTTAAGATAATTACTATCTTCTGCGCATGTATTTTCTAGATTTCTCAAAGCGTCGTTTTACTGTGTTTTTATCCAGGCTGGCTGTCGGCGGTAGTAAAAAGATCAATGCAGGAAAGCATTTTGAAAATGCTTTCGTGTCACTTTTGACGTACGGAAACAGGTACGTGAATTAATTAACGAGCGATGAGTCAATAGGCGTTTTCACATCAGCCCGATAAAAATCCAAACTCGAGATATTTTTTTAATGTCCCAAGTCAGGAAAATAGCGCGCTATTTCGAAACATCGGGCTGATGTGAAAACGCTTAATGTCGATGTGTATGCAGGTCGATGTTCCGATCATTTACGGCACACCCGCAAACTACTTGCATGCTCTTGGAGACATTCTCTGGTTCCGTTTGGTGCATGTGTGTATGAGTAGGGGGGGGGGGGAGGGGGAGAGGATACTACACCACTTGATGTCTAACCTTCATATATAGCGCCTCGCCGAGATATCTGACTTCATAATGGCTTCATTACATATCTTACATTCCACTTATAAACATCAGGTTTTCATCAAATCGTGATTGTTGAAAAGATTGTAGAATACATGGACTCATCAAACAATAGTTGTACAAACATTAAAAAGGATGTAAATTATGAAATGTTTGACTAAATTCACAGAATATAAGTAAAATGACTCCAGAATACACTGTTATCATTTACACGGGGAGTCTACAGAAAAGCAGAAGCTTTTATGCGAGGGCTAGTCCCCAAGAAGAAGTCGGAGCAAAAGAAAAAACAAACAAAAAAAATACAAAAAATACAAAAAATACAAAAAAAACATATACAAACCGACAAACAAAAGACAAAAATGAACCCCCTCTCCCCCCCCCCCCAGAGAAAAAAATAGAAAAAAGAACATTATCTGATCTCAACTCTAATTGCAAACATTTCGTTGGTGAGTACTCTTTGCACCGGTCGTAGTTCGGTAAGACCAGGCGTCCACTAGGGCGCGGACAAGACGCGGACAAGCCCCGGAATGCAAATTTGGTATTCCGCACTCCTTCGGGAACCTGTCCGCACGTTCCTGAACGTGTCCGCTCACTGTCCTAAACATGTCCGGGCGTTTCCGCACCTTCGGGCGGACGTCCACTTGGGCGCGGACAAGCCCCGGAAGGGTTGCGGAAGCAAATTTTGTCATTTCGGCATTCTGTCCGCGACAGACGCGGAATAACTTTGTGAATCGGCTTGTCCTGGGACATTCCTAGGACTGTCCGCGGACTGTCCGCGGACTGACTGCGGACATTCCTAGGAATCACTCCGGAAGAGCACGAAATACCTCGGAATATGCTAATTGTAGCCGAGCAGCGCGGAAACATCTAGGATTACACCAGGAATGAACGCGGACAATCAGGATGCCTTCCGGACAACACAAGTTAGGCATGCGGACAAACTGCGGACAATACCAGGAAAATAGAAAGGTATAAATTTGGCGCTGACTTTGGCTTTTCCTCATTTGACTGCTAGCCGTCATTGATGCTCCTTGTTGTGCTTCCTCAGTAGCTGCTGGTATTATATTGATATGATTGGTCAATATTATTTTACAAATGTGACCACCAAAAGTCGAAGAATAGGATTGTCTGCATGTCGGCTGACGACTCATTTTTTTTCTTTTTAATTTGTCTCATCTGGGAGAACAATTTTTTCTCTGCCTACAGTCACATGGATGATATTCGCAAACTTTTTGAACCATATATATATATATGTAAATGTAAATGTATGTACATATATATATGTATATATATATATCATGTTGATAAGGTAGTCCACGTGATGGCAACATTAAAAGATAAGTAACAAAACTGCAACAAAGTTCATGCTGTATTCACCAACGGCTTATTTCTTCACAAGAAATAAACTGTTGGTGAATACAGCATGAACTTTGTTGCAGTTTTGTTACTTACATGTATATATATATATATATATATATATATATATATATTCTTTATTCCCCTTTTTTTTTGACCTGTGCTTTATCCATCGTGAAGTATATACATGTTTTGTCTGATACTTCTGTAGAGCATGCCAAAATGATCCTAATCATTTATTTTGTTTTTCTTTCTCTCATTTTTACCCTTGTGCATCTCTAACCCTCTCTTATTTTGATCACTTTTGAACATTTTCAAGTCCGAGAATTTTTTTTTTTCATGCTTAGAGCTTACTAGCCTATTGTCAATGAAGTGTAAAAATGGGGAAATATTTTCAACCTGCTTTAATTTCCTTTTTTTTTTTGGGGGGGGGGGTTCAGCTGGGCTGTCAAATTGGACAATCGAGTTTATTTGCAACTTAAACAAAAAGAGAAGAAAAAATATTAGGTAATAACAACTACAAAAATTATTCAGGTAATGAATATTTCTGAAATGATTTGTGATGCTTAATGTGCGTACTTAAATATATACACTCAGCAAAAAACGAAAGAAAGACAGAAATTTAACACTTTTTCGAGTTCATGATTTATTGCTTTTTCTCTCATTTCACTTGAATTTTGAAGTGACAGAAAATTCTTCATTGTCCTCCATCATCTTTAGCTTTCATTGTTATTCTGGGCTTCAAAGATATTACATTGTAATGAAACCACAGGTATATCTTTGCAATTGAATTCATGCTTTTTAGTGTGATGAATTTGTCTTTTGTTCTAATATGTTGTATCATTAGAAAGCATTTACGTATGAATAACAACTTGTTCATGTTTATATAATACATTAATATTTAGCCAAAAATTCTAGGCTTTTTTTCTGAGTGTACTTCCACCTACTTTTGTGATTTTTCAGCTGGGCTGTCACATCAGACAACCTAGTTTGTTTGCAAATAAAATACGAAAACAACATAAAGGAAAATGTACCATAGTAAGTAATAGGAACCAGGAGAGTCACTCAGATGAAAAATAATTTCTGAAAAGATCAAATCAACACAAACTTACTAGGAAGTTAGGGGGCTGATTTCACTTCTTTCTGGTTGCTTTTGGCACAGTCTCTATACTACCTTCTTCTTTGCCTTCTGGGACCGGAAATTCCTTAGATTTACCTGTTCTTCATCACTAGACGAAAGGTGTGCCTGTGATTGGGATATTTGCATGGGGGCCTCGCCTCCCTTCTTGCTCATTTTGCGTTTCATTGGCATGACGCTCGCGGAAACTGTCGACATTTTCGTGTCTGGATCACAACATTTCCGCATCGGTTCCGGACACTTGCATATATAGATCCGCATCGGCTCCGCGCTGTCCTAAAACATTCCTGATGTCTTCCGCTTTCATTCGCGAAGCTTCCCCACACCGCGGGATTCTTTCCGGAGCGTGTGCGGAAGGAGCGGAAGGGTTCCGGGGAAGCGGGACATCCTCAGGACATCGTCAGGACAAGTCGCCGAAGGTGTCAGGAAGTTCATTTCCGCGTCCAAATTTTGGTCTCGATCAAAATTTGGACGCGGAAATTTTTCTCTCTCCCGAAGGCGCGGAAACGCCCGGACATGTTTAGGACAGTGAGCGGACACGTTCAGGAACGTGCGGACAGGTTCCCGAAGGAGTGCGGAATACCAAATTTGCATTCCGGAGCTTGTCCGCGTCTTGTCCGCTCCCTAGTGGACGCCTGGTCTTCGGGAGAGAGAAAAATTTCCGCGTCCAAATTTTGATCGAGACCAAAATTTGGACGCGGAAATGAACTTCCTGACACCTTCGGCGACTTGTCCGGAACCCTTCCGCTCCTTCCGCACACGATCCGGAAAGAATCCCGCGGCGTGGGGAAGTTTCCCGAATGAAAGCGGAAGACACCAGGAATGTTTTAGGACAGCGCGGAGCCGATGCGGATCTATATATGCAAGTGTCCGGAACAAACTATGTTGTCCCATGTGACAGCCCAGCTGAAAATTCACAAAAGTAGGTGGAAGTACACTCAGAAAAAAAAAAAGCATAGAATTTTTGGCTAAATGTTAATGTATTATAAACATGAACAAGTTGTTATTCATACGTAAATGCTTTCTAATGATACAACATATTAGAACAAAAGACAAATTCATCACACTAAAAAGCATGAATTCAATTGCAAAGATATACCTGTGGTCTCATTACACTGTAATATCTTTGAAGCCCAAAATAACAATGAAAGCTGAAGATGATGGAGGAAAATGAAGAATTTTTTGTCACTTCAAAATTCAAATGAAATGAGAGCAAAAGCAATAAATCATGAACTCGAAAAAGTGTTAAATTTCTGTCTTTCTTTTGTCTTTTTTTTTTTGCTGAGTGTTAAAAGTACAAATTAAGCATCACAAATCAGTTCAGAAATATTCTTTACCTGAATGATTTTCGTAGTTGTTATTACCTAATAATTTTTCTTCTCTTTTTGTTTTAGTTGCAAATAAACTCGATTGTCCAATTTGACAGCCCAGCTGAACCCCCCCCCCCAGAAAAAAGTATACTAAAGTAGGTTAAAAATATTTCCCCATTTTTACACTTCATTGACAATAGGCTAGTAAGCTCTAAGCATGAAAAAAAAAAATCACTCGGACTTGAAAATGTTCGAAAGTGATCAAAATAACAGAGGGTTAGAGATGCACAAGGGTAAAAATCAGGGAAAGAAAAGCAAATTTAATGATTAGGATCATTTTGGCATGCTCTACAGAAGTATCAGACAAAACATGTATATACTTCACGATGGATAAAGCACAGGTCTAAAAAAAGGGAATAAAGAATATATATATATATATATATATATATACATATTATATATATATATATATATATATATATACAAGTAACAAAACTGCAACAAAGTTCATGCTGTATTCACCAACGGTTTATTTCTTGTGAAGAAATAAACCGTTGGTGAATACAGCATGAACTTTGTTGCAGTTTTGTTACTTATCTTTTTATCTTGCCCAAACGTGGACTACCTTATCAACATGATTATATATACATATATATATGTATATACATTTACATTTTTATGTATATCATATATATATATATATATGGTTCAAAAAGTTTGCGAATATCATCCATGTGACTGTAGGCAGAGAAAATTGTTCTCCCAGATGAGACAAATCAAAAAAAAAAAAAATGAGTCGTCAGCAGACATGCAGACAATCCTATTCTTCGACATTTGGTGGTCACATTCTATTATCAAATAATATTGACCAATCATATTAATATAACATCAGCCCCTACTGCGGAAGCACAACAAGGAGCATCAATGACGGCTAGCAGTCAAATGAGGAAAAGTCAAAGTCAGCGCCAAATTTATACCTTTCCATTTTCCTGGTATTGTCCGCAGTTTGTCCGCATGCCTAACTTGTGTTGTCCGGAAGGCATCCTGATTGTCCGCGTTCATTCCTGGTGTAATCCTATATAGATGTTTCCGTGCTGCCCGGCTACGATTAGCATATTCCGAGGTATTTCGCGGTCTTCCGGAGTGATTCCTAGGTTTGTCCGCAGTCAGTCCGTGGACAGTCCGCGGACAGTCCGCGGACAGTCCGAGGAATGTCCCAGGACAAGCCGATTCACAAAGTTATTCCGCGTCTTTCGCGGACAGGATGCCGAAATAACAAAATTTGCTTCCGCAACCCTTCCGGGGCTTGTCCGCGCCCAAGTGGACGTCCGCCTGAAGGCGCGGAAACGCCCGGACATGTTTAGGACAGTCAGCGGACACGTTCAGGAACGTGCGGACAGGTTCCCGAAGGAGTGCGGAATACCAAATTTGCATTCCGGGGCTTGTCCGCATCTTGTCCGCTCCCTAGTGGACGCCTGGTCTCACGGTACAAAAATTTCGATATTCGCATGTTTCGAAAACTGCAGCTCTATTGTTGGAACACATTCACATGCATTGTACATTCACACACACACACACACACACACAAAAGACTCAGGCTGTTGTACTTTGCACCCCCCCCCCCCCCCATGCACGTCCTTGACAAATAATTTTCCTGTTCAGTGGAATCATCCTTTAATAAGTCATGAGTTATGGCTTTTATAGTGACATACCATTCCTCTGGAGAAAATTGTCAGTTTGGTTGGGATTCTGAATTACGTCATCTGTACGGTAGCTTGAATAGGCACACCAATATGGACAGGAATCTGCACGGAAAGAAAAAGACATAAATGTGCTTGTGTGGGAATCACGTGTGATTTAACAGCCACAAGCAAGCAAAGACAAACTTACAGAATATCACATGACTAACTCTTGTGTTAGGCCTACTTTTACAACACATAACGTCAAAGGATACCAGTAAAAGTGAAAACAGGCCGGGCATAAGATTCCTTAGGCAGGGCTCGACACTAACGGTGGCCCGGTGGCCGGGGCCAACAAATATGAAAGTCGGGCCACCAAATTTAAAAGAAGGGCAAATTTGGTGGCCCACCTCGGGCCACCAAAGTTTTTTGAAAAATGTCATTTATCTATGTTAAGATGTTGCAACCCATGTGCCTGTTAGTGAATATTTATACTTAGCCTTACCATTCAGCAGTTAAATTTGTTTAAAGGATGGCTGAAAAGGACTGAATGAGTGCCTGAGAGTGAGTGTTGCGAGTTTGTTGAAGTTTATTTATGAGTAGATATGTCCAGCCTCCAATTCTTACTATGATAAAACTTAAATATTTGACTCATTAAAAAAAAGCAGGAATTGTAATGTTTTTTATTGTTTCGGGGGGCCACCAAATTTTTCTCTCGGGCCACCAAAAATTTGAAATTGATGATTTTGGTGGCCCCATCGGGCCACCAAATAAGAAAGTTAGTGTGGAGCCCTGCCTTAGGTGAAGCAGATTGATGTCAATGTTTGATAACGATCACTCTCAGCATAACCAGTGATCTTTGATCCGAATCTTCCGAGAAGAATCAATGTCAGGCACTTCATGAGACAAGGTCAACGTTTCATAAAGATGGTACCTTGGCCTCTTTCCGCGATATGGAGGAAAATTTAGATCTTATAACATTCTAACTTGACCTTTGACGTCATGAACCAGAACCTTTCTTATACGATAATCTTGGAATACATGAAGTATACACCTTTTGTTAATAAAAAAAAAAAATGAATTCCGCCATTGCAGTGTGATATTAGGGAATAATTTTCAGCATTTGGCCATGACCTTTAACCTGGAGCATGTGCAACCATTTGTCGATAAGCATATCTTGTCCACTCTATGCCAAGTTTTGTTTGGATAGATACCCTAAGGGCAATTCCATGAGATGGGTGTCATGGAATGAAAAAGTAAATTGTTGCCATTTTTCCAATTAAAATACCTCCCAAATGGCAGATATTGCACTTTGAATTCAACTTTCATTTTCATTGAGAATTACATTGAAAATCTATTTGAATGTTCGAGTTGAATCCATTGAAAATAAAAGAATGGTAAATAATTGGTTTGATTTCTATGATGTATTGGTTATCAGTTACTAGTTGTCGGTATGAAAAAAATTATCTGTATCCCCATGAATTTGTAGAAAACATACTGTCAAACTGCTTAAACTAATGTAACGTGGGTAACGAAAATAATGAAAAAGTTTCATACATGTATCTTTAAATTCCCTTAGATTTAAAATATGCCAGTGGAAATTCTCTTCATACCGCCTCTACCTTAAATGAAAAATGGTGAAATAGTTGTGTACAAGCTATTGTATTGTAATGACAGAGGTTCAAAAATTGTAATGTTACAATGTTACATGAGTAACAAGGGTGTAACGTGAGTAACGAAGGAAAAAAATCACAAAATGCAAAATATATTTCTAAACCAATGAGAGCACATAATTTTTGTGTGACGTGGGTAAACTGAGGGAGCATAAAGAGAGTATGGTCTTTTAAATATCCTCACATGACCTTGCTTTAATTGGTTGTTAGGCTATTAGTTGCTTTTCAAAAAAAAAAAAAAGCTAGATTGGCAAACTATAACAGACAAATCAGATGTGTAAGATCTAAGCCTTACATTGCATATCTATTTAGATATCAGCTTTGGATAACTCTAGATCCTTTTTTATAACCAGTTCGTTTTTTTTTTTTTTTTGGTAAGCTTAAGATTGTAACTTGTACAATACAAGATAAATTGTAAGCATTAAATAGATCTGTAAACAAAAATCTGTATAATTATATCTGATGTAACTATGAGCAAGAGTTGGAATTTGTAGTCTCTTTTTGCAATGCCATTTTTCCAGGTTTTTTGTTTTTGTTTTGTTTCTTTGTTTTTTTTAGGGGTGAGAGGTGATTGGGGGATTATCAATTATCATTTCCTGTCAGTTGGTAAATGTGTGTATAAGACATTATTTACAAGAATTGTCAGTGTTACAGCTCTTTCCAAATTATTCTTTGGGATTATCAACCCAAAATAATGACAATTGCTCAACTACAATTTAAGCTCACTCAAAGTTAAAATTCACCAATTCCAGAAGATACAAGAATAAGTTAAATTAGAATAAGAGGTGGATCACTGTGATGAGTGTATAACTGTACATAGCAGGGCTGCGAAACTAGACTGAGAGTTTGGAGTGAAATGTGAGGAAGCAAGCGACCGATCAAAGCGATGGTGGTGGACAGGGGATTGGGGATGGTGTGGAAGGGGAGTGTCTCCCTCTCTCCCGTTTCCACTATAGGGAAGTCCATCAATTAAGCATTTCGATTGGATTGGTGCATTTGGTGCATACTTCAGTAAAGTTTTCAACACATGCCATAGAGAAAGTGTGCTTGCGGTATAATCTCAAAAGTTTGGGCTTGGGCATATTGCACATTGAGATAAACAGGGATTGTTTTGATCTTTTTTTCTTTTTTTTTTTTTTACATATACTGTTTTTGGGGTTCAGTGTGAAAATTCTTTTATCAGAGTTAGTTAGAATTTGGTTAATTGCCTGAGTCTCATGATATTTGCGCAAGAGTTGACAGCTCTGACAACTATACAAAAAGAAATTGAAATATCTGTCAGAATGATTGATTATGCTAATATAATTATGCTAATATAATTATGCATAAAATCATACTTTTTGCGCTAAATTAGAAATTAAAGCTCTTAGAATCCTAATTTTTGGTGATATCATTCTTTGTAGCATTCCTAACAATGCACTTGAAAAACATCTGGTATCAAAATCAATCTGTTATGTATCTTATAGCTTTATGAATTTCTATTGTATTTCTTTGTTTTTGACCTTTTGTTTCATCATTTTTTTTGCAAATTTTATAAGAGAACCTATTTTAAGCATAATTATGCTAAAATTAGTTAGTTTCAGCCTATGAAAGTGAAAATAATTATGTCTTTATTAAATATTTGCATAGAATTTATACACAAAAATCACGTTTTTGAGCCATTTTCGGTTTGACAGGCATGTATCAAAGGTCATGCAGCGTCGTAACAGTATGCGCGATTTTCGCGAAAATGGTGTCAAAACATGCGCGAGGCTTAAAAGTAAACTGTCAGCGAACGGCGCAGTCAAAACATTTCGCGAGGGGGAGTAGTCGCCAATTTTTTTTTTTTTTTTTTTTTTGGGGGGGGGGGGGGGGGGTTGATTCAACCCCCGGCCTTTTTATGGTTAAGACATGTACTGTATGTTGTTGTTTTCTGAAGTAGTTTACAATTTATGAAATCAGGTTTTTTACCCATGATTAAAGGTAATTACATTTCAGTTCCTGTGAAACGGAATAGTACGAAAATATTTTATTACACTGCATCTTATACTCAATATTTTTTTTTTTTTTTTTTTGGGGGGGGGGGGCATCGATCTGGTTTATGGTGATTACTTGGATTCTGAACAATAAAATATATGCCATATATGACCTTATGACAGTGGGAAAAGTATGAAAGAGTGTCAATATCGTTTTATCTTAGGGACATATTTTTCAGCTAATTCTCATGGTCAGTTATGTTGTCGAGATTATAAGCTAATATGTAACGTGAGTAACGAGTAACGTGGGTATCGACGATTTTGCTATTGCCGTCAATTTTCCAATGCTCTCAAACTTTTGGCCCCAATATTTGTGTACCACATATGAATTATATAAATCATGCAACAATTGTTTGAAATACTACCCAGTACGAAGAAAATTTTAGAAGAAAGGCATGTTAGGCAAGAAAAGATGTCGGAGCAACCAAGAAAACACACACACACACACACAATAACAACAACAACAACAAACATAATTATACAAAACATCAAACAAAAGAAAGAAGTGAGAAAAAAAAACGAAAAAGGAAAGAAAAAACAACTTCATCTGATTTCAATTCTAATGGCAAATATTATTGTCCGTGACTTATTGGAAATTTGTACGGTTTGCATTTTAGTTGCGTGTTGCTCGTGTACATGGCTGGTTGTAGTCCAACATTTGGCACACACGATTCCATATTCGCACGTAATGTTGAGACAACTACGTACAAAATGTGCGATAATGGTTTTCGTCTCTATTGTTGGAACACATTCGGAGAAACAGTTCTCAGACAATTGGACTTTGCATATTTTCCTATATTAATGTCCTTCGCATTATTATTATTATTATTATTTTTTCTTGCTCAGTGAAAACATCTTTTAATAAGTCATGGCTAATAAATGGCCTTTTATCATATTTATATGATACTAACAAAGTATTCTCCCGAAGAAACTTGACAATTTGGTTGGGATTCTGATTCTGTGATCTGTATGGTGGTTTGGAAAGACACATAAGCAGGCACCTCCGAGGAATGAAAAAAAGCATAAACATGCTTGAGCGATTCGTGTGATTTAACGCATAAGACGTAAAATATGACGTCATTATGCTCACGTCTTTTATGACGTCTTATTGGTTTTAAAATGACATCAGTATGAAGTCTTTCCGACCAGAATTTTGCGTTCACAACCAGAATATTGCGTTCACAACCAGAATATTGCATTCACACTGGTAAAAATTACGTCATATTTACTTTTTTTTGGTCGTGTTGCCGTCATATTCACATCACACTTGTATTATGTATTTACGTATTTACGTGTTTTTGACGACACTAAGCAAAGAAACCCTGTTGCGACACGGATTGTCGCCCCTACACGGATTGTCGCCTCCTGCTCGGGGCGACAATCCGTGTCGGGCTTTGGCGGCACGGATTGTCGCCCGCCGTCGAAGCACATTTTGCTGGGTAATATCGTTCTGGACATAATCATTGAAATACTAACACATAACTTACATGGCTACATCCATGCAAACATGCCATGTAAAAAGTCATGGTGAGGTTTCAAGGAAGTGTGTATATATGTGCGCGTGCACATGATAATTTAGTGTCAGTTTGTGCGTGTGTGTGTGTGTGTGTGTGTGATGGAAGAATGTGTTTATTATGTCAGTTTTTTGCGTATGTGTTTTTTAGCTGCGCGTGGGGAGGGATACCTAGTAAGCTGTTGCTGGCATAAACGTTGATATTGATTTTATCAGCAGCTTTGAATTTGATGAGTTTGTTTGGCAGATTTGTATATGAATTCGAAGTGGAGCTTGCGTGCGGGCGGATGCTGCTTTTCTGCATACGACTATGTCTTATTTATCAACATTGGGAAATCGTTTCATCAAGAAGGAATGTGGTATCGGTTCGGGTGTGCGTCGGTATGTGGGGAGGGGATTACATTTCGTTATTGCAAAAGTATGTTATTCTGAAGGCTCATTCGTCCGAAGGCTCATTATTCCAAAGGTTTCTTATTCCGAATTTCATTTTTGGATCAACGTACATCTAGGTAAAGGGAATTGTGTGTTTCGGATAAATGAAGCCTCGGAAAAAACGAAACTTCGGAATAACGAACCTTCGTGTGTGTGTGTGTGTGTGTGTGTGTATGTATGTATGTATGTATTTGGGTTGGTGAATGTGGGTGTGGGATGATTTAGGTTTTGTTTAATCAGGGGTTGGTGGGTTGGGGATTGGATTTGAAGAAGGATAGTTATAAATGGTATGACAGATATTGGTAGGATTTGATATTTAGGATAGATGTAGGCCCTAGATTTGTTTCGGTTGGGGAGGGGAGGGGGTGGTCAGGTTTTTTAGGACTGATTTCATTCTAGATTTGTGTAATGTATTTGTGTTTTTTTAATGTAAATGCCCTTGTAAGTAAGAAGGTTTTACATGATCCAAACCAACATATTCAAGGAATATAGGTTTGGTAGGGCCCTACATGTCAAAACTTTCTCGTGAAGAAACTATTTAATAGTGGGGTTGGTCTATAATCGAGATATCTATGTTGAAGTGAGATTATTTGTGGTATAAATTGACAAATGGATTTGTTTGTGTTTCGAATTGCCATTTGAAACTTTTTTATGCCTCCGCCACGAAGTGGGGCCGGAGGCATTATGTTTTCGGGTTGTCCGTCCGTCCGTCCTTCCGTCCGTCCTTCCGTCCGTCCGTCCGTCCGTCCGTCCGTCCTTCCGTCCGTCCGTAATGAATTTTGTGGACATGGTAACTATCAAAACCTGTTGAGGTATCCTAATGAAACTTGGCATGTATGTGTATTAGGGGGTGAAGTTGTGCCTATCAACTTTTGGGTGCACATGCTCAAGGTCAAAGGTCAAAAGGTCAAGGTCAAATACATAAAATGTCATTATTTCCACCATATCTATTGAATGCCTGAAGATATTTTCTTGAAACTTAGTGTATACATGCATTACCCAATTAAGATTCTCTGGTGAAAGTTTGGGTCATGAGGTCAAAGGTCAAAGGTCAAAAAGTCAGGGTCAAATACATAAAATTTCAATATTTCCACCATATCTATTGAACGCCTGAAGATATTTTCTTGAAACTTAGTGTATACATGTATTACCCAATTAAAATTCTCTGGTGAAAGTTTGGGTCATGAGGTCAAATGTCAAAGGTTAAAAGGTCAAGTAAAAATATTAAAACTTCTTTTTTTTTTTCCATACCTTGGAAAATTGTTCAAGGTATCTTTATGGAACATAGTACATATACTGACTGGAAGTGATTATCTAGAGAATGTAGGGTTCATGGGGTCAAAGGTCAGGGGTCTAAGGTCAAGTGCAACACTTCAAAATTTTACTATTTCCCTCCTATCATGCAATGCCAGCAGGGTTATTTTTTTTTTTTTTACACTTGGTGTATGCATACATGTGTAACCTAATAGAAATTCTCTGGAAAGTTTTTTTTTTCTTTTCTTTTGCCTCAAAGGTCAAAAGGTCAAAGATCAAGTGAAAGTGCTGAACTAACATTTTCCTCCATATCTCGGAAGTGGCTGAAGTTATCTTGAAACATAGTACATATTATGCATGTTCTACCTGAAAGTGATTATCTTATGAATTTTAGGGTCAAGGGCCAGATGAAAATGGTAACAATTTACTATTCAATTCAGAAATTGCACTTTTTCTCCACACCTGTACCTTGAAAATTACTCAATGCCTAAATGTATGAATGGGTCAAAGTCGAGTTAAAGTCCTTAAATCCCTAGATACATGCTCTCCTATTCATCCAATTAAACCTAGGTCAAGGAAGGTGAACATTCAACACATTTGTGACAAACTTGTCATTTCAATATTTTGCCAATTTTGTGAAAATGTAATCACACATTGTCCACATGTACTATCTAGACCTATTGGGAAAATCATGCATTATGGCGGAGGCATACCAGTCGCCAAAGCGACATTTCTAGTTGTTCATGTTACACCCAGAATGGGTCGATTTATGAATGATTTCAATGAAATCAATAAATGTCAAGAGAACAAGTGTTGAGTTGGTTTATTGACTTATGAGGATTTGTCTGAGTGTTTGCTGGTGTTTGTTTGTATTACGTATGTATTGGCGGTGTGCAATGGCAGTTCGTTTGTGCTAAAATCAACTAACGATTGACAAATTTTTTTACGGCGTGTGGAAATTATTCGCTCATGCATAAAGCATGCCAAACCTATTCTGGGACAAAGAATAGTGGTATGGACGTTCTAGTTTAAAAGACTGATGGAAGAAAATAACTGCAGTGAAAAATGAACAAAGACAAATAACATTTGGGGAGGGTACCTCCTCGTATGCATTTTCTCTCGGTCTCTCTCTCGCCTAGCCCGCCTCACCGCTGATATTGGTTGACACACCCATACTATTTTTAGATCAACGCTGGTGTGAATTCTTTAAACACGTGCTCATACACTCTGAAGGTGTTTGTATTGCCACAGTAGCGCCACTATATTCAACATACACACGTAAGCATACAGGCACACGTATACACACAGACAAACGAACCACTACCATTATACAACCACCACACATGCACAGTTTCTACATATTGTATTATTATACTCCAAATACACACACATACACACACACACACACACAACAAATCATACACATCACATATCATGCAGCTCACAATACACACACACACACACACACACATACGCATAACTTACCAGTCATACCCATCCCACAAAAGCTTAACACCGGAGGAACCACCCCGAGCCCGGGGCGACAATCCGTGACGGGGCGACAATCCGTGTCGCTACAATTTTTTTTTTTTTTTTTGCCAACACGGATTGTCGCCTCCGAGGTCAAAAACTGGGAACTGCACAAGCGTCACGGATTGTCGCCAGGCGACAATCCGTGACTGGGGCGACAATCCGTGCCGCCAGCGCCAGTCACGGATTGTCGCCCCGAGCAGGAGGCGACAATCCGTGTAGGGGCGACAATCCGTGTCGCAACAAAGCCCACGAAACTGACAATACACAATAAAGGCTCACGAGACCGACAGTACGCAAAAGAGGCTCAAGAGACCGACACTAGGCAAAGAAGGCTCACGAGACCAACACTAAGCAAAGAAGGCTCACGTGACCAACACTAGGCAAAGAAGCCAACGAGACCGACACTATGCGAAGAAGGCTCACGAGACCGACATGATGAACAGCGCCATCTACATGTCAATTACCTGTACATGATGTTCCTTGAAGGGGAAAATTACACACTGGCGGATGGCATTCATCATGTTTTCGAGCGAGAGATTGTAACTTGTTGAACAGCACCATCTACATTTTAACAACATCAAGCAATTATGTATATCTGCACGTGTGGCTTTCAGAGGGCAGTTCTGTTACGCTACAGGGAGCAACATTGTCTTCTGCATGCCCCCCCCCCCCAACAAAAGAAAAAGTACAGAAAAACAAAAGAGGACACGAACGATGTATGGTTTAATTTTAGATGCAGTCGTGCTAATTTTGATAGGCAGCTTTCCTTATTTCTAGATAAACGGTGGACAGCATGTGAGTTTTTTCGCCTTTTTCTTTCTCGCTTTACTAGTTAAGTATTAAGTTAAGTTGAATCATGCTCAGTCATGCATGACAGTTACATAACCTACGTGGTATCATTGGACAGAGGACTTATTGGACTATCTAACCATGAAAAAATAATGTGTAAATATTTCATAGTTTTCTGAAAATTTGCCGTTGAAGTTGGGTTTACTTTTTTCAGAGACACACTGTACAGCCCATGAGTTCGACAAGTGCTACGCACAGAAGGCTCAAGAGACCGACACTATGCTTAAAGATAATATAAAGTTTTGGTACCTCAAAAGTTTCCCTGAATTTCCTTATCTTAGTTTGTGTTTCAGGTTAAAGTACCTTTCATATAACTAACACTGTGAGACTTTAATACTCACCCCAAAGTGCTCTCATATCTTTAATAGTATGGTTTCGTACCAGAGTCGTTTACTAGTATGCGCCGCCGTACGGCGCCGAGGTAGTACACGTATTGTACTGCGACCAGCAGCCCCATACGCATAGCTAAACGGGGCTTCGCATTGTAGCATTCAGGATCATGACAGATTTAGTAACTTAAAATCCAAAAATTTCTTCAATTTGAAGACTTACCAGTTAAGTTGAAGTATTGAAAACAGGCTTCGGGCAACGTTTGGTTTTGCCAATAGTCCCTTTCTGTTCGAATTGATGACTGAATGTGACTCGGTCAAGAGGACCTTGGGAGAGCTACACTGCATTGACTGCCAGCGCATGCGCACATAGACATCTTATCCGTTCATGGATTTGAAATTTGTGCGCATGTGATGTGTGCGCATGCGCTGGCCGTAGTATTCAGTGTATGTAGCTCTCCCAAGGTTCTCTCGACCGAGTCACATTCAGTCATCAATTCGAACAGAAAGGGACTATTGGCAGAATCAAACGTTGCCCGAAGCCTGTTTTCAATACTTCAACTTAATTGGTAAGTCTTCAAATTGAAGAAATTTTTGGATTTTAAGTTGATATTTACCCGCGATACTAAATCTGTCATGATCTTGAATGCTACATTGCGAAGCCCCATTACGCTGTGCGTATGGGGCTGCTGGTCGCAGTTAATTGCATGATTACTAAGACATGAGAGCACTTTAGGGCGAGTAAGTCTCACAGTGTTAGTTATATGAAAGGTACTTTAACCTGAAACACAAACTAAGACAAGGGAATTCAGGGAAACTTTTGAGGTACCAAAACTTTATATGTGACCGTGCACCTCAAAACGAACATAAAGTCGCACACACTGATTTTGCGTGAGGACTGAAAAAAAGTGAAATGGGTCAACCTAGCCGAGCTTGACTTTTTCATATTTTCTGAAAGAGCGGGTCTTCTTTTACATTATGCTAAAATTTGGTATCATATAACGGGCAGGAAAGTGTGTTTTTTAGCAGTTTATCTCGAACATTTTTGGTAGAATAGTGTGATTAGGTGTGTCTTTAGAATCCCCTTTTCATTTCTGAAAAGCCTTGTCCTCACTCTTCCCTTTCAACTCTAATAACTTTTGAAAGGATAGCGCTATTGCTTTGAAAGTTGGCAATAATTATGGACAGAATGTGTTAATGAGGCAAGCTTAATTTCAATCTAATCTGATAATCCCTTCATTGTTGTTACTCTGGTGGTTTACTTCCTGTTTTTTGTCCCATTCATTGCACAGCCAGCACGGTTTGGTAAAGATTAAGCTCTTGAATAGACACTACCTTCAGAACCTCTTTTCTCAGTTCACACTTTTCCTGAGTTTTTGCTTTCTTTCCAATATTTAGATAGGTTAGGGGAGTTCATTTGAGTTATACATCATGTTAAAGCTTAAAGTCTGCTCTTTCAGAATATGGTCTTAACTAAAAATTCATGTCTGGCGACTTTTTGTTTGTTTTGAGGTGCAGGGTCACATATTATCTTTAAGAGGCTTACGAGACCGACACTATGCAAAAGAGGCCCACGAGTCCGACACAAGGCAAAAAGAAAACAGGAAAAAAGGAAGAAGAAGAAAGGCCCACTAGACTGACAGGATGAACAGCGCCACCTATAGACCAAATTATTGTATAGGGTGTCCAGATAATGGCATAAAAAAGGTGTAAGAGATGGAAACATTACTTTCGAAAATGCTGAAACACCCTCGTTTCCCTAACTGAAAAGCCTATACCGGTATACACCTACTTAGAAAAAAAAAGTAATAAAATTATGTGAACATTCAGATTAACCAACTAGAAAAATACCCAAGTTTGATTTGAAGTTCACTATAAGAAATTATTCACAAAATGGTCAGTGTTAAAGTGTACATCTGCTTTACTTCGGGGGGGGGGGTAGTCATCTGCAAAGTCGTTGAAATGGTGTAAATTCACAGAAAGTAATGTAATCGTCAATTAAGGCAGCGTTAAAAATTCGGAAAAGGAAGATACATCCATGAAAATAACTTGTCTATTCCATGAAAACTGTACCGCTTTGAGAGTAATAATTTTTCAAACACAAGCCATCCAAACTGAGGTGAATCGCTGCGATAAAAACGTTTTCATCCGTTGAATTTCATATATCATAGTCACAGAGAAAATTGCAAATTCAACTCTGAGCAGGCGGATATATAAGCAGGCAGATAATATATCTAATAAGGCCTACTTAACTTGTGAAGCGAGAAAGAAAAGGGCGAAAAAAATAGATCCTGTCCAACGTCTAATTAGAAATTAGGAAAGCCTATCAAATATAGCACAAAGGCATCTAAAATTAAACCATTCATCTTTCTTCTCCTATATCATTTTTTTTTGGGGGGGGGGGAGGGGGTGGTGGTCTTACGAAGAGGACAATTTTATTCAAAAAAAAAAAAGGAAAAAAGTGGCAACAATGTCGCCCCCGTAGCGTGACAGAATTGCTCCCTAAAAGCCACACGTGTACAAATATATACTAAATGTAGTTGACATGTAGATTGTGTTGTTATTAGTTACAATCTCTCGCTCGACAGCGTAACGAAATCGCATCCGCTACTATGTAATTTTCCCCTTCATGGAACACCCTATACAGGTACATATTTGTAATTCACAAGTAGATGTCGCTGTTCATCCTGTCAGTCTCGTGTGCCTTCTTTGCCTAGTGTCCGTCTCGTGGGCTTTCTTTGCCTAGTGTCGGTCTCGTGAACCTTGTTTGCCTAGTGTCGGTCTCGTGGGCTTTCATTGCTTAGTGTCAGTCTCACGAGCCTTTTGTGCCTAGTGTCGAACCCATGGGCTGTATGACCAGGGAGGTGGAAGATTCCACCTCCCTGGTATGACTCGTGAGCCGTATAACTCATGGGCTGTATGACTCATGGACCTATTTTTGATGTCGGGCTCACGGACCGTATGTCGAGGTTCGAAACCGTAACTTTGGCTTAAACCATAACTCGCCGCCTACGCTACCATGCAGAAATAAAACATCTGCCAGTGCGTAAGCAGCACATTCGTGTATGCATGTTGAAGAGCTTACACGGCAAGTTACGAAATAAACCAAGTTATGGTTTAAAGGCGCGACAACCGTATGACTAGTGGGTGTCGGTCTCGTGGGATGACCCCGCTAAAAAGAGTTAACTGGTATGCTATTTAGTGTGCCGGTCCGTTACCATGTTTTAAAAGTAGAATCAATTATTCTATATGTCACTTCTGTCCAGCCGATTTCAATTGATATTAAATACTATAGGTTTTCCCATTTATTTTCAACCTTTTTTTCATTCAATTTCAAAAATTTTTACTTCAATTTCGTCGCAGGATGTCGGAAATAGACCAATTTTACTTTCAAATTCGTCTTTTGTCGTTCATTTTCAAATAAAGTCCATTCAATTCAGTCATTTGGCATACATTTTCGTCATTTACAGTTCGAATTCGTCAGTCTCACTCCCAGCACTCAAAACAGCATAATCGATTTCGTCTTTTGTCAATCATTTTCGTTAATTTTTCATTCATATTCGTCTCATATCTCTATCCGGTGTGATTTTCCATTCATGCATGTATTTTTTTTCTGTAACCGTTCACATTTTACATTCAGGAGTTATCATACACACAAGTTCCCCCCCCCCCCACACACACAGAACCACAGATACAGACACACAAACACAAGCAAACCGAGTACACACTGATACAACCAGACGTACTGTCTCGCAAACGAAAACACTGACAAACGATTTCTAGGCAAACATGATTAAAAACAAAATCTAAGTTTAGAATTGTAGCCTGTTCAATGTCAAAGAATGCATAACATAATTATGTTTGCTGCTTTCCAGGGTACAAATATAGGTTTTCCCATCCATTTTCGCATTTCAAAGATGTATTATTCAATTTCGTCCCGAAAGCACGCGGAACGCAAATCCTAACTTCAATTTCGTCCATTGTCATCGTAATTCGTTTTTCGTCAAACATTTTCGAAGACATAGCATTCAGAACCGTCAATTGTCATTCAAATTCACCCATCCCGCTGACGGATCGCAGAATGTGAAGATCAAATTCGTGTTTTTTTTTTTCACACAATTTCATGAACTTTTTATTCAAATTAGTCAGATATTGTCGATTCTTTATTTTGATGGTGAACCAACTTTAAGCCGACATATTTTTACTTTCTGTCGTAAATTGTATCGTTACACATTATTCCCTAACCATTTGCTTAGACAATACACACGAAAAACATGACTGCCAACCAAAATTGATTGAAGGATAAACGACGGTCAAAAGTCATAACCCAGGGCAGTATGTCAGAGTCACCTTTTGAACGTTAACTCGTAATGTTCAGGTTTTCGCATCATAATGCATGAAGTAAATTTTAAATTTTGTACCCTGGAAAGCAGCAAACATAATTATGTTTTTGACATTAAGCAGGTTACAATTCTAGACTTAAATTTTGTCTTTAATCATGTTTGCCTAGAAATCGTTCGTCAGTGTTTTCGTTTGCGAGACGGTACATCTGTTTGTATCAATGTGTACTCGGATTGCTTGTGTGTGTGTGTGTCTGTATCTGTGATTCTGTGTGTGGGGGGGACACTTGTGTGTATGTTAACTCTTGAATGAAAATGTGAACGGTTACAGAAAAAATACATGAATGACTGGAAAATCACATCGGGTAGAGATCTGAGACGAATATGAATGAAAATTTAACGAAAATGATTGACAAAAGACGAAATCGATCCTGCTGTTTTGAGTGCTGGGAGTGAGACAGACGCGTTTGAACTGTAAATGTCGAAAATGTATGCCAAATGACGAAGATGAATGGATTTTATTTGAAAATGAACGATGAAAGGCGAATTTGAAAGTAAGATTGGCCTATTACCGACATCCAGCGACGAAATTGAAGTAAACATTTGTGAAATTGAATGAAAAAGGTTTGAAAATGAATGGGAAAACCTATATTAAAGTTTGCATCATGCATTCTGATGCTAAACCTGAACATTACGAGTTAAAGTTCAAAAGATGACACTGACATACTGTCCTGGGTTATGACTTTTGACTTTCGTTCATCCTTCAATCAGTTTTGGTTGGCAGTCATGTTTTTCGTGTGTATTGTCTAAGCAAATGGTTGGGGAATAATGTGTAACGATACAATTTACGAGAGAAAGTAAAATGTTGGCTTTAAGTTAGTTCACCATCAAAATAAAGAATCAACAACATCTGACTAATTTGAATGAAAAATTAATGAAATTGTGTGAACAAAGACGAATTTGATCTTCACATTCTGCGATCTGTCAGCGGGAGGAATGAATTTGAATGATAATTGACGATTTTGAATGCTATGTCTTCGAAAATGTTTGACGAAAAACTAATTACAATGACAATTGACGAAATTGAAGTTAGGATTTGCGTTCCACGTGCTTCTCGGGACGAAATTGAATAATAAATTTTTGAAATTGAATGACAAAAGTGCGAAAATTGATGGGAAAGCCTATATTTCTAATATAGGTTTTTGAACTTTTACTCGTAATGTTCAGGTTTTCGCATCGTAATGCATTAAGCAAAGTTTAAATTTTGTACCCTGGAAAGCAGCAAACATAATTATGTTACCCATTCTTTGACATTAAACAGGCGACAATTATACACTTAAATTTTGTCTTTAGTCATGTTTGCCTAGACATCGTTTGTCAGTGTTTTCGTTTGCGAGACGGTATGCGTCTGTTTGTATCAGTGTGCACTCGGATTGCTTGTGTGTGTGTCTGTATCTGTGGTTCTGTGTGTGTGTGGGGGGGGGGGCACTTGTGTGTATGTTAAATCCTGAATGTAAAATGTGAACAATTACAGAAAAAAAAACCAACAATACATGAATGACTGGAAAATCACACCGGGTAGAGATATGAGACGAATATGAATGAAAATCTAACGAAAATGACTGACAAAAGACTAAATCGATCCTGCTGCTTTGAGTGCTGCGAGTGAGACTGACTGAAAGTGTATGCCAAATAACTAAATTGAATGGACTTTATTTGAAAATGAACGACGAAACACGAATTTGAAAGTAAGATTGGCCTACTCCTGACATTCCGCGACGAAATTGAATGAAAAAAGTTTGAAAATGAATGGGAAAACCTATAGAAATGACGTGAAAACATGCCACAAATAATGTTAACGCTGTTAAAAAAGAAAAAAAAAAAAGAAGAAGAAAATACATCTAACTTTTGATTTAATTAGCCGTAAATAATTGGTTGAGTTATTGACGTAAAACTTCCGTCATATGATAATCATGAATGTAACGAGAAAAATGGTTGTATAAAGACGTCATATTGATGTATTTCAGACGTCATCAGTCTGCTATTTGTAAAGTCACTAATATGCGTCGCAAAAAAAAAGACGTTAATATTACGCCATAGATACGTCGCTAATATGACGAGCTAAATGCATAACAAAGCTGGCGTGAATTTTGCGTCATTAACACCTCGCTATATAATATGACGTGATTAATACGTCGCAAAACTAAAGTGACATTTATGTCATAACTACATGTTAAATATGACGTGATGAACACGTCACAAACCTGACGTGAATTATACGTCATAAATATGTCACTAATAATATGACGTGATCTTAAATAGTCATGAAACTGACGTGAATTTTAAGTCATATATACGTCGTTTACATGACGTGATAACTATGTCGCAAAACTGACATGATATTCAAGTCGTTAATACATCACTAATATGACGTGATGAACACGCCACACAATTGACGTGAAATTACCCTCATGAATACGTCGCTAATATGATGTGATGAACATGTCACAAAAGTGACGTGAAATGTACGTGTTAAATACGTCGCTAACATGACGTGATGAACACGTCACAAACTGACGTGAAATTCACATCATAAGTACATCGCTTACATGTCGTGATGAACATGTCACAAAACTGACGTGAAATTCACGTCACAAATACATTGCTCATATGACGTGATGAACACGTCACAAAACTAAAGTGAAATTTACGTCATAAAAGTTGTAAAACGTAAAAACGTCATAAATACGTCGCTAATATGACGTGCTCCTAAATAGCAATGAAACTGACGTGAATTTACATTTCGTTTACATGACGTGATAGTTAAATATGTTCCAAAATCGACTTGAAATCGAAGACGTAGATACGTCGCTGATATTATGACGTGATGAACACGCCCCAATACTGACGTGAAAATTACGTCATAAATACGTCGCTAACATGACGTGATGAACACGTCACAAAACACGTGAAATGCACTTCATAAATACATTACTAACATGACGTGACGAACACGTCACAAAACGTGAAATTAATGCCAAATATACATCCCTAACAAAACGAGATGAACACATCACAACACTGAAGTGAAGTATTAAATTATCGCTAACATGACGTAATACGTCGCACAACTGGAATGAAATTTACGTCAAACATACGTTGCTAATATGACGTGATCAATACTGACGTGAATTGTACGTAATAAATACGTCTATAATATGACGTGATGAACACGTCACAAAACTGACGTCAATTATACGTTATAAATACGCCCATGATATGACATGATGAACACGTTACAAAACTGGTGTGAATAATACGTCACAAATATGTCCATAACATGACGTGATGAACGTGTCACAAAACTAACGTGAAATTCATGTCATAAATACATCGCTAACATGACGTCATGAACACGTCACAAAACTGACATGAAATTCACGTCATAACTAGAGCACTTGCATAGGAGACCCGTTCGAGCACATGTATCCCCCGAACCCGTCTCCCATACTATAATATGGCAACTGTCGCATAATACAATAAAATGCAACGAGAAATGAGGCTAGTGTATAGCACGTCATTCAAGTAACATGATATGTCATCCTATAAAACTTTGAACAATAAGAGCGCTGGCAATGAAAACTTCTGTTACCTATAACATGGCTTGACACTAACTTTTTTGTTTGGTGGCCCGATGGGGCCACCAAAATCCTAAATTTCCAATTTTTGGTGGCCCGAGTGAAAAATTTGGTGTCCCGAAAAACTAGAAATGTCGCTACAGCGACTGGTTATACCCCCGCCAAACAACATTTCATAAGCTTTGGTCAAAAAATTGAGGAAGTAGTTAAACCCGCAAGATCTTTCCTTGATCTTCTGCCATTAATATGCCGTTACCATGGCAACGTACTTTCGGGTACTGTCGAAAAATGCGTCTCGCACATCTACAACCAAAGGCACACATCTGTACCAAGTTTCATGGAAATTGGGCAAAAACTGAGGAAGTAGTTTGCAACACAAAATTTTTCATCATTTTGGCTCATAATATGTGAGCTGTTACCATGGCAACATACTTTTTGTCACTGTCAAGAAATGTGTCATGCTGACCTATATCCTAAGACAAACATTCAATATGAATTCCATGAGAATTGGAAGAACACTGATGAAGCAGTTTTGCCATGAAGCATTTTGCCCTATATTTTACCAATAACATGCCGTTACCATGGCAACGCACTTTTTGCCACTGCGGAAATATATGTGTCTCCCACATTAACATATTCAGATGAACCTCTGTACCTAATTTCATAAAAATTGATCAAAAACTGTGGGAGGAATTCGCAACGCAAGATTTGTACCCATTTTGCCCATAATATGCCGTTACCATGGCAACGTACTTTTGGGTACTGTCAAAAAATACGTCTTGCACATCTGTGCCAAGTTTTATGGGAATCGGTTGAAAACTGAGGAAGTAGTTCGCGACGCAAGATTTGCAACGGACCGACCGCCCGACCGACCGCCCGACCGACCGTCCGCTGATTCCTATATACCCCCTTCAAACTTCGTTTGGCGGGGGTATAAAAACCAATAAAAAACATTAAAAGTCCTTTTTTTTTTAATGAGTCAAATATTTAAGATTTATGATAGTAAGAATTAGAAGTTGGACATATCTACTCATAAATAAACTTCAACAAACTTGCAACACTCACTCTCAGGCATTCATTCAGTCCTTTTCATCCATCCTTTGAACAAATTTAACTGCTAATTTCCGGCGCAAAAAGTTACGAATTTATTGACTTATACTTTTCAAAATATTTTGGTGGCCCGAGGCGGGCCACCAAATTTGCCCTTTTTTTAAATTTGGTGGCCCGACTTTCATTATTGGTGGCCCCGGGCCACCGGGCCACCGTTAGTGTCGAGCCCTGCCTATAATAACTCCCCTTTAACCTCAATAGCAAGTTTTAACAAAATCGGACAAGAAATGTGGCTGATAGAGCATGTTAGAGAAGTGAGGGCACCACCACCACAAACTGTTGTGTCCCACATCCATGTACATGAAGAGTTTGTTCGCAAAAACCGATGAGTCCATTTTTGATGATTTTGAAGTACGGTCTCGGTCATAAAGTACGAAATAATACCGTTTAAATGACATATTGGTCCCTCCATATAAAGGTATTTTTTTTGAAGTTATGGTCACAAGAAGCAAATGTTTTCTTATTTTTCTCTTTATTTTTCCTGACCTTTAATCGCAAATATTTCCATTTGGCAAATATGGACTTATCGGTGTTTGCTAACAAACACTTCACAGTGTAGTCATGTAGAATGACCATCCGTTCACCGATCCTTGGCAAGTCTGTATAAAATCCCATGAGAAATGAGGTTACATGTATTATAGCACATACAAGAAATATGATATGGTACCCTTAAAAGTCGGAACAATGAAGGCGCTGTCAATGGAAACTTTTGTTACCTAGAATAACTCCCCACAAACCTCCATAGCAAGTTTGAATAAAATCTGACGAGAAATGTGGCCTATAGAGCGTATACAAGAAATGTGACATGTGACAAGAAATGGGACACGGCGTCCTCAGTGTCGGAACACCGAGGACGCCGTTACCACAAAACGTTGAATGTGTCCTTCATGTAGAATGACCACCCATACACCGACCTTAGCAAGTCTGAGTAAAATCCAGTGAGTTGCAATCAAGTTATTGCCTAATTTAGAGGTTTTGCAAATGTTTTACCCATTATAAGTTTGAATCCAATTATGAATATCTTATAGGTTAATGTTTTTACTTGTTGCCACTCGCTTTTGAATATTAGATAGGCTGTCATGAATATTCATGATCGATACAGAAACAAAAACAAAGGGTATTGTCTATTATACCATGCAGTAGTAAATGGTTCTGCGTGATTTTTTTTTCTCCTTTTTTCTCTAAAGCGCCATGTCACTACTTTTCTTTTCAGTTGTTGTTGTTTTCTTTTTCTTGAGCAAAATATTTTTGGTATATTAAGATAAAGAATTTTATGTGTAGATCTGTAATTGATGTTACATTGTATTCGTATTCATATGCGTTGCATTATGCGGTGCATGGTGTTTTGTTTATTAAAATCATACATGTTCCCCATATATCTGTTTTCACGTTGGTTAAGTTACCGCTGCTGTTCGCGTTTGCTTCACTTCCGTTGTCGATTCAAAAGCTTGAAAAGAAAGCCAAACAAAGAGCACACACTATACAGGGTGAGCGTATGTATCTTAGAAAAACAAACAAACAGACAAACACAAACAAACACAAACAATGGAGCATGCACGCACGCGTGAAAAAAACAAAAAAACAAAACAAAACAAAAAACGAGGACGTGTCTCCGATGACCAAACTGTGTAAATAAGTGCGACGCACTAGCCAATCACAGGCGAGACACTGCGCCGCACAGTGGGCCAGAATGAGCTCAAAGTGCGCCAAAATTATATCCCATGGTTTCTTTTTACCCAAATTTGGTGTCTACGGGTAATTTGGGGCGTAGAATTGATTGAATATAATTTAAAACTCATATGACGTCACTGTGATGCTGATTTTTCATTGGCTACCAAAAATCGGTCTGTAAATGACGAATAAAGTAGTGCAAATCTTAGGCTGTTTTATTTTCTTTAAAGGTGAATTTGAAAAGGGTTTCATTTATCTTTTCACATTCACTGACACTGCTTATCTACTATCATTGAATACAATATACTTACATAATTGGCCACAGAAAGTGTATAAACATTCGGCGATCGAATTCATGCTGCGCGGGAAGTTCCATATTACACACGTACTGCAAAATAATACTGTTGTCCGTGTAAATTAGAATAAGTTTATGATGTACGCTGTACTTTTGGGTGAATTTCTTCACTCTATTCTAGCAGGACATAAATGTGTGATATCACATCAATCTCTCTACTTTATAAACTTAGGCTAGGCCTATGCCATATCAATTTATACAAGCGCAACACTCGAAAAACCATTTTGTCCAATTTTACTGGAAAGATAACAATTTGTGAAGTCAGTAATCAGGAGAATGAAAGGTTATGACTTAATAACTAAGAATGAGTCTGCCGTGTATAAAGGTTTACTTGAAAAAGCTATAACAAAAGATTTTTTTTTTAATGAAAAATCTATCGGAATCACTATCATGTGAAATTATAAATTCATCCCCATTCCACAAGGATTTTTTTTTCTCATCAGTCAGTCGTGGGAAGCATTTTTTTTTTTTTTTTTTGCTTCCGGCAACCCACCTAAGTATATGGGATCACAATCTGATGAATCTGACTTGTATTTGTCGCCTATCAGATCAATGTCAGACAGGTCGGGCATGATCCCATGAGGCAAGATCGTCCGATGAGGATCACGCGAGCAATGTCTGACATTGACCTGATAGTCGACCGACACAGTCGGATTCATCAGACTGCGATTCGATACACTTTGGTGAGCGGCCGGATAGCAACAGACTTTGCTTCCAAAGAGTAACCGATGAGAATAGAATATCTGTGTTTAGGTGTATAACGTTCTAGCTGCATATGTCAAGAGTAGGATCGACGTATATAGGTGTCCATACAGTATGTATCGCAGAGGGAATAGCTTGTTTACAGCAGTGGCTATGACAATATGGACAATAATATGGCTATGACCTTGGTTATGTGCAATTATGTACTCTTTTATCTTTGAAAGAAGGGTCTTTTAGGTGCCGGAACTAGCCCTATTCATATATTTATAACTCTGTTTACCTCTTATTCAGTGTTAATCACGTTTGCGGGCCTTTAACGTGCAAGAAAAAAAAATGAATTAAAATATAATGCCGCCCTCATGCGGCGCCGTATGATAACAGAATTCCTAAGCGGCTGTCAGGTCCAAAATATACGTAATGTGCCGCGGAAAATCGGCTCTAACACAAAAAGTGGCAAAAGGTGGCAGCCAAATCTGGTATCAGCTTAAAGCTGAGACATCAGGAAATGTTGTGGGAATAGAATTTAGTTGGAAATCAGTGGCTATCTTAACTTTCATTCAAATCTAAACTTTCATTTGGATATATTAAAAAAGACAAATAATTACCCTCTTTTCAAGGATATTTACCCGAAAATACTCATGAAGATTAAGTTTCTTTGCATTTTTATGGCATTCATAACGTAAGATAAACTCTGAGAAATATGTGGGTGAAATTACAGGTTGATATCTCAAAAACTATATGTCGAAATGACGTATTCATTAAAGAGGTTACAATTTGCTTTGAAACTCTTAAAATGTTGTATTTTGCTACTTCAGGTAGGAAATATAATATCCCTCTAATGTACATATCTGATTTGAATATTTAAATGAAATATTCTTCAAAGTATTTCCTCTCAAGAGCGCATGTCAAAAATTAAAAAATCCCAAGTGCCCAAAATGATTTTGTCGCACTTTGGTATCTCTCTGGCGCACTTTGGTATCTCTCTGGCCCACTGTGCGCAGTAGCAACACTGGGCATACCGGCGCGGCTTTCGAAAGAAGATCGAAACTGACGAGGGCGATCCAATAGGGTGTTTAGAATTCCATTTCGACAGGAAAAGCTTAGCCCCATACCGTGAAATTTAGTGTGGATATAGAGAATATATCAGATTCTATTTCTGCAAAATCGACGAAAAATGATGGTCAAAATATATCTGTACCTCGACTAGGATGGAATTTGCATGCTCTTGCGACTTTTGCCTGTAACCATGGTCGCGGGTCACATATGGTAAGTTCCAAGTTTTATGGAGATACCTTCAGCCCTTTCCGAAATATGAGGGGAAATTGTAATCTCCACATTTTAGATTTGCTTTTCACCTCATGACCCATAACCTTCCCTTGTCGATCTTAATCTTCTTCTAGTACATGACGTATACACTTGGCTTCATGAAAATACATGAGGGCATTGCAGAGATAAAAGGATAAGGGTAAAATGAATGTTAGCATTTGACCTTGGCCTTTGACCTTGAGTGTGTGCACTCAATTGTCGAGAGGCACAAATTTGTCCACTCTATGTCAAGTTTTGTTTGGATACCTAAAACAGTTCTCTAGTTACAGCGACAACCCCCCCCCCAAAAAAAAAAGTCTTCGACGACACTTCGTGGCGATAAAAAGCTAAATTTATTAGTCTTTTTTTCTATCTGGAGGAGAAGCAAACCAACAAGCATGACAAGAGACCTTGCAGTGATAGCACACTACGAAATACACTGTACAGGTCTTGCTCTATCCCTTTCTGCAATTCAATTTGAAAACAGAAGAAAGTTATCGTTATATGAACTCAGAAGGGCCAGTCTCCCGTATTCATGGGCAACCTGAGAACTGCATTCTTTTTAATAGCCTGCTGAGTTACCAAGGCTTTACTGTTGGAGCGTTAAAACGTTACTCCTGTACTGCAATCTTAACCAAGGATTGTTTCAAAAGGATGAGTGACAAATTCAACTCCACTCAGTAGGCTGTACAGGTGGCACTTGTAGTATCTGCCAAATACCCTGTCAGCGGTCTTTCCAAAGCTATCCAACACAAACCTACGGAATCAAGGTCCTTTCTCACCTGCTGATTTAAAGTACCCAACAGCCTACAAGCTATCAAATCCATTTTCACATTTGACACCTTTATCTAGTGAAGACAATGATTTTCTTGACTGGGTGCAGGACCAGATATCAGGCCTCATTAGCTGTCGAAGTTATTCTCAAACAGGGGCGTCACCAACTTTTTTTTTTTTCAAGGGGGATGCGTTTTGACACTAAATAACAAGATTTTTTGGACAGACATTGGGAATATAGGAAGCTCTCAATCCCTAGACTTTTACTGTTTTTTTGAGGGAAACCAAGCGGGGAAACAGCACCGGCGTAAAATAGCTAGGATTTCATCCTTTTTTTTTTTGGGGGGGGGGGGGGGGCTGGAAGTGCCGGTTGCCCCTCCCCCTCCTTCCACGGTGAGAACTTTTTGCATTTTGATGTTGTAAATGGTGCAGTTTGATGCATGTTTTGCTTGTTTTATCGACTTGAAACAGTCCCACTTGTGTAAGGTAGCAGTACATTTTGATGGAAATTGTTGTCGAACAATGTGCCTATCATTTCAATAAACTTTTTGTATTGATTCTTACACTGATGTCATGAACGCGACCGAGCCCGAGCACGCGGAGCGAGCGAGGGGGTAGGGTGTGGGAGGGGCCAACCCCCTCCCACGGTTAGAACTGAAATTGCAATTTGATGTTGTAAATGGTGCAATTTGATGCATGTTTGTTTTATCGACTTGAAACAGTCCCACTTGTTTAAGGTAGCAGTACATTTTGAAGTAAATTGTTATTGAGCAATTTGCCTGTAAATGGTATAATTTAGATAAACTTCTAGTAATAATTCTTACACTGATGTCATGAACGCGACCGAGCCCGAGCAAGCGGAACGAGCAAGGGGGGAGGGGGGGGGAGGTTGTGGGAGGGGGTTGTCCCCCCTATAAATGGATTATGGAATGACGGTGTGAAACGACAAATGATACTGGCAGCAATATCAGGAAAATGACATAACGACTACACCCATGCACGAGCGAGAGGAACGAGCGAGCTTGAAAATTTTGACATTTTACAGTCCAAAAACTGCCGTTTGTAGCCATATTTTTTTGCTTTGGAAATTAAGGGAATATACAGTACTGGTTTAGGTAAGGATTCATGTTTTGAACATTCCTGAGTGAGATAATGAAAAGCCTCTTATGAGATATGAAAGAGCATGTAATTTTAAGAAGGATTCAACGTTTATTTGATGAAAATTGGTTTTCAAATGGCTGAGATATCCCTAAAGGTGTTAATAATAAAAGGCGACATGCCCCAACTTTATCAGTATCTCTTTGTTTCACCTTGTTTTTGGATATCTCAGCCATTTCAAAAAAGATTTTCATCGAATAAACTTTTGATACCCCTTAGAACTGCATGCTCTTTGACATCTCATAGAGTGGTTTCTGAATATCTCACAAAACGTTAAAAGCTAAATCTTCACATCGACCAGAACTGTACATACCCCTTAAGGGGGGTGGGCGCACCTGGCGTTTGTAACTATATTTTTTCGCTTTGGAAATTAAGGGGGGGGGGCACCGGGCGCAACTGCCCGCAATTACTGGCAGCAACTTCAGGAAAATGGTATTACGAATAAATGCGAGCGAGCGGAGCGAGCGAGCTTGAAAATTTTGACATTTTACAGACCAAGAACTGCCGTTTGTAGCTATATTTTTTCGCTTTGGAAATTAAGGGGGGGGGGGGCGCACCGGGCGCAACTGCTGGCAATTACTGGCAGCAATATCAGGAGAATTTAATGCGAGCGAGCGGGGCGAGCGAGCTTGAAAATTTTGACATTTTGCAGTCCCCAATAAAACTGCCGTTTGTAACTATATTTTTTCTCTTTGGAAATTAAGGGGGGGGGGAGCACCGGGCGCAACTGCCCGCAATTACTGGCAGCAACGTCAGGAAAATGGTATTACGAATAAATGTGAGCGAGCGGAGCGAGTGAGCTTGAAAATTTTGACATTTTACAGTCCAAAAACTGCCGTTTAAAGCTATATTTTTTCGCTTTGGAATTTGCAGGGGGGGGGGGGGGGGATACGCCCGGTGCGCCCCTCCCCTGGATCCGCCACTGGTAGTCAAGGGTGTGAGTTTATGTTAATAACTGGGGGAGGTATATATGACCAGCGAGGTGGCGTCCGAAGTGACCAAGCGGGGGAAGGATGTCCAAAATTTGCACTTTAGAGCATCCCCTAATTGTGCGTGTTTGTTTGTGTATGTGTATTATATACATGGAAAAGTTAGGAATTAGCCAGGTCAAGTCTTTTTAATGGGAATGCAAGACATTTTTACATCGACTAGTGTGTAAAGCAACACTGCAAAATCAATGATCTAGCTTTAATATAACGAAGCGTAAGGTACAAAGGTGTACATTCTACATAACATTGCGCAACATTGTAGCGACTCTTTTGGCCGTTCGGATGTTCTGAGTACACTGCGCACATCCTGCTTATATGCAGAATGCCAACCAGGAATCACGCTGAATCATATTTTTTTTTTTTTTTTGGTCGGGTCCGGGCTTTTTGAACAATGTTTCACACTATATACCTATCTAATTATGGTTAAAAGAAATCATAGAAAAATATCTTTTTTCTTGATCACCCTTTCATTCAAAAGCAGTTTACTAACATATGAATTACCATTTTGGCAAGTCTTTTTTTACCAGCGGATTGGGAGGGGGGCGCACCCCCCCCCCCCCTCCGTAGTTACGCCACTGCTTTTGGGTGAAATAATTTGACAGATTTCTAACAAAAAAGCAAGAAAATCTTTTCATCGCGGGAATTATGATTATGTGGGGTGGAGCAAATGGTGCGCTTGCCTTCCAATATTTTTATGGGGGCAACATTTTTTGTTTTCTTTGAATAGCAAGAAAATCTTCTCATTTCGGGAATCATTAATTATGGGGGGGGGGGAAATTAAAATATGCTTACCCCTCCAATATTTTTATGGGGGCAACTTTTTGTTTTTCTGTCAAAAAAAAAAAAGGTAAGAAAATCTTCTTGTCTCTGGAATTATAGAGGGGGGGGGGGCGGGTTTTTTTTTTTAATGATGCTAAGGCTCGCTCTTGGGCTGGCATTTTCGATTGGTCAGAAGTAACGTACGTAGACTCTACATACTAATTGTAAGTGGCACACGTACATGCAAACGTGCAGTATAGTGCTCCGTATCGTATGGGTGTACAGTACGGTCGATAAATAGTAAACACTGCATACAATACTTGTAGATATGTATAAAATCAGTGCTGCCAGAACCAGGGGTGCGAATTGTTTTTGCCGAGTTTTTTTTTTTTTTTTCGTCCCTGGTGCAAAATATTATTATTATTATTTTTTTTTTAAAGGAACTGAAGGGGGGTGCGTTCGCACCCAACGCACCCCCTGGTGACGCCCATGAATACACTCGACAATGGAGAAAAAATGAAGCACTCTTGAAATAAGAGCATCTTTACCACTGTTTACATTGACTTTTCAAACAGTTATTTTACAAAGCATAAGGCGTTAGTTTCCTTTACAATTTCTCTTTGCTCAAAAGAGATCTGAATCCAAAACAATTTCAAAGATCGATCCTCCCTCCCCCCCCCCTTTCACTCACAGGAGGAACTGCTCTTCACGGATATGACGAGAGCATGTACCATTGTTTTATTGTTGGAATCAAGAAAAAAAAAAGTGAAGGCCTAAGAGCTGCCTCACTTGATTCCCAAAAGGCAAAATACTTCTTGCCATTTTTAAGGTAAATTGGTATCTCTTACATGATTGTTTTCTCTTGTTTTCTCCTTCTGCCTTTACTTCTCCTACCCCTAGAGTAATATTATGCACATACATTGTAAAATGAATAAGATTGTGTCCAACATGCAGGCTAGTTAGGGTTTGTGTATGTTTTGCTTTTGATTTCAAGTCTCTTTGGATAAAGTTTATCGGACTTTCTAGCCGTGCATTATTATCCACTCAATCGTACTTACGTTAATGTTGTATGCTTGAATGTTTTCCTATTTCTTTCATGCTCCTGAAGAACTTCTTGTAAGTGAGTTTATTAGCTTTACAGTAGGTAACATTCACTAAAATTAGATATCAAGATATCTTGCTGATTTCCATAGACACTTTAACTTTTGTTCCTTTCCCCAGCATCATTATGTCACAACAGAATGTCGTGCATCCTCAGAATGTATCTAAGGCGAAAATATTTAAGGTACTTACTTTATTATTGGTAAAATCAACTCAGAATTGTTTTGTTACCAATGGCATTATTGTGTGTTATGCATCACTAGTGGCATTTCAAACTACCGTGTAGTGATAGATTACACATGAAAGCAGCAATAAAAAAAGATATGAATTACATTGATTTTTTTTTCTCTGCCCCCCTCCTCGTTTCAATTATCAGGTACTGACCACTTTCGCGTATGCAATTTGTAAAGGTGAATATTACACAATATTTGATGTAAAGATATCATTGAAGTGTCAATGAATTTATTTCTGAACAAAGGCCTCCAGTCAATAATGTTGAATTAGGAATTTCTCCGCATGTTTTTGTATGCAAAATAATACCTATATACTAATAAGTATGATAATGAGGAAGACATTGACTGTCGTCAAAACATTCCATGTTCTTAATCAAGCATTGGGCTAGCTCGTCACATGTGCCCTCATTCAGTTTAAGCACGGCCGGGGCGGCGTTTTTCAAAGTGAGGGACCCGACTTCATGGAAACACAAACGTCGATTCGTTTTGAAAATGGGGGAGGGGGGGGGGGATTTTGCTGCCACTTAATTCTTCACCAAAATTGGCTATCATGCAAAAACACCTGTCGGTCGCAAATGTAGGACAAGAAGTGAACTTACTGGCCACAGCGATACAAGAAAAAATATCTAGTTGATTTCACATGAATAAAAAAGAAAAATCCAAAACAATATGCTAATTTATATTCTTATTAATGAAACGAGGAAATAAATACAGAATTACATGGTACTGGTTACATTTCAGAGGTAAACATTCTGCTACATTTGTAAATCAGTGATTATAGGCATTACTGTATGAATTGATTTTACTCATACTGTGATGTCAGTGGTACACAGATACCCATAAGCAAACTTCACAATTTATTCACATTGGTATTTGTGTTGACACAAAGCAGACAAATGATGGCGACCCAACATCTAGCATTCGCTCAAAGTAATTAAACAAGTAAATGAAAACATTACCTCGTGCAATATCACGAACAGCACGCAGAAAACGGGAACGTAAAGTAAACATCAAGATGATCGCTATCATGGCAAGTATGACTGTGGATACGATGATTGCGGTAGTCGTTGTAGAAGGCGATATCTCTGTATTATATAAGGAAGAGCAGAACCAAAAAAAAAAAAAAGAAAAGAAAAAGGAATGTATTAAAAAAATGATGACATAGAACAGATTTCTCAACTTTTAAACCTGAACTAGAAATTTCTCTATGGCTACTACAGATGAAGTATGCCTCCTCCAAAATGCATGGTTCCCCCAATATGTTTAGAATACAATGTTAGCCTTGACAATGTCAAATAAAAATAATGTTAGAGGACAGTTCTAACACAACTGGCATAAAAAATTACAGTAACATGTTGCCACAAAATGTGCTAAATTTACCTTGCTTAAAAAAGAGAGCAGGGCAAAAACATTCTCAGTAATTTGAAAATCAATTTCCATAAAATAAACATTGAATTATGCTCTTTCATTCTTTGGAAGATTTTAATCATTATCCTACAAAAAAAAAAAAAAAAAAAACCTCATCAAAAAAATGTTGGAAACCTGAAGCCCCATTTCAACGGAAGCTTTTACCAACCCTGGGCCCTCATTGTGTTCATTTCCATAAATTTGAATAGGCATTATTATAAATTAAATATGAATCTCTAATCGCCATATTCGGACTGATGAAAAGGTCAGTTTAGTGATTTCCTTTTGTGACCTGCGGTAATTACATGTTTGTTACACCTTTTCAAACAAATTTATCCTAAATACAACAGACATGATATCTGATTATTTGGAAGTAGTTGACACACAAATTTGAATATTTTAAATGTCACACATGAATTACACCACAAACCATGAAAAGTTCGTGCCTACTAAAAACCTGAGCACCGATCATTTTTTTTCCATGATAAAAGCTAGATTGATTGTCTCTTATACTTTACGCCGAAAAATAAACACCCTACAGTGGAGGCACTGGCAATTTTTTTCAACCATCATGCCACTGCAATTAACTGGCTACTGCTCAGTGTTTTCGCCACTGGCTGGTATCTTAAAGCAGTACTAGGTGATGCGGCTCAGATTCCAGACCAGTTCCTTCTTTTTCACTTGGTGTTCATAATAATATAGATTCAGCATACAATACTCATAAAGGATGAGAAGAAAAAAAAAACATTCAAAGCAAAAGCAAAACAAAACAATTACAATGCCATATAGCAAATCTGAAAAGCTGTCTGGTCCTCATGGGGCTTTTCGTATTAGAAGGCATGTAAACTTTAAATTGAAATTAAAATAAGTATTCAGGAAATTTTATGCATTGAGATGTGCACCACTGCAACAAAATGTCCTAGATTAAGAGGGAAAAAAATGAGATTTAAGCTCTTATGATGGCACAAAATGGTGGTTGCATGAACAGCTTACCCATCTTGTTAAATAAATGATCATGGATCTATGTTTCTTAAGGGCATGTGTATTATGTTGCAAAAGCCTGGCTACCTTTCATACGTAAGATTTGGTACGTAACATTTGATAATTGGTTACTGTTTTACCTAGAGTAGAATTTCTGTTTTTTTTTCACTTTACTGCATAAAGTTTTTTCATTTAAGTTAATGTAATGTTCATCCCATGTATAATATCTAATGTACACTCAAGATATGCAAGCAACTAGCAATCACTTGCTATTGGTATATACGGCTCTGATCATCTTACAGGTATCGCAAAAAAATCCTACGATATAAAGAAATATTTTGCAATGAGAAAATATCACCACTTTTCTCAATGAATCATTACCGGAGGCACTTTATTCTAGAAACAATTAAATTATAACTATTGTTTACATTTTTGCAGAATTGACAATACTTTAAATTGATTATACTAATTAGAATTTTTACACTGTTTTTTTTTTTCCATCCCTAACTCATATTTCAGAACTATTCTGAAGCAGTAAAGAAAAATAAGATTTGATAATAAAATTGTTGAAGATCCTGGTGATATAGCAACTATTTTTAATTCTTATTTTTCAATGATTGGAGAGAATCTGGCAAAACAAGTACCGCAGTCCGAAACACATTTTGCAAAATTTTTAGTTCAATCCAATCCCAGTTCTATTTTCCTAGCTCCAACTACGAAATATGAAATAATAGACATTGTTACTGCAATGAATGATAAACAAAGTGCCGGTTATGATGATATAAGTAATTTTATTATAAAGGGAATTATATTTTCTATTGCTGATCCACTTTCTCATATTTTTAATAAATCTATATTACATGGTGTTTTTCCTGATTGTATGAAAATTGCTAAGGTGTGTCCTTTATTCAAAAAAGGAAACAGTTTTGATATAAGTAATTATAGACCTATTTCTCTACTTTCATCCCTATCTAAGGTTTTGGAAAAATTGATATTTACAAGAACGATTAAATTTCTTAATTATTGTAACGTTTTTACGAATTCTCAATTTGGGTTTCGTCAGAAACACAGCACCATTCATGCTCTTTTGAAGTTTATTGATAACGCCGCACATACTATAGATGACCATTCCAATCTTGTTGGTATCTTCCTGGACTTCTCCAAGGCCTTCGATACAATTAATCACGAAATTTTACTTCATAAATTGTCTCATTATGGTAAACGAGGGAAGGCCTTGGAGTGGTCCAGGATTTACCTGCAAAACCGAAAACAATATGTACCCTTGAACGAGCACAGTTCTAGTCTTGAAGTTATCAAATGTGGAGTCCCTCAGGGTAGTATATTAGGACCTTAACTTTTCATCATTTACATAAATGATTTTTGTAGATCATCCGATACACTTTCTTTTATACTTTTTGCCGATGATTCAAATGTTTTCTTCTCCAACCAAAATCCAATCACTCTTGTCGATACGGTTAATTCAGAATTAAAAAAAGTGACTCAATGGATAAGAGCCAATAAATTATCATTGAATTTTCAGAAAACGAACTATAATTATGTTATTCAGTAAGTCTATAGTAGTTTTACGCACAGATATCATCTTTGATGACGTTCACTTAGAGCGTGTATCTCATACAAAGTTTCTCGGTATTACAGTGGACGATAACTTTCGTGGAAGCCTCATATTATTAATATTAGTAAAACAATTTCGCGTAATATTGGTATTATTAATAGACTTAAATCTCATATCCCTTTGTCTTCTTAGCTGACGTTGTATTTTTTATTGATATTACCTTATTTAAATTATGGAATCTTAGCATGGGGCAGTGCCCATCAAACTTTATTAGATTGATTATTGTTATTACAAAAAAGGCACTTCGTATTATTTGTGGCGTTTCTCCATGTTCCCATGCAGATCCATTATTTCTTAGATGTAAGATTTTAAAAATCAAAGATTTGTTTTTCTTTCAGCTGGGTCAGTTTATGTTTAATTATAACACAAATGCACTTCCTAGCATTTTTGATTCCATGTTTCCACGAAATCAATCTTTTCATAATTATCCCACCAGGCGATCAAATGAGTTTCATTTACCCCCATCTGAGAACGTTATTGGCTCAAAATACATTTATATACACTGGCCCTAGATTTTGGAATTCTTTACGGTGTGATATAACAAATTCTTTATCTTTGAATTCGTGTAAGCATAAGTTAATTTTTTTTTGTTGAACTCATATTAAGATATATACGATTCATTACTTAGCTGGTCTTTACAGCCTAAGGGTTCATCGTCAATCATTGATTTCATCATTGTGTATTTTTTACATTATCTTATTTGTATAAACGTTGCTCGGCTGATCGAGCTGAAACACCTCAATTCCCTCTTCTGATCCCGATGTTCAGCACCTCAATTCCCTCTTCTGATCCCGATGTTCAGTGTGTAGGCTTTTCCTTTCATTTCCTTTTTCTTTCTCTCCTTTCTTTCCATTATTCTTTTGTGTTTTATTACTGTCATGGTATACCCTACTGTAAAGTCATGTAAAGTTGTTGTGTTTCTACTGTCTTGTTCTGTCCTGTCTTGTTCTCTCCTGTCTTTGTTGCAAAAAAAAAAAAAAGTTTAATGTATTCATAAGAATCCTTTGAGTGGTTTACAATTTACAAGCATGCTTTTCAGTGAACCTCTCAGTTCTTTCATTCTTTTTTCCCTCCAAACATAACTTTGTATTTTGCATGTGCATGTATAATTTCGTATTTGTTAACCATTATCTACCATGTAAAGTCGAATACATGCCTATGTTATATCTTCTGTTTCATTTCATGTTATATTTGACGAAAAAGAAAGAAGGAATGAAATAAATGAAATGAAATGAAATGGGTATCCATTTCATATGCAAATGGTAAATAATGCCTATATAATACCCATACCAGAACTGAGGAGGTGAACCTCATGCATAGCTTCTAAATATTTGCCAACAAAGTGATTTAAACAATGAATGAAACAGATAGTGTTATCTGAGGATATGAGCATCAAAACTTAAGATTTCAGTGTTAATTGCTATTGATGTGGGGCAAAATAGTGCAATGCTTGATGAAGGAGGAAGGGAGAAAGAGATTCCAAAAGCTTCAAAAAGTCAAAAACTGTACTCAAAGCATCACGGCTGAATTCGTGCATTAAGCTCTTTTTGCAAGGTTCAAAATCATTAATATGTAGAATCAAATATTTTTGTATTGGCTTCATCTCCACTATATTGAAAATATAATATCATGGAAACTTATTAGTAAGATATACTTTATTATGATATCAGGGAAGTTTGGAATGAGAGATCGCTTTTGATAACCTATTAAATGAAACGATTAACACCATAAATTAGTGAAAAGAAGGCCATTTACGAGAATACTTGCGTTTATAATGTAATACTTCTGCTAATCTGCATGAAACTTCACTTGAAGATGTGTTATGCGAAAATGATTATGATTTTGTACGTGTTTGCATGGGTGTGTAAATTCTTTAACTTAAAACAGGCAGACATTAAATCCATATAATTATACAGAACAAATGGTCAGGTGTGGACAGCATTATAATAAACAAAACCAAATGAAATGTGCATGCCCTTTATAACATCATATCATTTCCCAGTGTTTTTGGATGTATCTGTGCTGCACAAATGAACTGCATGTGAGATTATAGGCAAAATTTTATAACTTTTAGACATTTTCAAGATGCAAATTGTTCTACTTTGAAGTGTCTTTACTTCTAAACTCAGCTGAACTCACGACATAGGATAGAACCACCAACAGCTGATTAGTGAAATAATTAATTGCAACCCTCATTTAGCCACGGTTTTCATCATGTAGTCTTCGTACATGTCCTTGGTCAATATCATGTTACACAAGTGGCCACCAATAAACATATGAAGTAAAACACATAAACAAATTGTATAGGAAATGAATTATCATTCTTAAAACTCTAATACGTGTGTACTAGAATGCTAAACACTCTAGCTTCTTAGAATTTACGGACGAAAATTCTCATTTCGTGTAGGGTCTTATACATGACCCATTACCTCTTACCCTTAATTGAAATTATAATTACTTGAAATTGGCACGAGATATGTTTTGACATATATAATTCAATTACGCACTAATAACCGGATGAGTATACCTGCAAGGCCTTCAAGAGTTACATAAGATACTCGTCGCAATTTGGATATTTTGGGCACACAAGCGAATACAAATGGCCCTTGTGCATGTGCAACCAACAGTTGATAGGCATAACTTCATACACTCATACATTTGCCAATTTTCATTTGGATACCTCCAATGGTTCTCGAGTTACGCTGTCAACAAAATTGATTACGGATTGACGGAAGGTCAGAAGGACAGACAGACAATCCCAAAACAGTATGCCTCTGGCGACACTTTGTGGTGGAGACATGTTTAAAATAAAGATTTTTTTTTTTTTTTTGCTCCGAAGTAGGAAAGAAAGACTATCTTCTATTGGACTGCAGAATAAAATCATGAAGGAACATCTTAAATTCCTGTGGAGGCAAACACCGGGGATAGTTTAATTCACATTTTCCTCTAATTTCAAAATAGCAGGGAGGTCTGGGAGACTTCAGACATACTATTTAGAAGATAACGGGTTCCTTGAGTGAATTTGCAATTACATATCTCCTTTGGTCTATCTGTGTCCATAATTGTGTGGTCGCTTGATACACGAGGACATGTTTACTTCATCCCAAAGTGACAGTTTGTAATGATAGTAACAATACTGATGATGCACACTATACTAAAGTACATATTAAAGTAAAAATGATACAAAATGTTACCAAACTTATAATACCAAATTTAGAAATGAAACCCGTATCTCAAAATCTTTGTCCATGGTTTATGTCATGGACAAAGACCGCAGTTTTGTAAGGGGCCCAAAGTGTCTCATGGCCTATTTCGTTAGGAAATCAGTCATTTCGTCGAGGCATTTCGTAACAAAATGACTGATTTCATAACGAAATAGGTCATGCGACACTTGGCGCCCCATACAAGATTGTACCACCTTCATGAATTCGAGTCATTGATTTTGACTGAAAATGGATGAAATGGGTGAACCTAGCCAATTTTTAGTTTTCATATTTTCTAGAGAGGCAAATCTTCTTCTTTACTGAGCTAAAATTAGGGATCATCATAAAAACAGAGAAATTGTGTTTAAGCAGTTTTTCTTGAGTACTTGTTTTGGTAGAGAAGTGTGATAAGATGTGTCCTAAAGAATCCCCTCTTCATTTCTTAACATCCTCATGCACACTTTTAACTTTAAAAAGATAGTGCTACTGTTTCGAAAGATAATTATGCAAATCATAGACAGAATGTGTTACTTCGGTATTTTCAAATTTCAGCTTAACCTAATTAATCCTTCACTCTTGCTGCTCCGATAATTTGTATCCTGTTTTTTCTCCCATTCATCACCCAGCTAACGCGGCTGGGTAAAGATTAAGAGCTTGAATAGACCCTGCACTTTGGAGTCTTTTTTCTCAGTTTACACTTTTCAGGAGTGTGTGCTTTCTTTTCAATATTTAGATCGGTTAGGAGAGTCCATTTTTATTGAGTTCTATATCATTTCAAAGCTTCAAGTTTGCTCTATCAGCAATTGCTCTGATAAAAAAAAAAAAAAAAAAAAAATCCCTGCCTGGCGACTTTTTGTTGGTTTTGTGATGCATAAGACTGTAAGAAATGCATACTTTTGCAAATTACAGGCAATTTCTTTTTAGTTACCTTCTAAAGAGAGTTTCATTTTTTTTTTTTTTGACTTTGTTTTCATGTATAAATCTCTATTGAATATGTAGTAGACTTTCCTTTCAATAAATAGAATTATACCTGATGTCACGATCACCGTTTTCGTTGCACTTCTAGTCCCATTAACAGCAACTCCACTGGCCAGGCATGTGAAGGTCTCGACACTCTTGTCAGAAGTCATTTGAACATTTGCATTGATGGTTTGGTCGCGAGTTCCATCCTCCTGTCTTCCAAAAGACAGTGGCTGGTTTGTTAAGATGGATTTCCCAGCCGCTATCATTGACATATTGACGTCTGGTTTTGCTCCACGTACTGAACACGAGATTTGGAATTCTCTGCTTCTTACTTCCTTGGTGCAGTACTCACTTCCTTGGCATCCATCAAAGCTGGGGCGCGCCCCATAGGCTGCAAGTTGCACACAACACAGAATAAAAGTTGCATATTATTTCATCATTTCACATTGAAGTATTTAGTCTTGATGTACTTAGTCTTGATGAAAAAATAGACAGGACTGAATTCATAATTACACCTACCGTACATTTTCTACGGACGACTGCCGGCCTGTAGTGTTGATATCAAGTAATCTCGGAGCTCCTTTAATCCTTCCGGTCTCATCTTACACACCCTGATAAGAAAAATAAACCCTGACCGAATTCTAAATTGAAGCTAATATCAAGGCGATTTTTTCCACTGATGTGTAGATGCTCAAACTGGCATGTGCTCATGTGATCATGGCGTATGATTGTGCGGTATAATTGCAATTCCGGTTAAGTATTAGTAAAGGTATTTGCAGAACACAATTCACGTTGTGTTTTTTCCCCCACTGAAGAGAATTATTATTGTTAGGGCAACATGTAATTGCGATAACAGTTCAAGGTCTTTTTATGACGAAATTGACGTGTAAACATTTATCCTTTATGTGACATTTTCAAATGAGCAAAATCCGTAAATATTTTGCAAATAAAAAATCGCTACAATTAACCGAATTTTTACAAGTGGTCAAAGTATCGATGTTAACAATGATAGACTTATATCAGTCTTGTTTATTTCTTTCTTTTCTTCTTGAGGTTTTGAAAAATGTGTATTCTATAAGTTATTGTTATCTATTGAATATAGTAATATGATATAACGAACATACAAAATATCTGAACGGTAGATTTTGTTTCAGGGCACTCCATGTCTCAAGCTTTGATTAATCTTCTGAAGTTCCTCATGCACCCAATCATCATAAGGTTTTTTTTTTTTTTCTTGTTTTGGATCCCAGTTAAGCTTTTGATGCTTTAGCTCTTTTCATTTTTTTAGATCATTATTAGCGACGTAATTTATTGAATTTGTTTGCTAATTATTTGGATGGCCGTAAATAGTTTTCTTTAGTTAATAGTTTGAGGTCTGAGTTTGGTAGCCTGGGGTGTGAATCATTAAAGGGTTCAATATATACTTGGTCAACTTTTATTTTTTTCTTCATTTTATCAATATTTGCAATGTCACAGATAAGACTGGCTACTTTACGTATGAGTAATTAGTTTTTTTTCTTTAATGTGAAGAAGTCTAAGTATATGAATGTTGATATATGGATTCAAAGTTGTCTGTTGCTTCTTGGTGTTATTATTGATAACAAACTATTACGGCATAGAAATATTGAGTTCATTTGAAAAAAAAAATGTATCGGCATTTTATATCAATTAATCCTTTTCCATAAATATTTTACGTACTCTAAAAAAATCGAGTGAAAATTTTCACTCTTGAAAGAGTGAATACAAAAAAAGAGTTAATTTAGATTGAAATTGGAATGAATTTCGAGTAAAAATGTTCATTTTATCTCGTTTTAGAGTGACGTCAGGGATCACTCCAAAATCGTCGATTGATCTCTGAGGTCACTCCAAAATGAGTGAAAATGAACATTTTCACTCGTATTCACTCCTTCAAGAGTGAAAATTTTCACTCGATTTTTTTTAGAGAGTACGGTTTATAATGCAATTTTGTAAAGTTAATTGCGATATTTTAACACTGTACATAATCGGGCAAATCATTCTATGATCAGATTGTTTTGTTTTGCAGAAAATTCTATTGCATGTATTGAAACTGTTACGTTTTTGAAATTGAAAGTTTTTAATAATTTGAGCTGGATTATTATAATATTATTTCAGTTGAACAGTGCAGTCCATTTTTATAGCTTGAGACGACTTCAATCCTCTGAACTCTCATTTAACTCTCAATGAAATAAACATTGGTTTACACTTTGTTTGACACAGAGGACAAATAATTTTGAATTATTTGCCCCTGAAAGTGGAAATGAGTCCATCTTTTGATATTTTTAAGCGAAGATTTAAATCACTAACTGTTGAGGAAACAAATCTATGTATTCAGGTAGTACATTTCTTTTATTGTCATTCTCTTATTGCGTTTCTATTGTATATCTTCTGATGTGTGTGTTGTAGATTAGTTTGATTTCTTTACGTATTCGATTTGAATTTGACTCTTGCTATGACTAATTTAAATATGGTGGAAGCTGTTCATAAAATTTCATTTCCTTACTGTCTCCACGTTCTAAACATTTGTGTTCTAAAATCAAATTTATATATCTGTAACTGTGTTGGAAAGTTTTTATGACATCAGAAGAAAACAATTCAAAATTGAGTTGAATTTCTCACAGGAAGAATGAAATAGACGCCGTAAAAATATATACTTGACTTATATAGTGAACAGACCTCCCAACCTTTCAGACCTAGACTAAAAAAGAGATATGGCCCAAAGTAGAAAGAAAGACAGGTTCCCATAGAAATGGCGAGTAAATTTATCACACACACACACACACACACACACAAATAGAAATTCCTATTGAAACATGGGCTAAGAATGGTCACAAATCCGATTCTTTCCTCTAGATTTAGAGTGGTTGGGATGTCTGTATACATAATTGTTGTCGGATTGCGATGAAAGTCTGTTTAAGACTCTAAGCACAGATGAGATACAAATTTCTTTCTTGTTGTATAGTTCAGTGAGTAGCACTATATAAAACTTACGTTTTCTTTTTTTTTTTTGTGACTCAAAGAACGCTTCCCAAGGTGCATGTAATTATTTTTTTGATAAATCGCTGATATCTTATTAGAATTTAGGGGTCAAAAAGCTACTATCCGTGGTAAGTTTGTTTTAATGTCAGTCATCCAATCGGACCATACAAATTCTAATCCTGAACATCCGTAGCCCAATATCGGTTTCTTCTCTTTCTAGTGGCCCAGGGCCAGAAGCTACCGCTAAAGTCGAGCCCTGCATTATTGTAAAAAAAAAAAAATGACACAAATGAAAGGTTCTCTCTCTCTCTCTCTCTTGTCAAAAATGCTGCACCTTGTCCATAAAAACCATGTTGTATAAGTACAAGGGAAGAAAATGTGAAACACATTTCTGTGCCCTTGCTGTCCTCTTTTTCAATTTCCTTTTTAGTAACATGCAAGTGTACGATTTGATCTGTTGTCTGAGTAACTGTTACACAAGACATTCTTTCCACTCTAAAGAAATTGTGACATCATTGTTCATTGTTCTGTACTTTCTGTAAGTTGTAAAATATTGTAAGGATCTGTCATATTTAAGAGAGCCTAAGGAAAACAAAATGAGGCAAATTCACATTTAACATGCGTATTTCCGTGTAAAGAAGTCGCAAACATAATTACCATTCACAATGAACTCTGTCTGGTTACTCCATCTCCTAGAGTCGAGGGAGAAAACTTCGCACGTAAACATTCCTTCGTCCCGGACACTGACGTCATTTATCGTGAGGCTTAAATCTTTTCCCATGCTGAATCGACCCGTTCCGCCAGAGGGGAACTTGAAGACACCATCTGTATAACTCGCCACCACCTCTTCACTGGATCCATTGACCCACTGGACTCGATAGGGCGTGTAAGGAAGCACGCATGGTAGTGAAGCGGTCTCCCCCTTCCATACTGTCAATATAGGTACGGTCTGTACTCGAAAGTCTGGTTTTATTCACACAGAGGGAAAACAGGTAAAACTAAATAACATCGGATCTATTTAACAATTATTTTAAGGCTTGTTTGTCATTGTGAATAGGGAAATTCACCACACATTTGATTGTTTTTTTACATCATTCCAACATACATTAGATGTAAAGCGTATATGTATGGAAAAAACAAACAGGATTATTGAACTAGGAGAGAGAGAGAGAGAGAGAGAGAAAGAGAGAGAGTTCTATGACACAAAAGCAGATCCGAGACATTATTATCAGAGACAGATATATACATGGGAATGGTAAGACATTAAAATTCATCATTTAATATCATCTCATATGGTCTCCTTTCTTTCAAAACACATATATTATATCAGCGATAGTTTCACTTACAGAATTATTTTTTTTTAAATCTCTATATGAATACAGCTCCTTGGTTCCTTGACAGCTCCTTCAGGAAAATCGGTGAACCGTTGACAACAAATCCCGGGCCCCTCACTCAGGTGAGCATTTGGTACCGCACGCGAATTCCCATTTTTATGGTTGTCCGTCCGTCCGTCCGTCCGTCCGTCCTTCCGTCCGTCCGTAATGAATTTTGTGGACAAGGTAACTATTAAAACTTGTGGAGGTATCCTACTGAAAGTTGGCATGCATGTGTATTAGGGGGTGAAGTTGTGCCTATCAACTTTTGGGTGCACATGCTCAAGGTCAAAGGTCAAAAGGTCATGGTCAAATACATAAAATTTCACTATTTCCACCATATCTATTGAATGCCTGAAGATATTTACTTCAAACTTGGTGTATACATGTATTACCCAATTAAGATTCTGTGGTGAAACTTTGGGTTATGAGGTCAAAGGTCAAAGGTCAAAAGGTCAGGGTCAAATACATAAAATTTCACTATTTCCACCATATCTATTGAATGCCTGAAGATATTTTCTTGAAACTTAGTGTATACATGTATTACCCAATTAAGATTCTCTGGTAAATGTTTGGTCATGAGGTCAAAGGTCAAAGGTCAAAAGGTCAAGTAAAAATACTAAAACTTCTTTTTTTCTCCGTACCTTGGAAAATTGTTCAAGGTATCTTCATGGAACATAGCATATACATGTACTGACTGGAAGTGATTATCTAGAGAATGTAGAGTTCATGGGGTCAAAGGTCACGGGTCAAAGATCGAGTGCAACACTTCAAAATTTTACTATTTCCCTCGTATTTATGCAATGCCAGCAGGGTTATTTTTTCTTACACTTGGTGTATGCATGTGTAACCTAATAGAAATTCTCTGGAAACTTTTTTTTTCTTTTTTTTTTTGCCTCAAAGGTCAAAAGGTCAAAGATCAAGTGAAAGTGCTGAACTAACTTTTTCCTCCATATCTCGGAAGTGGCTCAAGTTGTCTTGAAACTTAGTACATATTATGCATGTTCTACCTGATTATCTTATGAATTCTAGGGTCAAGGACCACATGAAATTGAAAAAATGGTAACAATTTACAATTCAATTTAGAAATTGCACTTTTTCTCCACACCTGTACCTTGAAAATTACTCAATGCCTATTAAATGTATGAATGTGGCAAAGTCAAGTTAAAGTCCTTAAATCCCTAGATACATGCTCTCCTATTCATCCAATTAAACCTAGGTCAAGGAAGGTGAACATTCAACACATTTGTCACAAACTTGTCATTTCAATATTTTGCCAGTTTTGTGAAAATGTAATCACACATTGTCCACATGTACTATCTAGACCTATTGGGAAAATCATGTATTATGGCGGAGGCATACCAGTCGCCAAAGCGACATTTCTAGTTTTGTTTTTTCCTGAAAGGGGTATATTCTAATTATGCAGTGTTAATTGAAGTGGTAATTGAAACATGGGATAATTCAGTATTTTTCCCCGAAATATTTTTAATTAGGGGTCATTTTTTTCTTCTCTCAAAATAATCCCAATGTAGGTTCTGAATAAGATTAGTTTTATGCCCTAGAATAGAGGTACAACGGAGCTTCTTGATGATTGTCCGATCTCCATAATGATGTCCTTATTACACATGTACTTTTACAGGATGCGCATGTTTTGCTGCAAAACATGCATTTTCTTCGCAGGACATTTTGCCAGATGTACTGCATATATTATAGTATTGCTGCCTCGCTAACTTCCCTTCCTAAAACCTCACCAGGGGTAATTTTGCTGGATTCCCTTCAAAAAGCCTGTGATACAGGGTAAAAATCATAACCTCTCCCCATCCTGAAAGGGAGTATCTATAATAATTAAAGAATCTGGGACAGGCGTAGTATACATAGTTATGGTAAATCGCCTAAGTGGGGGGGGGGGGGGGGGCTGGGAAAGAACTGACTTTGACTTTATGACTAGCCTATTTTTTTTTTATTTTTTTTTTACTTAAAATTTGGGTTGGGTACAGTCAATGTTCCCTTTTCTCCTCCCCTGCTATATGGTCATTTCCAGTATCGGATCCAGGGGGATGGCGCGCCCTTTTTCTTTTTTTTTTCTTTTTTTGTTGTTGTTAAAGCAAAAAGAATAAATAAATAAACAGAATAAATGGGGGAGGGGTTCGTGCGCCCCCCCCCTTGATTTTGTAAAGGCGTCCCTTCTTTACAGAATTCCTGGATCAGCCCCCTCATTTCCGTTTTTTTTTTTTGTTTGTTTGTTCGTTTGTCTGTTTTAGAGGGGATGTGATTGTTTTCGGGGGAGAGGGAAGACGGGTTCTTCGTGTGTGTGCGTGTTTCCACCAGTTGAATTGACATACATATCCCGGGACACAGCACACTTTGTGAATGCTTCATTACAATTGCATGTTTCAGCTGCTGTAAGTACCGGTAATCCCCACTTATTGAAACGAACAATCGCAGCAAGTCATAATACTAATATACGCAATACAACAATATGTCACTGTGACAACCTATCGTATCGTTTTCCCCAATTAGGGATGTACTCACTGAATATCAAAATGGGTAGAACACGTTTCCGTCAAAGGAGATCAAACACATTCTACCTCTTCTATTACCTACGTCATCAATATGACTCCGTAACTATAACTCTTTAAAACCATCACCTCATGAACCAGAGTGTCAATGACGTCAATAACCAATGGTAATAACATGATTAGCAAACCAATAGAATAATGGTATAGATTAGGATGAAATACAATGATTATTCTCTGCATTCCTCAATCAGCTGATAGCCCGGACGTTTGAGATCCACATTGGTATATACATATATATATATATATATATATATATATATATATATATATGGGTCAGAATTTTGAACGATGTACAATTGAGCCAAAACAAGGCAAAATTTAAGAAGAAGGAAATTCTCCAAATCATTTATCTTACCTGAAAGAGTATATCTCGAGCTTCAATATGAACCTAATTATACTAGGATTTTTCCAGGGGAACAAGTTTTTTATTCACCGCGGAAGCCTACCATGTCCAGAGCAGCGAACGTCCGTGAGGAATAGTACTGCTCATACATTTGAATACCATTTAACATAGTTTGCAAAGATTTGATTCAGTTCAAAATCGTAATATCTTAAGGGACATGTGTACGTGTTGGCAGAATATTAAGCTTGTACTACTAACCTCTACATAATGGTAGACAACTGATGATTTAACCAAATTCGTCATTTCTGTTGAAATATTGCTCTTCCGCTAAAACACTTTCTCCACTTTACGCGCAGTTTACAGAAACTCAATATTTTGACCTCTTATTTCACTATCCCATACTTTAATCCTCACTCCCAAATAATAACATACCCTTTTAAGATGTATCTGATCTAGGCAGTCTCTATAACCCAACACACATAGCATAGTTTTCATCAACGGAGGTTCGCATATAGCTCACGGACGTTCGGAACAAAGAACATATTGAAAAAATGCAGCTCTCTTGAGTTGGAAACGCATTCTAGTCACAACAAACCGCAATTTCATGTCGAGAACAAACTCCTCTGCAAAATCCTGAATAGATATCAACAATTCTCAATTATAAAAGCTTGTTTATCTTCTCATACTGAGGAATAAAAAAAAAAATTCCATCTCTCGTAAATGAACGTACAAAGGTACGTGTATTCTCAGTGACGTAGTCCATCCTTGAGAACGAATATATTTATCAAAATTTCGTTCTTACGAAGTAAAGATTCAGGTCCTAAATTTTTTGCTTATAACAAACATTGTCACAGCTAAATATGACAGAGAATTAACATAGAAAACAAAAGAAATGTGCTCCGTGTATAAAAATACAAAGTTTAGCTGGGGAGGGCAAACGAATACGTTAGGAAAAATCCCTCTGCGTTTGCTCCTTGTGTTACACACTGTTACCGAGGAGAATTTGTGTTATTGTATTAGTCAGAAATGATATTACGTTATCGTTATGATATTATGTTTCGTCATAACTAGACACAATAAGTCCATATAACTTGGATGGATGTTTGTGACTTCAATATTATACAATATGGATTGTAATAACAAACATTTTGTAACGCGTCGTTTTGGAGGCTCGAAAGTTGATAGGGTTCGTATAATCATGAAGCTTTTTTATTCGGTAAATGATAGAAATCTCCGAAGGTTTATCGAAAGGTTTATTAATTGGAACATGAAAAATCAGGATCGCTTATCCAAACGTGGAGAAACAAGTTAACAACCAAATCCTCCAAATTTCAAAACCTCATGATAACCGTTTTCACCTAAACGAATATCAGGCCTATTCCACTTTTAGAAGAACGGACATAAAAATAATGAACTTTGATATCTAATTTTATGACTAACAAACTTTCGGAATAAGAACATTTTTGATAAGAAACCTCCTGAATTAACTACGAACATTTTTTTTTTCTCATTTTCGGAATAACAAACCTTTGGACATTCTGAGTAACGAATCTTTGGAAGAGCGAACGTATCAAAGTGCAACCGTAAACCTATTCTTAATCATCACTTTTTTAGCATGTGTTTCCAAAGTAAGCACAAAAGAACAAACAAATTGACGATCTCTCTGTCTCTTAAATGTAAAATGAAAAGAAAAATCTTGGAAAGAATTAAAGATTAACATTGCTGTTCATTGATGAGTGTAAAAAAAAAAACACACTATGTCATGATAAGCGGAGGATTTGCGTGTTTTCATCAGATAATAATTATATACTGCATTATTTTTGTTCGCTTGTGACCGCATTTCGATGAATAAAAAAAATAAACAAAGACACAACAAAAACACTTCTCCAGAGGAATTTGGTTAACATTACTTTTCATTGATGAGCACACTGCAAAAAGTCCGGTGTTAAATAGTGAACATCGAGCTGGTGTTAAATTTTCGGTGCTCATTTATGGTGTTGAATTAACACCTCCGGGTGTCATTTCCAAACTTTAAACTGTTTTTTGAAGAGTTTCTTAGTAACTGCACTTCTTGTTGATTTTTAATTTAAACAAGACGATCAAGAATTTTACATTAAAATACTAGATTTTTGAAAAAATGTGAAAATAAATTTACACCAAAGTAACACCAGCTGGTGTGGTCTCTTATTGAAGCTGGACGGGTGTTAAACCATTGATATCAACACCAACAAATATCAAATCAACACCATGTGGTGTCATTTTTTAATTAACACCAGTATAGTGTCAAAATAACACCAGGTACAGTGTCAAATTAACACCACGAAGTGTCAGGTGAACACTTTTCAACACCATCACAGTGCATTTTTAACACATGTGGGTGTGGTCCTCTATTGAAGTTTGATCGGTGTTAAATCTAACAACGATGTTTTTACAGTGTAGAAAAAACACCATGTCATGATTAAAGGAGGATTTTCGTGTTTTCATCAGACAATAATTGTATACTGCATTATTTTTGTTCACTTGTGACGGCATTTCGATGAATAAAAAAAAATCAACAACAACAAAAAAAAAAAAACTTCTCCCGAGGAATTTGGTTTAACGGGAGTGCACTGGCAATTCTTTTCTCTGTGTGTTGGAGCTCGATCCTTTCTCTGTTTCTTCTCATTTTCATTCAAGTGCTTCCACGTCCTTTTGAAAGTTTTCCGTTTCTTCTTCAACACATGCCCATTACAGACTTCTTCCGTCATTATCCTGAATGTGATTGTAGGCTCCGGCTAGGTTGTGTCTCAGGCCCCCTCCACGGTTTAGGGATGGCTCCTCCCGGCGGTTCGGAAGATTCCTCGGCGCTTTCCGAAATTCCCCGACCCTGTTACGGGTCAACAACCAATTGCCACCAAAGATCAGTAGGCCTGATGAAGCGTCCCGGAGCGGACGCGAAACTTCGCTACTCCAAATTATATATAAGTAAGTCCAGTTGACTAGACTAACCGATATTGTTCATGTGATAACTGAGTTACAATGATTATTACTTTACAATATCATTTCGTCATTGTCGATGTATATACACAAATAATCGAAAGTATGTTCATTTTAATGTCCGAAACAAATGGTGAGTGGAATCATTATTCCAAAATTGGGAGAGCCTGTATTAAAGCAGAGTCTGTATTACATAAGGCCCGGAAAATTAAACCACATCATATAAAATATGACAAAATTAAAGACACAACAACAATATATATTTATATACATGGCAATATATGGGAAGAGCAAAAATAGCAAAATTCTAAGTGAAATAAATGCTACGAAATTTAAGTTTAATGTACAGACGGATAGTTGTATTTACGGAAACAAAAAAACAAAAAAAACTTTTCCAATAACTCTGCCCCCCCCCCATGGAAAAAAAGCAGTAACTGACATTTTTATGAATTTTTACTTTTTTGGAAAAATGAATAGTTTACCCAATGCTCATAAATGTGAATAAGTCAGTTAAAAAAAAAAATGATATTGACCAAAAATGAAATTTTTCACTTTTGCAAAAAGCAGCAACTAGTTCAACTAGTTGATTCAACTTTTCGAGTTTCCCCACGGAAGAAAGCAGTAACTAACAATTTAGTCTAATAATTCAGATTCTGTAGTCCTGCCTGTATATTTTTTTCCTAATACTTTTTTTTTTTCAAATTCTATCAACTTTTTTTAACAACATAAACAGCAGTTCCTTCATGAATTTAGGGGAGTAGATATAAAAAGATTGTTTCACCAGTAACGTAACTCTGCCCGCAGGGAATCATTATGACAAGTTGTAGAAAAAAAGTTTCTTTCTGGAGACTAGCAAAGCTAACATACTGAGCGCACTCAGTCTCAGAGTGCAGAATACGCGTACTTCATGCGCGCATAACATTTGCAGCATGCCTACTAAATGAGTTAGGAATGTCTTTTGTTAGGAATAACTTTGAAAACTTAAGTTCTTCGTGGTTTAGGTGTTCGATAAATCTTAGATTAAGAGACGAATTTGTACAAAATTGGCAGTCTAAGATAAGTAACAGTTCATGTTGTACGAATTATAGAATCTATAAAACGAATTTATGTTTAGATCCATATTTGTTAAGAATCCCTTGCATTTTCAAACAACTTCTTTCCAAATTTCGCTGCGCCAACCACATATTGCCAATTGTAACGGGTAGGTATGCTGGTATTGAACATTGTGATCGATTGTGTAATTTATGTAATTCTAATAGACTAGGGGATGAATTTCACTATTTATTTGAGTGTCATACATTGAATAATGCCAGGAATAAATTCATTAAGTCCTATTATAGAATAAGACCAAACACTTTAAAGATGTCTCAGTTATTTAATTCCCAAAATCGCAGTGAGTTGATAAATTTAGCTAAATTTTGTAAGGAAATAATAAAGCTCCATAAGAAATAATAATTATTATCATTATTTGTATTTTTTAATGTAAATATAGCTTTTTACAATGTTTTGCTTTATATTATTGAAATTACTTTTATCTGCTTTATTGTTGCCCTGCTTTTTTTAAACTGTTTTGTTTGTCTTCCTTCTCTCTTTCCTTCTCTCTCTCTCTCACTCTCTTTCTCTCTTCTGGGTCCTGCACCATTCTGTATATGTTGTATATTTTGTAAGTATCATGCAATTTTCTGTGATTTACAGTGTATTAATGTATTAATTAACTGATTTTATCTATTACGATGTTTGTTTGAATTTTCTTCAATACCCTGACGTTGGGTGACATAAGAAAATAAAAAAAAACATTGTCAAACCATTGTAAAACCATTGTAATTGTCAAACAACATGTCATACTGCATGGAGCACATGCACATAGCTGCAGAATTCATCACATCACAGTAGTCTAGTCATCACTTGCACAGTACAGTACAGTCTGAGTGACAGGGCCAACCATGCTGTTACACAGTGACTGAAAATTTTCTGCAGTCCAGGCATGCCTGCAAATCTATCATGAATTGCAGAGGAACCAGAAAATCAAGGTGAGCTGAAAATGAGTAGAAATTTTGAATGGACATGAGCACTAGATCTAGTACTAAAACACTAAAGGTCTAGTCTAGATCATCTAACGCTAGGTCTACCGCGTACCAGACCATTCACTTCAATTACCTTACTGTTGTGTTACACAAAATGCCATTTATTCCTAGAGTAGAAGTGACAAGACCGAGTCTAGGTCTAACGTTAGGTCCTAGATTTTATAGATCTAGACTAACCAGAAAGTAGAAGAACTTTATAAGCTGGTGGTGGTAACAATTCTCCTCACTATGGTCATGTGACATGTGCAGTTACTGCTTTTTTTCCATGGGGAAAACAGCAGACTCCTGGCCATCTGTAGACCGAGTTCAGTTACTGCTTTTTTCCGTGGGGAAACAACCCAGAATCAAGGGTGAGTCACCGCAGTAACTACATTCTCGTAAATAACATTTAAGAAATAATGGAAACACGATTTTTTCCTAGGTTTTGTTAGACAACTAGGTATGATACATAGTCATACCACAAAATTATTTTCGAATGTTTCTGTGTTTTTAAAGAATCTGCAAAAAACACAAAATCGCATTTATCTCAGCTCAGCAGATATGCAGTTCATGACGCAAATCTCTCGTTTGAAGAGGGAACACCCCCGTAAATAATGCCAGTGTATATCTTGGCAATCAATGACTTAAAAACCAAAGATATAAAACACCTGTTTCTTGACCCTGGCCTAATCTTAGCATTCAGTCATCGCCACAGCGCCACAGGGGGGGGGGGGGCACCGCGAGAGGAGGAGATTGTTTTGGTTTTGGCATGGGCTATGTAGCTCCATGGTGCGTGTGTGTGTACTGTGTGTACGTGTGCATTTCACATCGTCAGCACCGGCAAACTGGCAATGCTCTCCTTCTTATTCCTGTATTTTCATTATTTACGGGTCAATTTTTTTTTCGTTCGAACTGTAAAATGCATGACCAGAGAATTTCTCAATAGAATATAAAATTGAAAACTTTAGAAAGGATAGAGAAAACTGAGATCACTTTGAATGGTCTGCCACAGGCAGATATCCTTATCATGCTCTTACGTAATACGACAGCTGCTGGAGTCATTAAACTCTGGCTTGGCCTCCAGGTTTGTCACGCCTGAGCAGAAAGTTAATTTGCAATGGACAAATACTTCCGACTCCCAACTCCCAAACGAAAAATCTTTAGCGAGGTATAGCACCCCATCAGCTTCGTGGAAGTGGGGTCTCGCCTCAAACGAGGGATTGACGGCATGTACTGCTTTCTTCCGTGGGGGGGGGGGACTTTCCTCGTTTTTGTTGTACACACTTTTAAAGTTTGAAGACTATTTATTTTACAAAATGAAATAACTTAACCCTAACTAGGCCGGGCTATTTAGGTAGTTGATAGAGCCGGGTCGGGGGGGGGGGGGGGCTCCCAGCCCCCCCCCCCCCTCCAGATCTCGGCCATCGACCGCGCCATCGCGACGAAAATTGGCACACACATTGCCTATGATGTAATCTAAAATACCATGAAGTTAATTTTTCAAAAAAAATATCATTTTTGCTAAATTACGCTTATTTATGCATAATGATGCATGAAATCACACTATTTGATATAAATCACAAAATAAAGCTCAAAACAGGCACATTTTTTGTGTAAATGTGACCCTGCACCACAAAACAAACAAAAAGTCGCCAGACATGAATTTTTAGTTAAGACCATATTCTGAAAGAACAGACTTTAAGCTTTAAAATGATGTATAATTCAAATCAAATGGACTCTCCTAACCTATCTAAATATTGGAAAGAAAGCACAAACTCAGGAAAAGGGGGAACTGAAAAAAAGAGGCTCTGAAGTACCGTGTCTATTCAAGCGCTTAATCTTTCCCAAACCGTGCTGGCTGTGCGATGAATGGGACAAAAAACAGGAAGTAAACCACCAGAGTAACAACAATGAAGAGATTATCCGATCAAAGTGAAATTAAAAATGCCTCATTAACACATTCTGTCCATAATTATTGCCAACTTTCAAAGCAGCAGCACTATCCTTTCAATAGTTATTAGAGTTGAAAGTGAAGAGAGTGGACAAGGTTTTTCAGAAATGAAAAAGGGATTCTAAAGACACACCTAATCACACTATTAAACCAAAAAATGTTCGAGATAAACTGCTAAAAAACACACTTTCCTGCCCGTTTTATGATGCCAAATTTTAGCGTAATGTAAAAGAAGACCCGGTCTTTCAGAAAATATGAAAAAGTCAAGTTCGGCTAGGTTGACCCATTTCACTTATTTTCAGTGTGTCATCAGTGTGTGCGACTTTATGTTCGTTTTGAGGTGCACGGTCACAAAGTCTTTTTAGTGTCCTTAACAAATGTAACCCAAAAAATTGTGATATTAGAAAAAAAATAGTATGTATTTTATTGTTTTTTTATTTCTTATGTATTTTTCTGTTTTTTCGACTTAATATTTTTCATTGTTTTTTTCGATGAAATTTGTCCGCGACATCGCTTTGAACAAGAAAATACGTTATTCATTGATTTTAATCAATAAAACACCCAAATAATCATGCTTTTATGAAATTTGCCTGTAAGCACAGTTTGCATTGAAATTGTACACGAATTCACGTTTTTGAGCAATTTTTGGTCTGACATGCATGTACATATTTATGCGTAACTTCGGCACCACGTGCCCGGGCGTCGCAAATTTGGCGTCAAAAGATGCGGAAGACTGGAAAGAAAAAAATTCATGAAACGTCGCGGCGATAGCTTTTTGCGATTCTTCGACACGTGGCACCATTGAACCAAATCTTTGTATTTTAACACCGCCCCCCCCCGGCCTAGTTAGGGTTAAATATCTTTCTGCTTAATCCGTACTTCCACATTTTTCTTCCTATGCTTCCATAATCACATTTACTGAAGCTTTCCGTCATTCTCATTACGATATTTTCTTGAGAAATTTTCAAAATCTCCCGACAAACTGACGTAATTCCGCTGCTATGAAGTTGAAAAAAGTTTTCTCCTCAACAAAGAAATCCCTGATTTTTTTTTTCTCCCCTTATATTTTTTTTCTCTACATGTGACTCCCTGAAAACTCACAAAACATTTTGTGAAATATCTCTTTTAGTTCTCCTGTAATTGTGGTAACGGAATTACATGGTAACGGAATTACATACACATCTAATATGGAAGAGAATGACCTAACCTTGTACTTTCATGCCAATATGTATGTGAACTGTTCATGAAATAGCTTCAGGGCATTATCCTTGAGCTTAACAGTGTAAGGGATTTACAGTAAAGGAGTGAAAGTTGAAATATATATGGGTGAGAATTTTGAACGATGTACAATTGCCAATTTTCGCACCTTATGACATTCTTTCCCTTAGGACACGCCACGATGATCTAAGAAACCAGATTTTTTCATGTCGTCTCAAAGATTGGTAAATTTCCTTTCAGGAAATGTATGGTTTGGTTGACTTTTGCCTGATATCTTTCATTTGACAAGGACTTAAAGCGTAAAAATACTGTAAAAACGCTATTTTCACAATAATTTTTTGTTTTTCAATGTAATGATGTGCCTTTTTTTATGGTACGTGGCATCTAATATCTGACCATGTTCTGGATCTCACATATCATGGGTATGTATCACAAAATTATACAAGAACTTTATGAGCACGTATAAAATTACAGAGAACAATTGAAATATCAAAGCCCTAAACAGACGAACGTCCGTGATGCTCTTAATTATGTCGCTGCTGCAAATTCTACTTTGTTGTCCCAATTGTAATGTATATGAAAATTTGGTGTTCCACCTAATGAACATTTCCTGCAAACATTGTACATCTGCTGGCTGTACATGGGACGTTACATTCTTTTATACAAAATTATATTCAGTTTTCCTCACGGACGTGCTTCCGCTATTTTCTAATAAAGATCGTAGCCCATGAAACGTTATTTGCAATATTGTTCTGAGTCGTAATCAACTAAGATCTAGCCACAAGATAATATGTTTGTTTTGAGTTTCTGTCCACCCTTTGTCGAATATGAAACGAAATTATATTTTTAGACGAACCTCCGAGAAAAAAAAAAGAACTTCCGTGATGATTAAATCGTTTTCGAGTGGGACACCATCTTGCTTTGATGGCGAAGGTACATTTTACCTTTGGCTCTCTAGCCGAGGAGCGGCATGTCATTTTTGGAGCGGACTGAGGTTTGTCCGCAGTTTTTTGACCATGCAATTCACCGAAAACCAAGCAAATAACATTTTTTTTTTCTCTAAAATTCACCTTCTGTTCCCCTGTTGTAAGGATGTCAAAATTCTTATAATTTGCAATGACAATACCTTTTCAAAATTTTGAAAGAGTAGAAGGCTTGGTACTCTTTGCCGATTAGTTATCCATCCTGGAAAATGACCCTAGTTGTAGAACGAACGTCCGTGACAATTCCAGCGAACGTCCGTGACGTAAGCAACCCCACCGATAGGTATAACTTGTCCCGAAAGTGTCCTGTATTCTTTAAAACTTTTAGCTCCACTAGCGACACGGAAAGTTTTAAAAAGTAAACAATGAGTTTACAGCAGTAGTCTCAGAATTTTTTAAGGCGTTATGGGATCATGATGAACAAACAGTTGAAAATTTACTTACAATTTACTTTCGATTGTTTTCCCTCTATCTATACAAAAAACAGCTTAACACTGAAAACAAAGTTATAGGAAAATGGAATTTTGTGTAATCTGCAATTTCGGTGCGTTCAAATTTCTTTCTAATGAGGTTCTGGAGACAATTCGTACTGTAACAGGTTCTGAAAGTTTCGTTCACGGACGTTCTGTCCGAGAAAGGAAATTTCTGATAATTACAAATATATCACTCCCTATTAAGTTATGTTACTTGAAAATATTACCAAATCACCGAGTCTCTCATACCCAAAAGTGAATAACATTCAGCTCTCAATTTACCTGTAATAACAAACGGAAAACGTTTTGGTCACGGATGTTCGCTGGAAGAATAAGTCAATGGATTACATAGTAGGAGACAGAAGAACAATGCCACTTTATAGTGACAGATGCTCCAAGTATTTATCTTTTGAGTATGGTAGCTGCCGTCTCAAACAAAACACATCAAGTTTTGGTCTCCATAACGGACGTTCGCTGTAATTGTCATGATATTCAATGCCTTCATTCATTCTTATTTTTCCGTTCATGACGATTTTTCTCTCATTCCCTGAGTAGCCTGAACATGCTGCGACCAGGCAGAAAACAAAAACCAAACCAAACAAACCAAAACAAATCCGAAAAGTGCTACGCAATCACATTCAGGATAATGACGGATGAAGTCTGTAATGGGCATGTGTTGAAGAAGAAACGGAAAAATTTCAAAAGGACGTGGAAGCAGTTGAATGAAAATGAGAAGAAACAGAGAGGAAATCGGGCCCCTACAAACAGAGAAAAGAATTGCCAGTGCACTCCCGTTATACCAAATTCCTCTGAAGAAGGTTTTTTTTTTTGTTTCTTTGTTTATTTTTTTTATTCATCGAAATGCGGTCACAAGCGAACAAAAATAATGCAGTATATAATTATTATCTGATGAAAACACGCAAATCCTCCGCTTATCATGATATGGTGTGTTTTTTTATACTCATCAATGAACAGCAATGTTAATCTTTAATTCTTTCCAAGATTTTTCTTTTCATTTTACATTTAAGAGACAGAGAGATCGTCAATTTGTTGGTGCTTTTGTGCTTACTTTAACTAGAAATGTCGCTTTGGCGACTGGTATGCCTCCGCCATAATGCATGATTTTCCCAATAGGTCTAGATAGTACATGTGGACACTGTGTGATTACATTTTCACAAAATTGGCAAAACATTGGAATGACAAGTTTGTCACAAATGTGTTGAATGTTCACCTTACTTGACGTAGGTTTAATTGGATGAATAGGAGAGCATGTCTAGGGATTTACGGACTTTAACTTGACTTTGACCCATTCATACATTTAGGCATTGAGTAATTTTCAAGGTACAGGTGTGGAGAAAAAGTGCAATTTCTGAATTGAATAGTAAATTGTTACCATTTTCATCTGGCCCTTGACCCTAAAATTCATAAGATAATTACTTTCAGGTAGAACATGCATAATATGTACTAAGTTTCAAGGTAACTTGAGCCACTTCCGAGATATGGAAGAAAAAGTTAGTTCAGCACTTTCACTTGATCTTTAACCTTTTGACCTTTGAGGCAAAAAGAGAAAAAAAAAAAACTTTCCAGAGAATTTCTATTAGGTTACACACGCATACACCAAGTGTAAAAAAAAATAACCCTGCTGGCATTGCATAAATATGAGGGTAATAGTAAAATTTTAAAGTCTTACACTTGACCTTTGACCCCTGACCTTTGACCCCATGAACCCTACATTTTCTAGATAATCACTCTCAGTCAGTACATGTATATACTATGTTCCATGAAGATACCTTGAACAATTTTCCAAGGTACGGAGAAAAAAAAGAAGTTTTAATATTTTTACTTGACCTTTTGACCTTTGACCTCTGACCTCATGACCCAAACTTTCACCAAAGAATCTTAATTGGGTAATACATGTATACACTAAGTTTCAAGAAAATATCTTTAGGCATTCAATACATATGGTGGAAATAGTGAAATTTTATGTATTTGACCTTGACCTTTTGACCTTTGACCTTGAGCATGTGCACCCAAAAGTTGATAGGCACAACTTCAACCCCTAATACACATACATGCCAAGTTTCATTAGGATATCTCAACAGGTTCCGATAGTTACCTTGTCCACAAAATTCATTACGGACGGACGGAAGGACGGACGGACGGACGGACGGACGGAAGGACGGACGGACGGACAACCCGAAAACATAATGCCTCCGGCACCACTTCGTGGCGGAGGCATAAAAACACATGCTAAAAAGCAGTAATTAAGAATATATTAAAGGTTGCACTTTGCTACATTCGCTCTTCCAAAGATTCGTTAATCCGAATGTCCAAAGGTTTGCTATTCCGAAAAAAAAAATCGTAGTTAATTTGGAAGGTTTCTTATTAAAAATTTTCTTATTCCGAAGGTTTGTTAGTCCGAAAATTACTTTTAGGTCCGTTCTTCTAAAAGTGGAATTGGCCTGACATTCGTTTAGGTGAAACCGGTTATCATGAGGTTTTGAAATTTCGAGGATTTGGTTAACTTGGTTCTCCACATTGGGATAAGCGAACCTGATTGTTCAAGTTTCAATTAATAAGCCTTTTGATTAACCTTCGGAGATTCCTATCATTTACCGAATAAAAAAAAGCTTCATGATTATACCATCAATTTTCGGATTGACAAACTGTATGAATAACGAGCCTCCGAAATGACGCGCTACAAAATGTTTGTTATAACAAACCATATTATCGAAGTCACACACATCCATCCAAGTTACATGGACTTACTGTGTCTTGTTATGACGAAACTTCGCAGTATCGAACCTAATATAATTTCTGACTAATATGATAACACAAATTCTCCTCGGTTACAGTGTGTACCGCAATAAGCAAACGCAGAGGGATTTCTTCTTAACGTATTCGTTTGCCCTCCCCAGCTAAACTTCGTATTTCTATAACGGAGCACATTTCTTTTGTTTTTCTATGTTAATTCTATGTCATAATTAGCTGCGACCATGTTCGTTAAAAGCGAATTTTGCATTGTAGACTTTAGATAACACATTTAGGACCTGAATCTTTACTTCGTGATAACGAAATTTTGATAAATATATTCGTTCTCAAGGATGGACTACATCACTGAGATTACACGAACGATTCTACTTTCGTTTACGAGAGATGGAAAAATTGTTTTCTTTGATTCCTCTGTATGAGAAAATAAACAAGATTTTATAATTCAGAATTGGTAATATCTATTCAGGATTTTGCGGAGGAGTTTGCTCTTGACATGAATTGCGTTTGGTTGTGTGTAGAATGCGTTTCCAACTCAAGAGAGCTGCATTGTTCAATATCTTGTTTGTTTCGAACGTCCGTGAGCTATATGCGAACCTCCGTGATGAAAACTATGCTATGTTTGTTGGGTTATAGAGACTGCCTAGATCAGATACATGATAGAAGGGTATGTTATTATTTGGGAGTGAGGATTAAAGTATGGGATAGTGAAATAAGAGGTGGAAATATTGAGTTTCTGTAAAATGCGCGTAAAGTGGAGAAAGTGTTTAGCGGAAGAGCAATATTTCAACAGAAATGACGAATTCGGTTAAATCATCAGGGTACTTTGTCTACTATTATGTCCAGGTTAGAAGTACAAGCTTGATATTCTGCCTACACGTCCACCTGCCCCTTAAGATATTTCGTTACGATTTTGAGCTGAATCAGATCGTTGCAAACTATGTTAAATGGTATGCAAATGTAAGTGCAGTACTATTCCCCACGGACGTTCGTTTCTCTGGACATGGTTAACTTCCTCGGTAAATAAAAACTTGTTCCTCTACGAAAATCCTAGTATAATTGGGTTCATATTAAAGCTTGAGTTATACTCTTTTAGGTAAGATAAATGATTTGGAGAATTTCCTATTTTTAAAATTTGCCTTGTTTTGACTCAATTGTACATCGTTCAAACTTCTGACCCATATGCATGGTATGATACACTACTCTGAGTCCAGACATCAGAATACATGGTTGCCAAGACTTGTTGTGGTGAAAGTCTCCTCCCTTTTTTCACCTTTTCTCATGTACAAGAAATAGATGGAGACTGTGCTAACTGATAAATTTACAAGGTTTTCTTAAGATGCTCATTCTCAAATGTTAAAAATCATACGGAATTCTGAGATATGCATATTTTCTTGCTAAAAAGTCTCATGGTTTCATACAAAATCTAAGTATAGTGCTGAGGGACTATTGAATGGGTGTGATGCAGCATAAATTGAACAGAGGTTAGAAAGAAGGGGAAGGCGAAATTTCTTTAAAAGGAAAAGAGAGCACTGCAACTGACAGAGAGAAATGACAGGATAATTTTTGTGAGGAAGGATCAAGAATTTAAGAGAAGGATGGTACATACACAATGTGATAGAAGTCATTATTTGACATGGGATGCCCACTGAATGTGACCTTTCTGTATGCTAAAGGCTTCATTATCACCTAGTCGATAGTCTGACCTTGTGTCCTATTTTCATCAAGTCCTTTATCTTGGTAAGTGTATGATTATGACCTTCTTTCATCTGTTTGTTAGATCCTTCCTCTACAGACACATGTATTTTGATTTTCATGCCCATTAAATGGCCATCAAATTTTGATGCCCATCAAATTTTGATATAGGCCATGGGCTAGTGGGGTCAACGTGCACCCCCTCTGCACCTAACATTCATTGGTGTTTCCATGTAGCCCTTGGTCGGGAGGGTCAGAAAAGTGATGTTAACAAAAAAAAAGTTGGGTCCCAAGACCCGCCCCATGACTTTTGTGACGTCACTTCCGGAACGACCTTTTAGCGAATATAGGGGAATAGCATTTGAGTACTATCCTAATAAAGTGGTCCCCATGACCTTATTTTTCAATAACAACCAAAGATTTGGGTATTTATAGATTTCTCAGAAAATGGAAAATACGATGCAAAGCAAAGTTTGGCAATATAAGCCCTCGATTGTTGTCATTGACAACGAAATGGGCAACGATGTCGACAAAATTCAACAAAATTTTGCAAAATTTGTGCAATTTTTCAAGTTTCAGGCTTAAAGTTTGTATATTTTCGTGAAAATTTTGTTAAATGACATGAAATTTGGTCTAGACGTTGAATGGATATCCTCTTTTAAGAAAACAAAAGATTTTGGCCTAATTATAACGCTATCGTCTTTTGTAGACATTCAAGTGCGCATGCGCGGTGTCTAGAAATAAGCCTCCCAAATGCCTATTTTGATGTCCAGTATACAAAATGAGTTACAACTCATCTCTTTATAATGTAAATCCACAAATTTAATCATATTTTGCAATCAGCAATCACCTGATTTAAGTTTAAGATTTAAGTTGCCTTCAAATGAGAAATCAAAGTTGACCATGGTTCTTTTTGATGATGACGTTGGTCACGACATCGAAGGTGAAGACGACGTCAATGACTGGAATTACGACATAGCATGAATTCTCTTACAAATCTCCATTTCCATTGATTGATTTTAGGGATAGATTCACAGTAAAAAGAAATTAAGGTAATGAATTTTCAATTCTATTGTCATTTTATTCCTTTGCAATAAACTCAAATCCTGCTTAAAGGGAAAATCCACTCTAAAAATAACTTAGTCCGATAAAAAAAAACCACAGTTATATCTTACGAGTTCAACGGTATGAATTTGACTGTAATCTGACGAAAAGTATATTTATGAAATGTTATTTTCAATTTTCGCTTATTTCTGCAAAACAGTTCTTGTACACTGGATATGAATATGCAAATGAGTGAGCTGACCATGTTATAACCTCATAATTTTCCATTGATCGTGTCCAAAAATGACGAAAATCAATGTTTCTGTCATCAAAGTTTGAAACATAATGTTATTCCTGGTTGCATAACTTCGTAATAGTGATCAGTTAGATATATCAGAATTTGAGCCTCAATCGTAATAGCGTTCGAATGAAAAACTTGAAATGTCAAGATTTTATGTACAAACTTTAGGACAAGATGTGAGGGGATGACATGCCCACTTTGTTATTTGCATATTCATATTGACCGTTCAAGAACTGTTTCGTAAAAGATTATCGAAACTTTGAAATGTCGAAACTTCCTTATTTTTCATGGAATTACGATCACTATGTTAACATTGAACTCGTAATATTTTACTTTTTCTTTTCAGACTAAATTATATTGGACTGGATTTCCCCTTTAGATAAAGTCTAATAACTAGCTTCTTTACCAACACAATCAAAACATTGATCTGAACTACGCTGCATTCACTGGCACAATTCTAAATAGTATACTGTCTCAGGCATGGATTTTGTTGTTGTTGGTGTTGTTGTTGTTGTTGTTGTTGTTGTTGTAATCAGGGAGGTGGTTCCCACCTCCCTGTTGTAATCGTGTCTTTATTGATACGTAAAAACAAAGGACATGTTGATAGACATGTATATACCAGGTCCATGGTCCTATTCTTGACACATGGCATGCAATGACACACTTACAAATACTTGCGAAGTGAATGAATAACATATAGCTATATTTACAACAGATTTGTGAGGTTGACAACAATAAAATCAATTAACCACCTTATTATCTCCCCACGTAGTACACATACACTGTATTACCACTGACTAACTTCGTTATTTTGTCCAGGACGTTAGATAACACTTTCTAACTGATCAAGTGACATTCGAATAAATCATTATGTCCGCTATAAATGCGTGGATCCAATATTACTAATTGATTGATTTTTTTTTTTATTAGTGCCAAATGTTATTCCAGTAAATTATTACAATTATCCAATTAATGTAATAATTCCACATAATTACTGCATCATTATTAAGTGCCTTGCATTCTTAAACGTTACTTCCTAAGTGATTAACGTCCCCCAGTTCTGTTCCTTTTCTTGCATATAATATGGTGAATGATGAAACTATTGCATATCTACTAATGCCTGGATAGAATTCAGTGGACTTTGTTTGGATTTATATGTTTTGTGTAGACCTTTGAGTCGTTATTTGTTTTCAAGTGTTATCTGTCCCCTTGCTCCGATCTCAATGGTAAGAAAGGAAAGCTTATAGCCCTTGCGTTTTAGTTCATTCAACAATACTTTGTATTTCTCTACTTTTCTTTCATGAGCGGCCTCAGTGTTAGGTTCGAATGGTATATACTGTCAATTTGACAATTAGGATTTGATTTACTCTTTCTATCAAAACTACTATGTCTGGTCATTGATTAGTTGTAACTACGTAGGGTGGAACGTGGGGTGGAACTTTGCACACATCTAGATCAGCGTATATTTCATGACCAGTGGGAAGAGACTCTTTGATCGTACAGTAAATGTATTGCAATAATGTTGTTGTGTCTCCATGCGCACCTTTCCAAAAATGCCGGGCAATTTGACAAAATATGGTGGAGAGTGCAGGTTGTAGTTGTACAAAAGAGACATTTGTTTGTTAACATGTTCCCCATCTATAAAGATTAATTATTTTGCATACGATGGTAAGGAGTCAATACATGCATTTGTCACAAAACTGAATACCCTTTTTGGCAAGTTGTGCATAATTGATTTCCAGGTGAGATTTTCGTCAGAAAGGGGTATGGAGCTTTACAAATAGACCTTGCACCAACAGCGGCTCGTTACGTTTGTTTGTTTGTTTTTTTCAGTACTCGGTAATATTGTCTTCAAATGCCCCCTTTATCGTTTTCTTCACAGAATTCCACTTACTGTTATCGACATCAATGGTGTCTTTGACTTTTTGCAGACTTTCATGACAGTGGGTCATCATTGACTGCTTATTTGACCATTGTAATTCTCGCCTTAGAGTACTATTAAGTGCGTGGTTCACTAAGTTGTCACCTTTCATTCTTGACCGGGCGTATGCGAGGGTATGACATTCACGATAGATGTCTGATAATTGTGGTATATTCATTCCGTTAGGTATATGTAACAGACCTACATTGGCTCCTCGGGAGGGGATACCCATCCATTTCTTTATAGAAATTTCCTCGATAAATGGTCAAGATCTTCTAAATGACATTTCTGGATTGAGTGAACCGTTAACAGAAGCTGGATGGAGGGTTGGAAGTATCGGGTGTTTATGGCATCTGGTCTTATCTTAGCCTCGTCGATTAATTCTTTCAAGTTTAACTCGATTTCACTTTGGTTATGTTTTAGAACATCTTTTGTTTTTCCGGAAAAACAAATCTTGGCCCCTAGAAACCGATGGGGTTTATCTTTAGGCGATCGGATTTTATGAGATATGACATATTTTGACATGACATATTTAGAAATGGCATATTTTGACATGATTTTTTTCCTCTATTTTCTTCAAAACTTGCATCTACATTGTAATTGTCACAGAAATGGCACATTTCATGTTGCATAATGGAGACAATGGACTTTTAGAGACCTAGGTTACTTTGATGTTTTCTTAACTTGGGGTGCTACCTTGGGGGTTCTTGGCGGTGCGTCGGCGACCATCCGAACCGTCGTATATGTCAAAATTCGGTAAATTTTTCGAATTTCAGATTTTGCCGTTTTAAGAAAGCCCAGCACACACTCTTTCTACTCACAAAATTTGGAAACCGGATTTTGTGTTTTTAATAGAGAAATTTGATATACGTCATTTTGCCTGAACGCGAATTGGCTGAAGGCGTTCATCCGAACCGACGTATCGCTATATGTCGGTTCAGCTGGGCGCGAATCTTCCAGTCGCGTTCAGAGAAGGTGTCGTATCGCCGCCGGGTCAGCCAGAACTGGCAGAAGCAGACGATGGAGCGTCAACCGGACCCTCCCCAGGACCGGTGAGTTTTATAATGAGTAGCTATGAAATCATGCAATTTCAAATAAAATGAACAGACCCAAGCAAGTTCTATCCGTAAGATTGTCACTTGTCAAGATAAATACGCAGATTGTCGTGGGTTTTCCAAAATATTTCGTCGTGTTGTTAGGTGTAGTCCTGTGTATAGATAAATATGTGGGTACAAAGGGATACTCTAGTACCCGTACTAAAGTAGAGTTTAAATCATAGACCCTGACGTTAGTCTACAAAACAACGTTCACAATGATCTCGTTGAGTTGGCTTTATAAAAATGTGCCTATGGTTCTTATAAGGACCTCATACGTAGTGGGTGTGGGCAATGCCAAACTGTTAACATTTCAGGGTGAGTTGTTTGGGAATTACCACAAGAGTACGAGATTACTAAGCTAAAGAGTAGACGAGCCTAACAAGTTACGTAGTCACCAGCCAACAATTTAGAGAGAGGCGCTAATCGCTGGTTCATCATTTAGTGTAGGGCCCTACAGTTCTGATGCGATGATAGGTCTACTTATATATCTATGGCCGATCTGAGCCCCAAGCTTGCAAACAGTACACACACAAAGAAAAACACCCAAATCTGAGTGTAACTTGATGTATCTCATGTGAATTTGCCAATGTAAGCCAAGGATCTAGTAGTAGGGCCTATACTGGTTATAGTAAAAGTGAATAATTTTACCAACGTCTGTAAATTTATCTGATACTAGGATTCCTAGGACTCTGGCGTTACGATTCTAGGAGTAGGATTAAATTATGCTGGCCCATAAATACATGTGTGCTGTTCAGAGATCTAGCCAACTGCAAATGCTTTGTACGGTACCGGTACTGAGTATGTTTTTATCGCATGCATTTTTATGTCACTGTGACTGTGAGTGCCAAATCTCCATAATATTAAAATCACTGCAATGAAGGCTTTAGTGTGTTAACAGGCCAGAGGGCAGTACTCGAGTAAGCCCCTCCTGTGATATCTAATACTTGTTATACGCTGATGTTCCACTACAATTAAAATATATAAAGGTATGAGGTCTAAATGCAATGTTCCATTGTCAGATCTAGCCTAGCTAGGCTATAGGTGCCCACACATTCTAGAGAGTAGTTTTGCAGTACCATAAGCACAGGAAATCTTCGCCCTCTATCCATTTATAAAATGAGTTGAATTGTGCTTTTGCATTTTTATGATCAATGTAAAAATAGACCACTAGATAGGCTTGAGGTAAAGCATTTCTGCTAAAATATGAAATATTTTTTTAATAAACTTGTACTGAATGTTTTTGTTTTTGTTTGTTACAGGTCTTTGTCCTCAGGGAAACCAACAGATGTTGAAGTCCTTTTGGACAAAGATGGTACAAGAAATACCGTAGCTGTTAATCAGCTGAAATTCAGGAAGGGCATGCTTCCCAAGACTTCTCACTTGGAGTTCGTGTGTCAATGCGATGGCACAGGAAACTGTGGAAAGGCACAGTTACTGCTGTGTATGGGGGAGAGAATTTTGAAAGCAGTAGCGATGATGGAAACACAAGCACAGCAGACAGCAGTGACGAAGATGATACTTCTGATTATGACGATGATGATAACATTTATCTGGCGAACTTAGGTAAGATTGTGCGCACACAAATGAATACATACTTGTAGTAAAAGTATGGACAGTATACACTGAGTGTGTTTATTCAATGCCTCTAATAACTTCATAACTGTGCTGCAATGTTAGAAGTAGCTTATAAGTAGTGCCTGGTATATTAGGTTTTCATGGTGTCAACTCATATACAGCACAACCTGGTATACCATTTTTTCAAAATAAAGACATGAGCATGTACTTGTGTAGCCTTAATTCATGTTTATTTGTGTTATGCCTACAAAAGAAAAATAATGAACAGATTAGACCTTCTATCAATATCTTTTCTTTTTCTGTGTCACATCTGCTTGTATTTTGTGTTAGTTACTTTTTCCAATTTCATAATGCTCTTGTTTTGCTGCAAAACTGAAGATCTATGTGTGTAGCCAGCAAGGCTGAGTTTAAAAAATTTTGACTTGCTGACACCATTCGGGTGCCCTATACGTAACAAAAGCCTATCAGCAAATGATATTTTTTTGCCTTACTTCCAATGATGTTTTTGTATTCTTCATAAGCACATGCAATTGACCGTGGAAAGAGGATGCATGTACCGCTTGACTGCTTTTGCATTCAATGCAGATCACCAGTCTGTCCGATCTCTGCTGATGGGCAAAAATAAAAACTCTTGTTTATGGACATTTACATAGGGCTATCTGAAAAATGTGGTATTAAAAGGTTAATCTTAACAAAAAAAAGATAAATTCAACTTTTAAAAAAGATATGATAATAACAGTGAAAAATGTATGCACTATGTATATTTTGTTTTCCTCATTTACAGTTGGCATAAAAAAGGACATCAGCTGCATTCCAGAGATACCAATGCTAGTATTAAACAGTAAAGGAGCACCGTTAGATCCATCCCAGCAGAATGTCAGCTCTGACCAACTTCTCAATGGTGAGTGTTTGTAAAGCCTTAATCTTGTTCAGAAACCCAACCAGATATGGTTGAATCAATCTTGTTGGAATATCAATTAGTAATCCGGATTAAATTATGCTATTGCTGTCATATAATAGCAAATAAAAAGAATGATATCAACTATACACAAGCATAGAATGTAGCATCCTAGCTACCATGTACCAGTATTTTTTGCAGTTGTCAGGGGTGGGTCAAGGAATTCTCTAAATTTTTTTTTTTTTTTTTTTGGGGGGGGGGGGGGTGACCACATGCACGTCCTCCAGTTTTTCTCTGTTTAGTTTTTGTTTTAAAAAAGGGCATCTTAAACCCCATGTGTCCCTGTGCGGATCCACCATGGGTTGTAATCTGGATGACAAAGAAATGATATAGTCAATCTTTCAATAAATGTGATTTTTAAAAAAATGTAATATTTATGCACCATGTGTATTTTCTTTTTCTTTTTGTTTTCTTCATTTCCAGTTGGCATCACCAAGGACATGGACTGCATTCACGAGATACCAATACCAGAATTGAACAACGAATCACCATCAGATCCATCCCAGCAAAATGTGTCTGACCAACTTCTCACTAGTGAGTATTTGTAAAGCCTTAATCTTATTTCTGCATTAATCTTGTTGGAAAAGCCATTAGTAATTAAGATGAAATGATGCTTTTGCTGTCTTATACACTTTAATAGCAATTAAAAAGGATGACATAAACTACACACAAGCAAAGAATGTATTATCCTGGCTACGATGTACCAGTGTTTTTTTTTGCTGTTGTCAGGGGTGGGTCCAGGAATTCTGTGAAGTTGGGGGTGGGGAACCACATGCATGTCCTCCAGTTTTTCTGTTCATTTCTTTTGTTTAAAAAAAATAAAGGGTATCTTACACCTGATGTGCCCCACATGAATCAACCACTGGTTGCAATCTGGATGACATGTTATCCTTCTTGTCATATTGTAGCAAATGGCTAACGCACAACTGGAGAATGTAGCTTGTCTGCCAATTGTACCTGGACCTTCCAAGCAGAGTGATAATCTATGAGCAATTTTCAAATGAGGATGCATGTACCGTTTGACTGATCACCAATCTGTCCGATCTCTGCTGATGGGCAAAAAAAAAAAACCCTCTTGTTTATGGACATTTAAATAGGGCTTTCTGAAAATTGTGGTATTAAGAGGTTAATCTAAATGAAAAAAAAAATCATTCTTTAAAAAAAAAAAATCTAATAGAAACAATAAAATAAGCATGGGCTGTGTATATTTTGTTTTCCTCATTTACAATTGGCATCAAAAAAGATATCAACTGCCATCCTGAGATACCAATGCTAGTATTGAACAATGAAGGAGCACCGTCAGATTCATCCCAGCAGAATGTCAGCTCCGACCAACTTCTCACCGGTGAGTGTTAGTACAGCCTTAACCTTGTTGGGAAACCAAACCAGATATTGCTGAATCAATCCTGTTGGAATATCCATTAGTAATCCGGATTAAATGACGCTATTGTTGCCATATAATAGCAAATAAAAAGAATGACATCAGCTATACACAAGCAGAGAATGTAGCATCCTGGCTCCCATGTACCAGTATTTTTTTGCAGTTTTCAGGGGTGGGTCCAGGAATTCTGCAAATTGGGGGGGGGGGACCACACCCACGTCCTCCAGTTTTTCTCTGTTAATTTTTTTGTTAAAAAAAGGGGGCATCTTAAACCCTATGTGTCCCCGCATGGATCCACCATGGGTTGTAATCTGGATGACATTTTGTCCTCTGAAAGAAATGATAAAGTCAATCTTTCTTTAAAAAATGTAATATTTATGCACCATGTGTATTTTCTTTTTCTTTTTGTTTTCTCCATTTCCAGTTGGCATCACCAAGGACATGGACTGCATTCACGAGATACCAATACCAGAATTGAACAACGAAGCACCATCAGATCCATCCCAGCAAAATGTGTCTGACCAACTTCTCACTAGTGAGTATTTGTAAAGCCTTAATCTTGTTGGGAAACCCAACCAGATATTGCTGCATTAATCTTGTTGGAATATCCATTATTAATTACTATGAAATGATGCTTTTGCTGTCTTATACACTTTAATAGCAAATAAAAAGGATGTCATAAACTACACACAAGCAAAGAATGTAGCATCCTGGCTACCATGTACCAGTGTTTGTGTTGTCAGGGGTGGGTCCAGGAATCCTGTGAAAGTTTGGGGGGGGGGAACCACACGCATGTCCTCCAGTTTTTCTGTTTATTTCTTTTGTTGAAAAAAGACAAAAATAAAGGGTATCTTACACCCGATGTGCCCCACATGAATTAACCACTGGTTGCAATCTGGATGACATGTTATCCTTCTTGTCATATTGTAGCAAATGGCTAACACACAACTGGAGAATGTAGCTTGTCTGCCAATTGTACCTGGACCTTCCAAGCAGAGTGATAATCATTGAGCAATTTTCAAATGAGGATGCATGTACCGTTTGACTGCTTTTGCATTGATGCAGATCACCAATCTGTCCGATCTCTGCTGGGCAAAAAAAAAACACTCTTGTTTGTGGACATTTACAAAGGGCTACCTGAAAATTGTGCTATTAAAAGGTTAATCTTAGTAAAAGAAATTATAAAGTCAATCTTTAAATAAATATGATGGAAACAAATGAAATGTTTGTGCGCCATGTGTATTTGTTTTTTTTTTTTTATGTTTCTTCATTTCCAGTTGGCATCACCAAGGACATGGACTGCATTCAAGAGATACCGATGCTAGTATTGAACAATGAAGCACCATCAGATCCATCCCGCAGAATGTCATCTCTGACCAACTTCTCACTGGTGAGTGTTTGTAAAGCACTTAATCTAATCGGGAAACCCAACAAGATATTGCTGACTCAATCTTGTTGGAATAACCATTAGTAATCCGGAATAAATTATGTTATTGCTGTCATATAATGACAAATAAAAAGGGTGATATTAGCTATACACAAGCATAGAATGTAGCATCCTAGCTAATATGTCCTTTTTTTTTTTTTTTTTTTTTTTTAGCAGTTGTCAGTGGTGGGTCCAGGAATTCTGTAAAGTGTGTGTGTGTGTGGAAGGGGGGACCACACGCACGTCCTCCAGTTTTTTCTGTCGATTTTTTGTTCAAAAAAACAAAAACAATAAGGGCATCTTACACCCCATATGTCCACGCATGGATCCACCATGAGTTGTAAGCTGGATGACATCTTGTTCTTTCAAAGAAATGATAAATTCAGTCTTTTAATAAATATGATAAAACAAATGTTATATTTATGCACCATGCGTATCTTGTTTTTCTTTTTGTTTTCTTCATTTCCAGTTGGCATCACCAGGAACATGGACCGCATTCAAGAGATACCAATACACACTTTGTACCAGAATTGAACAATGAAGCACCATCAGATCCATCCCAGCAAAATGTCAGCTCTGACCAACTTCTCACTAATTATTGCTTGCCTATGGTACCTACAGTTGTTTGTGCATGCAAAAGCAATTTAGTCTATGTATTCAAATTTTTGATAATTTATCACTCCGCACTATCTCCCCACCACAATTCGCCATGTTATGATTTGTCTTTATCTATAGCTATTAAATATTCTATGATATCATAATAAGCTTTGATATTTCTTTAACAATAATTGTCATATATTTTCATGTGAAAAATGTACATGTAACAGCTTTATTCCTCCTTCCAAATTTGATTTGATTTCTGTAGGACCATTGCATAGATATTACTGTTATATTGGAATGAAAGTACAATCACAAACATGCACATAATAACAACTCAAATCATACTTCTTCTTTTTTTTTTAGCCGTAAGACCTGAGTTATTAGAGATTCACTAATATTAGGAGCAAGTTGGCCTTCTGCTTTAAGCCATTTCCATCTGATGAATGTTTCAGAATGTTTTTCAATATAAACTGTATTGTGTACAATTTTCTCATGTTAAAATCGGTTTAACAATTAATTTAGATCAATATCTATTTAACCAAAGACATTTTGACTTGTACATTTAAAAATGTTCAAGGAAATGTAACCATTGTATTAAAGGACATGTTCTTTATCAATGAATTTAAATTAATATATATTTTATCACAGACATCTTGATCACTCCGTAAATTCAAAAATTTTTAATGAAATTTTACCATTGTATAAAGGACATGTTCATCTCTTCTTTTCTTTTTGGATGTGAGATATGGATTGATTTTGAAATAAATATTGCTGCATTTTAATGCAGCTTTGTCTCAAGACTCACTTTCTTTGTTTTGTTTTGTTTTTCTCTTCTATGTACTGTGATCTCATATCGTGAGGAAATCATAATATCATGCACACTAAAATGTCAGCGTATATAATTGGAAGTTAAATGATATTCATAGTACTACTTGAATATCATTTAAGTCTGTAGGGGTCTGTAGGACAATACACCTTTTATTATTTGTGTGAACAAGTACAATCCATGTTTGTGTGTGTGGATGTTTCTGCGTAGAAAATTAATTTGCATCTGTTTCAGAAAAAAAAACAATAATGTGAGACAGACGTGTGGCTAACGAAATTTTTTAGCTTGTTATTTCCGATGAGCAAGCTGATAATTGAGTTTTACCTAACTAAATGATCATGAACTATGTCTGCCATGCATGTGAGCTGTAAAAGAAAATCTTTATTCATGGGTTGAAATGTACAGTATTCATCATGGCAGCTTTGAAAGAATGAAAGTTATAGGTCATTACAGTCATGATTGCGGCATGAATTATCACAAAGAATAGCAAGGCTTGGATTTGTGATTTTGTTTTTTGTTTACAGTATTGGAGAGTGGGAGAGAGGGTTAAAACTTTGCAAGGGAAAGAGAAGAGGTGGAGAAGAGCAATGAGAATATGAAATGAGAGGGAAATGAGAGGAAAAATAAGAGGCAAGCTGCAATGAAAAAGCAATAATTTCATAGGCCCCACCTCTTTAACAATACATGTACATGGACCACTTCTTGCGTGATACAAATTAGATACAAACTGATCAAAGATAATGTGTCCTTAACATGGAGTGGGTTTTTTGATTGTTTGCTTGTTTGTCTGTCTGTTTGTTTGTTTTTTTACATCAAAGGAACTCTGGTCTGATGCCTGAAGCGTAATTCATGTCAAAAAAACAAAACAAAACAAAACAAAACAAACAAACAAAAAATCTGCAGAGGAACCTCCCATTCCCCCACCAGTGCTTCATCATGCATGTCAAAACTAGACCTTGGACGTATTTGTACTACATCTTATGAAATTATGACACAAAATAGTTGCATTCACACAAAAATATGCACGAAATCACTCGTTTTACAGATAAATACCAAGTAATCATGCATATCGCATAGACGCGCGTGTTATAAGAATAGGATACGTCGGTTCGGAGATCGCACTTTCGGTACGCGCGTTCAGCAAACTGACGTATCACCCCGATACGTCAGTTCGGATGACCGCGCGTACTGAGAGTGCGATCTCCGAACCGTCGTATACCTGTTTTTCGACTCTTCCTGTGCGGAGGCCTTTCTTTTTGTGAACGTAGCATTAGTTTTATTCATACATGATTTTAAATACATATATTATACGAATCGTCTGGAATTTGCCTTTCTTTTCATATAAAAAGATCGGGAATAAAAGCAAAAAATTTCTTTACACTAGACTTCAAAGAACCTCCAAACTTCAAACGCGTTTTTCTCGAAAACGTGTTCTCGCACACCGCTGACAGATACGACGGTTCGGATGGTCGCCGACGATATTATAGTGAATAAAAAAAAAATCCTGACTCCCGACTCCCGATCTGACTCGAGGACCCGAGTTCGATTCCCGCCCGGTGCTTACGTCCTTGGACAATATGTTTTACCCACCATCTCCCTCTCAACCCAGGTGTATAAATGGGTACCTGACAATGCTATAGGGGCACGATGTAGGCCCTTCATTTTCCCGTTGGCAATATAATAATATCATTATCTGATTTTGTATTTTGATTTGTTTTACCATTTTCTTTCGAAAATTTGGCAATATGGAGTTGCAGGTCATCGACCATGAAGTGGGTATGCATGAGGTCGAACAAACTAAAGCCCACACATTTTTTTTTTTTGCAAGTTCTCACGCTAAAACTTATAGATATCCATTATTTGTGGTTAAAGCATTAAGATTAAACATGGCTGTTTATCGAATAGCCATGTTTGATAAAAACAACAACAACTCGTACAACAAATAAGGCATGATTTTAATTCAGGCTTCTTCTGTACATTTGAACTGAAAAGTCAACATTTTCTTCTTCTTTTTTTAGATCAGCCGTGGTGCCTTATACATGTCCAAGAGCTGACGCTGAATCACCGGGTGCACTTCACGAGTTTGACACCCACGAATCATACAGACCATGAGTCATAGAGCCAGAGGGTTAAACAGCCTGTGAGTCGTTTACAACCCATGAGTTTGACGCCTTTGAGTCTGACACTAGGCAAGCAAGGCCCATGAGTTCGACACGTAACAAACAAGACCCACGAAGCCAACACATTTACGGCCCTGCGATGTAATGTCTAACTCGTGAGCCTTGTTTCCCTAGTATCAAACTTGCGGGCCTTGTTTGCATACTTTCGGACTCATGGGCCTTAATAAATTATTTGCCTGCTGTCGAAGTCATGGGCTGTACGACTCGTTTGCTGTATGATTCGTGGATGTCGAACTCGTGGGATGACCGCGAATCACTTCGCCATCTTTTCAAAGTCTGACATTCAGTTGCACATGAGCTCTGAATTGAATTCCAATGTCACCATCGTTGTCATTTTCTGAGTGATATGTAAGAATATAGAAATAATACGAAATAAAAGAAATAATAATAACGGTATAATGAAATAATATAAAGAAAATTCAACATATTCTTACTTTTCTTGCAAAGTAAGGAACACTTCACTTGTCTCTTTCAAAAGGAAGGGAGAATAATATCCTTCATATCCGTTACTGACATGTCGAGGAGATATGTGTGTTTTTTTTTTAATAAGATTTGTGAAATTCTCTTTATATTTTCCTTACATTCTATATATCGTTCTACGCATGTGACATCACACATTGCACTGTAGTAGTCTTCTCATCCAACAGTGAGAGTGTAGATACTTTCAAAAGTCAAAAATTTTGAATGGATTGTCCACTGTTCCCAAACTTTCACTGATGTGACATTCTTCTAATAGTGCTGCATTCACTTAACTTACATGTACATGAGACTGGACTTATCCTTTGATAACCAGAATAAATTCCAATTCATATAGTCAAACAGCCACAAAGTAATGAATATCTAAATTAGCATGAAGACTTGTGATGACTTAGTTTGTCGACCTCATTTATGCCCATTTCGTTGTCGATGACCTGCAAGTCCCTATTGCCAAATTTTCGAAAGAAAATGGTAAAAAAATCCAAAACAGTTTAGGTCATACAGTGTATTGATCAAATGAATATCATTTCTGTTAAATATAAGGAATAAATAAACAATCAGATATTGATGTTAATAAAATCATTACCAACAAGGTAATATGCATTTGTGACTGCCCTAATTACAAACATGACTTACAATATTTTACAAAAGTTTTAAAGAGATTAAAAGAGATTTGTAAAAGAATCCCTGCTATGTCGTAATTCTAGTCTTTGACGTCGTCTTCATCTTCGATGTCGTGACCAACGTCATCATCAAAGAGAGCCATAGTCACCTTTGATTTCTCATTTGAGGGCAACTTTTATTTAATCAGCTGATTGCTGATTGCAAGATATGATAAAATTTGTGAATTTTCATGATAAAGAGATGAGTTGTAACTCATTTTTGATACTGGACATCAAGAAAAGGCATTTGGGAGGCTTATTTCTTGACACCGCGCATGCGCACTTGAATGTCTGCAAAAGACGATAGCATTACAATTAGGCCAAAATCTTTTGTTTTCATAAAAAGAGATATCCATTTAATGTCTAGACAAAATCTCAAGTCATTTAACAAAATTTTCACGAAAATATACAAACTTTAAGCCTGACACTTGAAAAATTGCACACATTTTGCAAAATTTTGTTGAATTTTGTCGACATCGTTGCCCATTTCGTTGTCGATGACGACAATCTGAAGGCTTATATTGCCAAACGTTGCTTTGCATCATATTTTCCATTTTCTGAGGAATCTATAAATACCAAAATCTTTGGTTATCATAGAAAAATAAAGGTATGGGGACCACGTTATTAGGATAACAACCAAATGCTATTCCCCCATATTCGCAAAAAGGTCGTTCCGGAAGTGACGTCACAAGACGTCACGGGAAGGGTCTTGGAAGCCAATTTTTTTTTTTTTGTTAACATCACTTTTCTGACCCTACAGACCAAGGGCTACATGGAAACACCAATGAATGTTAGGTGCAGAGGGGGTGCACGTTTACCCCTACTAGCCCATGGCCTAATACAGAGCATCTGCTACCCTTTGAAATTTGTTCTTTAATCCTTTCTTTTTAAAAGGAATAAAGACAAAAACACCATTTGTGATGAACATTTACCTAGTCAGTAATTGTGAACAACTCTAAAATGTAACATTTACGCCTATACTTTCCCGTCCTAAGAAGGTTTTAAATATGATAGTGAATGGGCTTCTGCTTCTACCTTTACTCTTCATGATACCATTTGTTGTACAATCTAGTTTCCTTTAATAGTGCCACTACAGTGTATTTATGCCTCCGCCACGAAGTGGTGCCGGAGGCATTATGTTTGCGGGTTGTCCGTCCGTCCGTACGTACGTCCGTCCGCTTTCGTTTACGCGATAACTTGAGTAATATTTACTGGAATTTTACCAAACTTGGTCCAAGTATGAAGTATGATGGGGCAATGATTTGATTAGATTTTGGGTGAAATCAGCTAAAGGTCAAAGGTCAAAGGTCAAGGTCAAATCATGACATTGTATCCGTTTACGCGATAACTCAAGACTTGATGGAGCAAATTTCACCAAACTTGATTAGTTTTTCAGTGAAATCGGACAGAGGTCAAAGTCAAAGATCAAGGTCAAATCCTACAATTTATCTGTTTACGTGATAACTAAAAACTGGATGAAGCAGCTTTCAGCAAACTTGGTCCATGGATGATGTATGATGGGACAATTAGTAGAATAGATTTTAGTGACATTGACAAGAGGTCAAAGGTCAAAAGATCAAGGTCAAATGCTAAAATGTTGCTATTTCCCCCATATCTATGCAATGCCCGCAGTTATTTTCTTGAAACTTAGTGTAGACATGTACTACTGCGTAAAGATTCTCCAGAGAGAGTTTCATGTCATAAGGTCAAAGGTCAAAAGGTCAAAGGTTCGGTGAAAATGTTGCAATATCACTTTTCTCGCAAATGGTTCAATGCACCTTCAAGGAACTTGGTACATATGCATGTACTGACTGGCAGGGATTATCTATGGAATTTAGGGGTCATGGGTCAATAGTCAGGGGGTCAAAGGTCATGGTGAACTCCTCAAAATGTTACTATTTCCCTCATACACTAGTATATGCAATGATTGCATTATTAGGTTTTAAAATTTAATATATGTACACGTATTACTTAATGGAGATTCTCTTGGAAATTTCCAGCCAGAAGGTCAAAGGTCAAAGGTTAAGGGTCAAAGGTCTGGTTTAAATTTACAGGCCAGTGTGGTACTTACTAGTTACGAGATCTTGATTGACATAGTGTACAACTTCAAACCACAATTAATAGCATGAAAAAATACACATGCTTGGTACTCATGTATGCTGAAATGTCTTGATAAAGATTGTTTATGCCTTTGATAACCAATAAATAAGTACTCCCTAGCCTTTGAATTCGGGTCCCCCTTTTTTTTTCCAAAATCCTGGCAAACTCATAGATATATTAATAATTAATCCCTGATCTTCGTTATGCTTGTTTCTCTTTATAGTTTTCATCCATCTGAGCATAATTATAAAGGTCAGACAGCTCAGATTGAGATTTTTTAACATCGGTCGGCCACATTGTTAAATCGTGTTTTAACTTTCTTGCGACTCCTCGGAGACACCGTAATATCACAATAGACGTCTCTAGTCGTTGGCTAGCTGAAACATCTCTGCAACTGCTCTCCAGTCGCGAACTACATGTAGTCTAAAGTCGGGTAAGATACCTCTTAATTCGTTCATAAACCGATACAGCAAAATTTGTCAGTTCTCACTGTATTTATCAATGCATACTTGATTAAAAGTATACAGCTGTGCTTTATTCCTAAAGCACTCATGAACTCACGTCAGCACTGCAAATCAAGCCTCTAATTTCACCTTGCTAGTTTTTCAGCTAAATTTAGCATTCCATTGAGCTCATTATGTCGTCTCATTCACAATGCCAACGGACAATGACAATCAAACCGTCCGCCCCGCCCACTCTCTCTTCCATTCACAGTAAAGAGCTGTTGTGCACATTCCACGCATTGTGAACGCTGCTGGTTCTATGGCAAGCCGAACCATCGCTGATTTCGGTATCTCTGAGAGTGCAAAATGATCACATTTTGAAAATTGCAAGGGTTCACAAAAATGGTCCTAAAATCATAACGCATTAACCACAATCATAGAACTTGGTGTCATTCTATTGGAAAAAGAATGGCCTATCCAATAGTGTACAAAACAATGACATTATTTGCAAGAATATTGCTGTAATTAGCGATCTAAGGCGTTCCGTTCTTTTTGGGCCACCCTGTATATACACAGTGGTATATATAGTGCATATATGCCAGAAGTGCATAAACAAGAACTAAACCTGAGGTTTCGCATTATGAGAAAGAGATGGGAAGAGAGAATTAGAGATATAGGGAAAAACACTAGTAAAGGCAAGTGAAAATCAGATGGGAAAGAAGAGATTGAGAAAGGAGAGGATATCAAGCAGAGGGATCGATTTCAAATAGAATATCTTTGTAGTAGTTTTTTACTAAATTTCGTGTTAAAATCGATCAAAGTGTATTTCTTTTAAGCTTACGTCCAATGAATTCCTCAGCTGAATGTTAAAAAAGTTAGCAGATATCATTCTATCCAGAGGAAAATGCAGTCAGTTCAAATGCCGTGTTGAGTAATTCTGAACAGAACTGTCTTTTATAAACATTCAGATGATATCAAAGGAAGATTATTATAATTTATTTTATACATTGGCTGTCATTAATGGAACATCATTTTATAAATCATTCTTTTTTTAATTTATATGTTCCTGAAACAAAGAATTGGTGTGTGGATAAAAGTCGGTGTTAATAATAACAAATAATAAGCCTCTTTTGTTATAGACAAATTCTATCAATCAAAAGTTAACATGAGTTACCAAAAACCAAAAGTCTATAATGTAAATAACGACGATTCAATGTTTCAATGATTCAATTCAATGTTATGTAGAACAAAATCTGAAAAGAACAGGAAGAGTAAAGACACCTTTTAGTTTATTTACGACTTCAGACTTTCTACCTGTAATTTTACTAATATTATCAACACGCTCTTTTTATGATAATCAAGCATAAACACGACAGTTGGTCTTTTATACTGCATAGCGGTATTCGCGTGCCCAACTGTAGTACCTGATATCACTTAAGCGATAAGTTCAAAATGTATTCAATTATCTCAAGATCTTAAACGTCGGAGCTGCTAACTCACCGAAGAGTCATCGCAAGAAAGCTTCATCAAATAAAATAAAGAAACACAAAACCACTGATGCATTCCTTAAACTTGTTGATGGTACTCACCACGGACAGTGACATGCGTGCTGTTGTTGATGAGGTCATTGTGTAAGTAAACACGGCATATGTACCTGCCGGTGTCATCGAGTTTGATAGGTTTCGTAAACACCAGGCTGTAATCATCGTTTATGTTAAGGGACCCATCTCTAAACCGTCTGCCATCTCTTAGTCCATTGGACCAAGCTATCATGTTCCCCACATAGTCATCTGTCATGCAGAGAGACATGAGGGGCGTGTTTTGAGCACAATTTCAGAAAGAGCTTCTAACCGGGGGGCCAAAAGCTAAAAACAGAGGTCGAGTTGCACTCTCTCTACAAACTACAAACTAAGTAGGCCATGCTTATTTTCAAGTTTTTATTGTAACAAACAACATTCCACTGCTCTACCTCAAAAAATTTGTTGCGAAAGCCTCCAAATCCAAGATGGCGTCCAAGATGGCCGCCATATTTACTGAATTTGTTATTTAAATGATAGAATTCGATAGAAACATCAAATTTCAACAAATGTGATATCATATGAAAGAGAATAACATTTTCTACAAGTTGATACCATTTTTGTGGGTTATTGTGATAACTGGATTGAGATTTAAAGGAAAAAAAAACACTCGTTTTTTTATATTTTTCTGAAAAAGGGAAAATCATGAAAATGCTTGATTCAGCATAAATCAAAGAAAGACTGAAGGATTATCTTGAAACGTTTCAAGAATTCTGTTTGACATATAATTAAGATTTGGAGAAAATTAGGGGTTCGTACCATTTTTGGTTCAGGACTTATAATGTCTCAAACTTGAAAACTCACTACGTAAAAATGGCCACTTTAGTTGTGACCAAGACCTTGTTGGTCGTAAAAAAGTCTGCGCACGCCAAGACTACTACACGCACCACTGGCACTGGCGCTTGTAGCAGTGCCAGTGGTGCGTGTAGTAGTCTTGACAAATGCAGACTTTTTCTTTGACAAACAAGGGTTTGTGCCTGCAAACTAACTTTTCATACCAAGTGGTAGCTCAGGTGATACTGATCGCTATTATTTCAAAGTAGATTGTTCTGAAGCAGATGAGATGAAGCAAAAAAAAAAAAAATCCAATAGAGGTAGTAGCTTGAAACTTGGCACCAATCTTGTTATAGATAGTTTAAGACAGAATTTAGATCAACCGCTCGAAAAAAAAAATCAAGATGACAGCAATCAAAGTTGACATAGTGTGTTGCGCCAAACTAAATGTATTATTTCGTTTTTGATACAAATTTGTCTGTTGTGCTATCTTAAACCATCTTAAGTTTTTTATGGCCACATTTTTTTAAACCAGTGATATTCTACTCTCCGAAAAAGAAAAAAAAATCGAGTGGAAGTTTTTACCTTTGATGTGAAGAGTGAAAAACAGAAAACGGTGAATTCAGAGTAAAATTGGAGTGACTTTTGAATGAAAATGTTCATTTTCACTCATTTTAGAGTGACCTTAGGCAGAGCTCCACACTAACTTTTATTTTTTGTGGCCCAAAGGCAAATATCCGACTATTTTTGGTGGCCCGATCAGGCTACCAAATTCTTCATTTCTGACATTTTGGTGGCCCGACGTGCGTTTTTTTGTGGCCCCGGGCCACCGGACCACCGTTAGTGTCGAGCCCTGCCTTAGTGATCACTCGTCACTCTTCGAGTGATCCCCGAGGTCACTCTAAAATGAATGAAAATGAACATTTTCACTCTCGAGTGATCCTGATATCTAATATAGGAAAGCATCCACCTATGGCATAAGTTCAGATCAATTGTGACACTATAACCCACATGAAATCAGCCTAAGAACAATGTAAGAAAATCTGATAACGGAAAATACAGTTTCAGCATGCATATTTGTTAATGTGAATATACAGCACGAATAATCAATTTGGACAATTTTATTCGAACAATATACTGAAAAGTAATTTCGCACAACACATTTAAGAGCAAAGTTGAGAAATTGCCGCCATGTTGGATTTTTTTTTTTTTTTTTTGGGGGGGGGTCGGATCAGAAGGGCTTTCAAGGACGTCTACGGATCAGACATTATTACACATATACCATCATCATTCACGTTTCTATAACAGCAGAGTAACATACAAGTAAAAAAGCATATCTTTGATACAGAAGCATTTCTTTTTTTTCTTTTTTATCAAAGATTGAGCCTTACCCAAACACTGGAATGAGCTCCACCCCCCCCCAAAAAAAAAAAAAAGAGAGACCCTCAATATGGTTTACACCAGTACAATATCGTTAGGATGTATAGAAACATGTAATAGACAGCAATATAAGAAGATTAAAAAAAACATATCAAATTATAAGTTATAAGTTGAGATAACTTTGACGCAACACACTAAAGGTATTGTTTACCACTGGGAGAGATAACACATTCGATTTATATGTGCAGGTTAGTTGTATTACAAAACATTCTACCATGTAAAAAATTATAATAAAGCCTAAAACATACGGAGATATCACCATTTCTTTTCAAGAAACCATAACCATGATAACTGTTGACTTCAAAAAAACATTCTTATCAGATCTATTTAGTATATCTAACAATATTTAGCAATTATAGTGATTTAAGTTTGTACATTAATCCCTAACTCACAGTTTAGAACTAGTTTGAGGAATTAAGTAAAGCTGGGTTTTTGTTTTACGTGCACTTATGGTAAATAATGCCTTGAACGACAACCTCGATTAATTACCGCCATCTTGAATTTTGTGTGGATACTATTTTTATCGCTAAATATTACACATTGACAAAATTTGTGCCAAATTTTAAGCTCCTATCTCTTTTTGGAATATACTTTCTGTTCAATCTTATCTGCCTCAGAACAATCTACTATGATGAAATGCTACACCCTATAGCGACCAGCGTCACCTACCACTTGGCATGAAAAGTTAGTTTGCAGTTTGCAGGTCACTAGACCATTACAGTATTACATGTGACCATGTAAACACATTGTAAGCAAAATTTATAATGCATAAATATATTTTTTTTTCAAGTTTTAGATGTTAACTTGTCAACAGTGTATGATATTGCCTGTAATTCCAGAAATATGAATTATGTCTCAATTTCAGTAAATCTCAATCTCAATCGCAGGTTTCAAAATAATTCTTCAGTTCTTCCTTGATAGATACGAAATCATGCATTTTTACATTTCTTCCTTTTTTCAAAACAATATAGAAATATGGATCCCCCCAAAAAAGAGAAGCAAACAACCCCCCCTCCAATTTATCACAATACACAGCTAAAGTGGTATCAAGTTTTAGAAAGTTTTACTCTCCTTCATATGACATCAAATTTGTTGCAATCCAATGTCTCTATCAAATTTTATGCTTGAAATGTTAATTTCAATAAAATGGCGGCCCTATTGGACCGCATCTGTACTTTGCAACAAATCTACTGAGGTGTACTTACGGAACATTGCTTAGTATGCTTAATATTGTGTATGGTCTTGTTTATAGAGAGAGTGAAACTCCAAAAGTAAGCACGATCTTGGATTTGACCCTCTGTGACGTCTTTGGGAACAGATGCGTGTAAGTAACATATTATGTAAAATGGGATTTCAAGTTTGAGACATTATAACTCCTGAACCAAATACAATACTGACCTCTAATTTTCTCCAAATATTGATTATATGGGAAACATGTTAATTTCTGCATGGTTTTTATAAACATTTTTAGTTTTATTTTTTTTTAACCTTTTAGAGAAATATTCATGGTGCATTCTGAAAAATGTCTCCATGAAAACCTAAGATGGTTTGAAATGGCATTAAAATGTTCAGAATATATAAAAACCATATGAATAGACAGCAAAACAGACAAAATTGTATCAAAATCGAAAGGATACATTTACTTTGGCGCAATACACTATGTCAGCTTTGATGGCCTGCAATCTTGAATTTTTTGAGTGATTGATCCAAATTTTGTTTTAAACTTTCAATAGCTAGGTTGTTTCAAGCTTCTACCTCTATTTGAAAGATATTTTTGCTTCATCTCATCTGCTTCAGAACAATCTACTTTGAAATAATAGCAACCAGCGTCCATTGAGCTACCACTTGGTATGAAAAGTTAGTTTGCATGCACAAACCCATGTTAGTCAAAGAAAAAGTCTGCGTTTGCCAAGACTACTACACGCACCACTGGCACTGCAATAATCGCCAGTGCCAGTGGTGCGTGTAATAGTCTTGGCGCGCGCAGGCTTTTTTTACAACCAACAAGGTCTTGTCACAACTAAATTGGCCATTTTTACATAGTGAGTTTTCAAGTTTCAGACATTATAACTCCTGAACCGAAAACGGTACTGACCCCTAATTTTGTTCAAATCTTAATTATATGTCAAACAAAATTCTTGAAACGTTTCAAGATATTCCTTCAGTCTTTCTTTGATTTATGCTGAATCAAGCATTTTCATGATTTTCCTTTTTTCAGAAAAATATAAAAAAATGAGTGTTTTTTCTTTAAAATCTCAATCCAGTTATCACAATAACCCACAAAAATGGTATCAACTTGTAGAAAATTTTATTTTCTTTCACATGACATCAAATTTGTTGAAATCTGATTTTTCAATCAAATTCTATCTTTCAAATAACAAATTCAGTAAATATGGCGGCCATCTTGGACGCCATCTTGGATTTGGAGGCTTTCGCAACAAATTTTTTCAGGTAGACCAGTGGAATGTTGTTTGTTACAATAAGAATTTGAAAAGAAGCATGGTCTACTTAGTTTGTAGAGAGAGTGCAACTCACTCGTTAAGTAAGCGACTTTTTGGGGTTTGGCCCTCCGGTTATTCGCTGTCATTGTAAACTGTTGTTGCAACAACAGGCACATGAAATCTTACAAGTTACTCAGTTGTTACTACTTTTTCAACTTAAACAACAAAGAATTGCAATAGTAGTAAAGTGTTTCCTGAAATTATTGCATCACACTGGTCGGATTTCTTCACATTTAGTGAGTATACAATTTCAACGGAACAGGCTCAGTGTGAAGTGATACATAGAATGGCACGCAAAAATTACCACATAATTTGAATTGCACTGTGTTCGAAGCAAGCATCCGGTCCGACAATCGATATATAATGTAATTCGACCCAATTTCAAATCAAATGTACAGTTCATTTTCTTTTGCCGCTAACAAACATGTTAAAAGAAAAAAACAATGTGCATTGTTTTTTCATGTTAAAAGAAAAAAACAAAATTATGTAAACATTACAATGTGCAATAAACAGAGTTACCAACGATCGCGATGTATTTGTGACCGTGCACCTCAAAACGAACATAAATTCGCACACACTGATTTTGCGTGAGGACTGAAAATAAGTGAAATGGGTCAACCTAGCCGAACTTGACTTTTTCATATTTTATAAAAGAGCGGGTCTTCTTTTACATTATGCTAAAATTTGGTATCATAAAACGGGCAGGATAGTGTGTGTTTCTTAGCAGTTTGTCTCGAACATTTTTGGTAGAATAGTATGATTAGGTGTGTCTTTAGAATCCCTTTTTCATTTCTGAAAAACCTTGTCCACACTCTTCACTTTCAACTCTAATAACTTTTGAAAAGATAGTGCTACTGCTTGAAAGTTGGCATTTATTATGGACAGAATGTGTTAATGAGGCATGCTTAATTTCAGTTGAATCTGATAATCCCTTCATTGTTGTTACTCTGGTGGTTTACTTCCTGTTTTTTTTTTTTTTTTTTTTTTTTTTTTTTTTTTTTGTCCCATTCATCGCACAGCCAGCACGGTATGGTAAAGATTAAGCGCTTGAATAGACACTGTTCTTCAGAGGCTCTTTTCTCAGTTCACACTTTTCCTTAGTTTGTGTTTTCTTTCCAATATTTAGATAGGTTAGGAGAGTCCATTTGATTTGAGTTATCCATCATTTTAAAGTTTAAAGTCAGCTGTTTCAGAATATGGTCTTATCTAAAACTTCATGTCTGGCGACTTTTTGTTTGTTTTGAGGTGCAGGGTCACATTTAATGTTTCTAGTATAAAGGCCGCTCTGACAGCGTGGACAATAAAATCCATGTAGAAATAGATTGGAAACAAAGACAGTTTCAAAAGACCACTAAAAAGACAGAGAAGAAGCAAAAAATAAAAATACAAACAAAAACAAAAAGACTACGTCGGACTACACCGACGTGGCAAGATGATAGATGTTTAAGTTACATCGATGAGGAGAAAAGGTCGAATACATGAAATGAATATTGTGTATGGTAATATGATGACGTTGATAACGTTGATAACATTGATATTACCTTTCACCCAGGAGACCAACAACGGTTTTCCCTGGAACCTACAGGGAAGACTGACCATGTGCTGGCCTTCCCAGAAGATAGTGCGCGGTTGTGTCCATACTGCTCCTTCTGGTACTGTTTCCGCCTGTACTTGAAATACTGGAAAGATAACGAATTCATGAGTAATAGACCCTACTTCCGTTTATAAATGATGAAGAAAACAAAAAGATAATAATGATAAAAGAGAGTGGCATCTAGTAAATTCTAAATGCATATTTATATTTCATAAACTCACACATTATTTATAAGTTTATGAATTGGACCTTAGAACAGTACAACAGGAAGTGTCTGGTATTTTAGGACGTACCACACGATAGTACCACACGACAGTACCACAGGAGAGTACCACAGGAGAGTACCGCAGGACATTACCAAAGGAAATGTCCTGTGGTATTGCGGGACAATACCATGGCACAGACCAGTACCACAGGACATTACCACAGGACAGTAACACAGGACAGTACCACAGTACCACAGTGTCAGGGCGATTACTAACGTTCACGATCGTCACGTCACTGTACAGTGGCAGGCTAACCTGGGAACACTGAACTGCACATTACTTGAATTCTAAAGCAAATAATGTTCACACATCAATAGATATACTGGATGTTCCAATAAAGCGGAACGGTGGAAGTTCAGTACCTTGCGTTCTGAAAATGATATATTTTTTGGCATCATTAGAAAGAGCATCTTCTGCAGAAAACAATTATGCCAAAAATCATTAAATTTGGCTGAGTATTCTTTATTCTACGCCAATTTTTGTAAATGCAGTCATTTTCAAATTTCGCCGGATTTTTGCGACTTATGAGATAACTATAGAAGCACTCTGAGAGCGCAGACCTTTGCCAAGCATGCAGCTCATTTCCACCACTGATCTTGTTCTTCCATAGAGATGTCAGTGATTTCAACCCAGTGTGTGCTGAAAGCGATTTCCCACTATAGAAGCCTTTGTTACGTCATAAACCCTCAGTAGTCCAGTCAAAATACGACAAAAACTGGGTTAACCCACAACTAATTGCAACAGAAACGATTCCACTTGCATTTGACCCGGAAGAGCTATTTAAATAACATATCAAAAGTTCCCTTAAATTCGAGTGGTGGATCAATGTTTAATTTGCATAAATTCAAAATGACCGCCAACAACCTATTTATGCCCATATCTCGAGATATATAACCCACAGAAAATAGTGTTACGGTCCCAGAGTTAGGCAAATTGGGACTCCACTTGAAAGTTGGTAGGGCAAGTCTTATGGGCGGACACATTAACTGAGAACATTGTTTGTATCTGTGGTTCTTCCTTTCCCCTTACCACGGACGAGCCCCCTAGAGTTTATCACCCCCAGGTAGACTCCCTGTCCCCAGACCAGACCACAAATGGTCATTGGTAACGGTCACTGTAGAATACAGTCATTGTATACAAGAAGGTGATGAATGATGCTTTGATGTTGTAAGAAATTAAGAGTGAGTGTTGAGGAGTATATCTTGGGACGCTGACTGGAGTAAAAGAGAGTCTTGGAATGAGCACTGGCGTGTGATAGTTATGTGATCTTGCGAGCTGGAATAAAACACTACTTTTGAGACATGAACCATCGAAATGACTGGTTGCCTGGTTTCTTCTTGTGTACGTGCTTTAGAGTTTAACTCTAACTGTTTTGGGTACCAACTCGGCGGTCCCAACAATAGATTCCCGTGTCTAAACCTATGTTTTAAAGGTCAGGGAATACAATTATGTCATCTATAGCAACTTTCAAGCATCCCTTTATATAGTTTTTGATTACATTTGAATATATGATTGCATGCAAAATGGTCGCGATGCTGCCTGTGCAAGCCCGTATCTTCGTATACCATTAATGTAGTACACTCAGGAATGAGTCGCTATATATCTGGTCATAAAACCCGCAGAAAATAGATTCTGGTGTCTAAACCTTTTTTTTTTTTTTTTTTTTTTTTTTTTTTTTTTTTTTTTTTTTTTAGGTCAGGGAATAGAATTATATGATATAAACAATAACTTTCAAGCTTCGTTTTTATACATTTTTTTTTTTGCATTTATTGAAATGCGAAATGGCCGCCATAATGCCTCTACCGGCTTATATCTCTATCTGTAAAAGGTACCCTGTGATGGTGTCTGTGGTCTTAATTTTACTGCTGAGAATCACTGATGTAGAATACGTTCCAATCAGAAATAGTTACCTGTATTTCACTATTATCATCATTTGCATGTATTTATACATAAATCTATTCAAATTAAGAGTAGCTTATATCCATAAGCTACTCTACAAAAGTTTCATGAGTTTGGACATTTGTTTAGAGAATGTTCTTGTCAGGTTCTTGCGAGAATGTCCTTATCAGGTTACCATGTCACTCATTCACTTTCTGAATAAAGGACCCAGGGGTCCAGCATTCACCCGAGTATCTCAAGTTCACCTTCCATGCATTCTTACAGACTACTACTTGGGAGAGAGGAAATTGGAAGACTCTGGGAACCTCTAGGGCCATATCTGGAAGCCTTTAGAGACCTCCAGGGCCCAGTGAGGCATGCCGCACGTAGATCAGATTTTTGGTTCCTTTGGGCATCCTGTGGCCTGGGGGAGGGGGGGGGGGTAGATGGTACCCATTTTACCAATATTCTACCAGCCAAGTTTGGTAAGAAATTAAACACACTTTTTGTAAAGATGAACGTGTGAAGATTGGTTTCTATTTGGCACTAGCCCCAAGTATGAATATATTGAAAGTATGCTTGATGTATTTACTCAATGCTCTTCTAGTTTTGTAAAAGCAGCAACTCTAAATTCAGAAGGGGACATAGTGCCAACACGTTATATATATATATATATATATATATATATATATGCAATTTTAGTCCAACAGTGCTATTCATTGACATCAAATTTTCGACGGATACATTCCTCTTCCTCAGGGTCGACAATGACAATTGTGAAGAAAGATCGTCGAAAATTTGGTATGACTAAATAGCACTGTTGGACTGAAATGCATTGCCACCCTACTTCGTCATCTTTTCTGTACTGGTACCAACACGCGGATTACAAGTACAATGTATATATATATATATATATGAATATATATATATATATATATATATATATATATATATATATATATATATTTATATATACAATAGATATATATACTGTGTAATATTTCGAAAAGAAGATAAAATTGCGAAAGTAAACTTAAAACTATATGCAGTCTCCAAGATATTCAACTTTGTACATTATACCTAGCTCTGTTACACCTGGTTCTACTTTGTGTGTGTGTGTGTGTGTGTGTGTGTGTGTATGTATGTATGTGTGTGAGGGGGATTTTTTTTTTTATGATAGATTCCTTAATATCGGGGTTCTGGGACCTTTTGGACATGGTGTCTATTTGAACACCTTGAAAGTCTATCATCCTTGGGATGCTACTTGCCTAGTTTGTTATCTGTCATCACATGGGGTTTTTTAAGAGAATCTGAAAATGGTTTTTGAAAATGTATGCATCACTAATGACCGGACGGCAGAAGATAAATGATGACTATTTGCAAGATTAGCTTGAACCTTTTTTTGCTGTCTTGAACCTTTGGCTAAGATGAGTTTAAAATCTAATGAATCAAAGTCACTTGATTTCAAGAAAACTTTCTTTCGTTTCCAGTACATCATTTTCATTTCCTACCTTGTGGTAATACAGATACTCAAGGTATGTAATGTGATCTCTGAAAATATAGATCAATGACAAAAGTGTAAAACAAGCACACAAAACTCGCTTACACTCACAGTGTTCTATGCGTTTACCACAAATTCTAGACTAGGATAGTGTGAAATTGCAGTTGATTAATTTAAAGCAAACAGGATCTCGGCTCCATTTCATACTGAAGCGTGGTAAGTCTCACATTTGTTGTAAACTGTGTCGATGTCTTTTGAGAATGCTTCTTATTCCTAGTCACCAATTAGAACAGCATCATCTGACTCCTCACACATTTAAGAAATACAACAAGTGTCTGATATATAATGGCCCACATCTGCCACTGGTATGGGTTGTGTGCAGTCAAATCTGTTTGCCGTGCAACTACACTGCCAGTTGCTAAACGCCTGTCTTGCAATTGCATCAGACTTCCTTCAGGAGTTCCTTAATAGCTGCAGCTTTGTCTGTAGTGATCAGAACATATTTTTGATTAAACATCTTCCTCAAATCGTCCCAATTCCAATGATTGCATGTCATTTCCCTTCCACTGTTTAACATGAAGAAAAGCTGCTGCTGAAGTGGAGGGAAGGGACCTTTTGGAACAGGAACAGAAAATGATGTTATGTATTTTTTTTTTTTGTTTTTTATCTGACTTAAGACTGCTTTTTTGCCAGCAAATTGAATTCAGCCTTCATGCTGCTCGCATTTCCGAAAATAAAAACTGTGTGTTGATGAAAATGCTATTAGTGCGAAGCCTCAATGCAAAAGGAAACATTTCTTTTAATAAAGCTGCAGATACAACGCGAAAAATGGTAAAAGTAAGACTTATAAGAATGTATACGTGTTGTTCGAGCTTGAAGCCGATGAGAAGGATGTTGTTTGTATTGATTGACTGATGAATCCAGAGTACTAGTAATAGAAATGTTAAAGAATTTCCTTTTGTTTTCTTTTTTTATCTGGCTAATATACAATATAAATAATGTGCAGTTTAATGTTTCCAGGTTAGCGTGCCTGGTAAGTGACGGGGCATTAATCTGCACATTACTTGAATATGAGACCGTTCTGAAGCAAATAATTTTCACACAACAGTAGATATATAATGTACTCTTAAATGAATCCCACAAAGATTGGAACAATCATCCCTCAGCATTTCCACTGATTCCCACTGATCGGTTACTAGCCATCCCCTTTAAGGCGGACATTTTGCAATTGAATGCAAATATATGCAAAAAAAAAAATGTATAAAGGAAAGTTTGAAATTTAGTGCTTATATCATAATTGTATTCCCCGACCTAAAAAGCATAGTTTTAGACACTAGAATCTATTTTCTGCGGGTTTTATGTCCAGATATATAGCGACATATTCCCGAGTGTACTACATTAATGGTATATGAAGATACGGGCTTGCACAGGCAATATGGCGGCCATTTTGCATGCAATTATATGCAAATATATGCAAAAACTATATAAAGGGATGCTTGAAAGTTGCTACAGATAACATAATTGTATTCCTTGCCCTAAAAGACATAGGTTGAGACACCGGAATTTACTTTCTGTGGGTGATATATTCCGAGATATAGGCATGTTATAGGTTGTATGGTGGCCATTTTGAATTTATGCAAATTAGACACTGATCCACCACTCGAATTTTAGGGAACTTTTGATATGTTATTTTAGTTGCCCTTCCAGGTCAAATGCAAGTGGAATCGTTTCTGTTGCAATTAGTTGGGGGTCATTTCACATTTTGACTGGACTACAGCTGCACGTCGAGACTCGCCTTCGCAGAAATTTAGAGCATGCACTTTAGTGCGCGCATGCAAACCTCAAATACGCGCAGCCTGAACTCCCAAGTTCATTGACCCAACCTGACAAAATATCAAAAATCCTTGATAACTTCCCCAAAAATTCTTGGATCCATGGGCGTAAATCCCGGGGTTGGGGGGATGGGGGGGGGGGATATATCCCCCCTGAAATGGAGGAGGGGGGGGGGGGAGATGGCCTGAACAATCATCCCCCCCCCCCCCTGAATTTTGAAAAAAGAATGGAGGAAGCAGAAATGTGATTGTATCAATTTTGGCATATTGCATAACGTTTGTACGCCGGCCTTCAGACATGTAACAGAGCTGAACAGTATTCTATCTTGTAGGAAAATGTAAACATAATTTTCTCAAGCGCTCGCTCGCGAAGAAAGTAACATCGACATACACTGTAAGGTATGGCTCAGACGCTCAAACGTCAAATAGTATAGGCCTATATGTAAACATGCTATGACGAAAACAAACAAACAATAACAAAAACTATATCGCCATAATTGAACCCCCTCCATTTCCTGAATCATTCCTGAGAAACGACAGTGACTGGTGACTCAGTCAGGATACATCTATGAGCATACCCAGGGAAGATCAGGGGCGTCGAAGAATCTATCTGGGGGGGGGGGGGGGCAAAGGGGCATTTGCCCCGCCCCTTCGGAAGTGTTTAGGCAGACAAATCATTTATCCCCCAAGCAATTCCCGAGATGAGGACAAATCTCGAACTTTCTTAATGGAAAATTGTCCAAATATCGCCAGAACTATGCACCAGATCGTTGTATTGCAATCATAAACATGCAAAAGCTCCGCTATACAGGATCCCTTTCGATAGACTGTGTACACTTTTGAGATTGACGTATATTTCCCTAATTTATCAAAGAGTGTGCAGCAGATCTTTCACTTAACAAAAGCACCCTCATATGCAGAGGCGTCGATGGGGCGGGGGGGGGGGTGGTTCCCCCATAAAAGTGGGACAAACAAAAGCGAAAAATATAGCTACAAACGGCAGTGTTTGGAGTGTAAAATGTCAAAATTTTAAAGCTCGCTCGCATTTAATCGCTATGCCATTCTCCTGATGATGCTGCCAGTGAATGGCAGCAGTTGCGCCCGGTACGCCCCGGCCCCTTAATTTCCAAAGCTGATTATGCTCATTAATTTGATACCTAATTTCCCTATTCTTGATCTCAATATAGTGGTCCATTTTATCATCAAAGTAAACGATTATTTTGCCAGTGTTCAAGAAGCTTTTAGATCATAGTTTGATGTTTTGCTAGTTCCTGACTGGTATTGAAAATAGATCTCCGTAATTTCTTCGATTTCACAATCGTTAAACTTGAGCGAGTATGATCAATTAAAAAACGAAGAGGGGCACCATTTTTAAGGTTGTGAATTTTCCTGTTGAAAACAAGGCAAATTATGTTTTCTTACCGGAAGTGGGGTAGTGAATGAACACGCGTGGAGTATGTTGTTGATACCCAGACAATGGTCGTGGACAATGACCAGGATTGGAATTTCACTATCGCAGCTAGTCTTTGTTCATTCTGAAATGTGGTGTGTGCAAGCACATGGAAACAATGTGCTTACTCCTTTCATGTGCATGCATTTCACCCTGTGTCAAGAATTCAGACTAGCAGTGCTCAGGGCAATCCACATGAATAATTGATAAAGCATTCATGTGCCTTGCAGCAGAGCTCGGGACAGGTGGCAGCCAGGTCCATTCTTCAGGGTCATTGTAAGCGCACACTCACATACACATCATTGGTTCCTGTGTAAAGTTCAAGTTTTGTACAGAGAGTGAAAATTCGATCACAATCTGGAACCTAACATTTAAAAAAAAACATGGATTTCATGAAACTGATATAGGCTTTCAATTTCAAATTACCTCCAACTCAATTGTACACTATTCAGCTATTACTCATATCAATGACACTTTTATCTGATACATAGTTTTTGAACTCACAGCATTGAGTCAGCAGCCAATGGATACTACGCAATGCGGCACGCCGCGTCTTGCGACAGATTTCGACCAATCACAGACCCAGAATTCCGGTGCGAACGCGAGGATAATCTTTTTAAACTCGGTGCTATACATGTCTCTGAACTTTGCTAGTTCCTGACCCGTATTGAAATGAAGATGAGAAAACGTGCCCTTATTGTGATACTATTTTAGCGGACATAGTCTTCACCTTATTTTAGACGGGCATGAAAGATTTTAGGTTAGTTTTTTGGCGTCAAACGTGAAGGAATGTTTTTGAATACAATACCGAACTTCGAGAGAGATTTTGATATTCTATATTCTTCTTTTCTATTTTATTTTGATCATAGCATATTTGCTGTTTTCTCTTTCAGTCGATACTAAAAGTGTCGAAAACTGACAAGAAATACTCGTTCTACACGGATTTATTCATGACCATGTATCTGCTCATTACGTATGCAAGCACCGCTCAGCCGTGCATACGACTTGAATAAATACGTGCGTTTTCGCTCGCGCTGCGGACTGACTGTTTAATCATTATGCCATTCTCCTGATGTTGCAGCTAGTAATTGCCAGCAGTTTTCGACCGATGCGCCCCCCTTAATTTCCAAAGCGAAAAATATAGCTACAACCGGCAGTTTTGGGACTGTAAAATGTCAACATTTTGAAGCTCGCTCGCTTCGCTCGCTCACATTTAATCATTATGCCATTCTCCTGATGTTGCTGCTAGTAATTGCCAGTAGTTTTCGCCCGGTGCGCCTCCTTGATTTCCAAAGCGAAAAAATACAGCCACAAACGACAGTTTTGGTACTGTAAAATTTCAAAATTTTCAAGCTCACTCGCTTCGCTCGCTCGCATTTAATCATTATGCCATTTTCCTGATGTTGCATCCAGTAACTGCCAGCAATTTTCGCCCGGTGCGCCCCCCTTAATTCCAAAGCGAAAAAATACAGCCACAAAGGACAGTTTTTGGGGCTGTAAAATATCAAAATTTTAGCTCACTCGCTTCGCTCGCTCACATTTAATCGTTATGCCATTCTCCTGATGTTACTGCCAGTAATTGCCGGCAGTTGCGCCCGGTGTGTCCCCCCCCCCCCTTGATTTCCAAAGCGAAAAAATACAGCCACAAACGACAGTTTTGGGACTGTAAAATGTCAAAATTTTCAAACTCGCTCGCTTTTATTTAATCGTTATGCCATTCTCCTGATGTTGCATGCTGCCAGTAATTGCCAGCAGTTGTGCCCGGTGCGCCCCCCCCCCCTTTAATTTCCAAAGCGAAAAAATATAGCTACAAACGACAGTTTTGGGACTGTAAAAAGTCAAAATTTTCAAGCTCACTCGCTTCGCTCGCTCGTATTCAATCGTTATGCCATTCCCCTGATTGCTGCCAGTAACTGCCAGTAGTTGCACCCGGTGCGCCCCCCTACATTTCCAAAGCAAAAAAATACAGCCAAAAGCGGCAGTTTTGGGACTGTAAAATGTCAAAATTTTCAAACTCGCTCGCTTCACTCGCTGGCATTTAATTGTTATGCCATTCTCCTGATGTTGCTGCCAGTAATTGCCAGCAGTTGCACCCGGTGCGCCCCCGTTAGTTTCCAAAGCAAAAAAATACAGCCACAAACGGCAGTTTTTGGACTGTAAAATGTCAAAATTTTCAAGCTCGCTCGCTTCGCTCGCTCGCATTTAATCGCTATGTATACCATTCTCCTGATGTTGCTGCCAGTGATTGACAACAGTTGCGCCCTGTGCGGCCCCCCTTGATTTCCAAAGCGAAGAAGTATAGCTACAAACGGCAGTTTTTAGCATGTAAAAGCATTATGTCAAAATTTTCAAGCTCGCTCGCTCCGCTCGCTCGCATTTAATCGATATGCCATTCTCCTGATGTTGCTGCCAGTGATTGACAGCAGTTGCGCACGGTGTGCCCCCCCCCCTTAATTTCCAAAGCGAAGAATATAGCTACAAACGGCAGTTTTTGGACTGTAAAATGTCAAAATTTTCAATGTAAAAAGGTTTCACCGTGGGAGGGAAAAACCCCCCTACCATACCCTCCCCCCCCCCTCGCTTGCTTCGCCCCCTCACGATCTCATAACCGCTTCCCCAAGATCAAATCCTGTCTACGCCGGTGATAGGCCCCACTATTTAGTAGGCCTTCGCAGTGATGTCGCACAGGCGGAGCAAGAGCTGAAATACCACGATTTAGTCATTCAATAATATATTGTAAATATTTCATTTTCTATTGGGTTTTTTAACGAAAAAACAATCAAAAATTTCACCAAAAGTGTGCACCAGATTGCTGATTTTCAGGTATGAAAATGCAAAATCTTCCTCGTGTGGGAGAGGGACACACCCACCCCCATACACACCCTCCCCCCGTTAACTCGGTCACTCCGCTCTCTCACAGATATTTCAAAAAAAAAAAAAAAAAAATGTCTTCATACTTTTAAGGTCTGGGGGGCATTTTATGAAGCATTTTTGTCCGACAACTTGTCGGACAAATTTGCTCTCAGCCAATCAGACGCAAGGATTTCAGTAGCTTTTAACATTTTGTCAGAGAGGAATCCAAGATGGCGCTGTGCGGTTAGGACGTGCCTGAGTGGTACGGAGGCATTAGGAGGAAATAAAATTGCAGTTCATTTCGCCTATTACAGTTTGAAAAGTCAAAATGACATCGAGAAAAAGGATCTTAGACCAAGGAGTCGTTACAATCTCCCATTATTTCAAGGAAAAGGAGGATTCTGACCCTAAGATGGATTTTAGCGACGCTACTACGGAGAAGGCTACGCAAGAGCACAGTGACAGTGATAATGCACACGGCTTAACTGACTCTGCAGTGCAAACGGTAGTGAATCCACTTCACCGAGATCTGGAGGGAACCAGCCCGGGCGCGTCGGCGGAATCACCTCCACGCTCCTCGCTTGAGAAAAAACGACGAGTAGACGGGCCCGGGAGAAGTCAACCACAGATGAACTGCTCGCGACCCTTATCCACAAGATAGACGAAATGAACTCCAATCTCACATCCAGGGTGGACACAGCTCTTGGTAAGATTGAAACAAATGAGAAAGAAATCAGTAACTTGAAAGAGGAGCAAGAGTCGTGCCGTTTTGATATCAAACAGTTACAGGACCAAGTAAACAAGCAAGAAAAGGAGAATATGAAATTGAGAGAGCGTCTTGTTGACCTCACTGCGAGAGAGACGAGGAATACGGCTGTGTTTTACGGGTTTCCCGAAGGTGCTGAAAACGCTGGGAAGTGTGAGCAGTTGATCAAAGAATTTGCCAAGTCAAATATGCAAATGGAAGGTGAAGTGAGCATTGAAAGAGCTCATCGCACAGGCCGCATCAGGCCAAAACCCGGCCCTCCTCGCCCAGTTGTGGTAGCTTTCAGTAGATACACAACCAGACAAACAGTGATCAGCAGTGCCCGCAGATATTTGAAGGAGAGGCCTTTTCAGCACAACGGAAAGGATCACCAGATATTTGTCGATGAGATGCTGCCGGTGGAAGTGCGAGAAAACAGGAGGAAATTGCTGCCACTGAAACGAAAGCTGAAAGAGGAGGACCCAAAGCGAAAGGTGTACTTCAAATATCCGGCGCGATTGTTTTACAGGGAGACTGAGAGCGGAAAAGAAGTGGAGTACAAGCAGCACACCACAAGATAGAATGGATATTGGCAGTTTGCTTTTGCACAGTAGACAATGGTCTAACAAAATACGACATACTTTGAAAAGCTCTTGACACGTCTGCCATAGCTCAGCAGTCAGCACCCTGTCATGCCAGCAGTATATTAACAGTTGATATCTCCGAAGACAAGATACACTATTCATGTGGTAGGGAAAATTATTTGTTTTTGCCAACCTGAGGAAAAAATAACTGTGAAGATGCCCAGGGGCACTTGGATTCCTTGTGATCATGTTTTACTCATGCAAATTGTATGTGTGTTTTTTTCATTGCCAATGTTTTGTTGTCTGTTTTGTCTTGATCATGGTGGGTCATAAGAATTTTCAAGGTTACCTACTTGTGATATATGTATATGGATCTGAAGTTAATGACCCATAATGTTAATGGGTTAGGGGACTTTAAAGCCAGGAAAAAATACTTTTGTCTTTTATCCAAATTAAAAAAGGATATTATTTTATTACAGGAAACCCATTCGACTGATAAGGATGAAAGTTTATGGAAGAACCAATTAAGAGCCGATATTGTATTCAGTCATGGAACCTCCTCTAGTAGGGGAGTGTGTATCATATTTCGGAAAACCCCACACATAAAATTGACAGAGACAGTGAAAGATTCTAACGGGAGATTTTTGCTGGTTAAAATGGAAGTATATGGAAAAAAAATTACGATATGTAATGTATTATGCACCAAATAATGAAAAAGACCACATGCATTTTTTTAAAGCTGTAGACTTGATTATACAAGAATATTATGATGCGGAACAGACAATATTGATAGGGGGAGATTTTAATTTTATTCAAAATTTGGCATTGGACCGAGAGGGCGGTAATATGAAGTCCACTTGGAAGCACTCTTGTGAAATAATAGAAAATATTAAAAACGTTTATCATGTAATAGATATCTGGAGAGACAAGAACCCGTTATTAAGACGATTTACTTGGAGACGCTCCAATCCTTGTGTTCAGTCAAGACTGGATTTCTGGTTAATCCATGAGTCTGTACAAAATATGGTGACAGATTGTGATATGGTCCCCTGTGTTTTGTCAGATCATGATTTTGTGAATTTACATCTGAGAATTAAAGAGTACACTGTGGGCCCATCTTATTGGAAGTTTAATAACAGCTTACTTAATGATGTCGAGTATGTTGAAAATTTAAAGGGACATTATGAGATGTGGGTAAATGAATGGGAAGATAAAAATGATAAAGGAAAATTATGGGATTGGTTAAAATTCAAAATACGAGAATTTACAATCACATTTTCTAAAAGGAAGAAAAATATAAAAGAAATTAGAAGAAAAGAATTAGAACAACAATTGAAAATAATAAATGACATGGACCCGACAGAAATGAATGAGCAAAAATGGGAAAAGAAAGAGAAAATTGAACAGGAACTTAACTGCATGTACAACTATTTAGCAGAGGGGGCCATATTACGTTCAAGATGTACCTGGTACGAGAAAGGAGAGAATAGTACCAAATAGTTTTTATCATTGGAAAAGACACAAGCACAGAGTACAAACATAGATGTATTAGATACAGGTGAGGAACTTCTTAAACATCCCCATCATATACGAAATTTTGTGATGAAATCTTTTGGTAAACAGTTTGAAAATAGGGATACAGTGTCTGACAAAGTGAGTTATGATTATATAAAAAGTTCCTGCTTAAAACACCTCACGGAAGATGAAAAGGCCTCTTGTGAAGGTCTGATAACACATGAAGAGGCAAGGGAAGTCCTCCTTGGGATGTCAAAAAATAAAACACCTGGTAATGATGGCTTATCGGTGGAATTTTATGATACATTTTGGTCTTTGATTTCTAAAGAACTAATAGGATCATTTAACCATGCTTTTGAAAAAGGAAGTATGTCCGTGTCACAGAGGCAAGGAATAATTAAATTGATTCCTAAATCCAATAAAGATAAGAGATCATTGGGTAATTGGCGACCAATCACCTTTAAATGTGGATGCAAAGATACTTTCTAAATGTCTAGCGAAACGTATGTCCAAAATCATTGGTAATTTGATAAATCCTCAGCAAACAACATTTATTAAAGGCAGATACATAGGTGAAGGTATAAGACTGATTTCAGATTTAATGTTTTATGCAGATGCCAACAATGTATCTGGAATTGTGTTAGCATTAGATCTTACCAAAGCATTTGATTCACTCAGTCATAGGTATTTACTACAGTGTTTAGAATGTCTTAATTTTGGTCCGTCAATGATACAATGGGTGAGAACATTGCATGCAGGTATAAATAGCTGTGTATTGATAAATGGCTTTACCACTGGTTATTTTGAAATTGGAAGGGGCGTTCGCCAAGGCGACCCCCTTGCCCCCCTTTTATTCATATTAGGGCTCGAGATATATTTAATGAGATTGTTAAATAATCCAAAAATCATTGGAATGGAGATGCTCGGAAAACAGATTAAATATACAGCTTACGCTGATGATATAACATGTCTTTGTAAGGATACAGAATCATTATCAGTATTATTAGAAAGCTTTCCAGAATTTTCTGATATATCAGGCCTTTGCCTCAACCGAAGCAAATCAGAAGGAATGTGGATAGGAAATGATAGACTATCGAAAGAAAAGCCACAGATGATAAAGTGGTCAGACAATGGTCTTAGAATTCTTGGAATTTGGTTTTCATATGACAAAAAAGAAGCAATCCGAAGATACTTTGAAGATCGATTGGGTGAGATTAAGAGAACATTTTCTATATGGAAAAATCGTAATTTAACGTTAATTGGTAAAATTCAAATTTTGAAAACATTTATTATGTCTAAGATAATTTATTTGATGTCAAACATTGAAATTCCTCAAGATTTTGTGAAAGAAGTAGAGAAGTTAATGTTTTCCTTTTTATGGAATGGCCCAGATAAGATTTCAAGGTCAACTATGTATGCACAATATGCTGAGGGTGGTCTCAAATTCTCCAATTTACAATGTATGATTGATACGCAGTTAATTAAGTGGGTTAAAAGATATTATGGAAATCGTAACCATCAATGGGTGCTATTGGGAGATTATTTCTTAAAAAGGCTTGGTGGAATTCTAGTGTTCCAAAGTAATTATTCCCTTGAAACTATTGATAAGAGGGGTATCCCTCCATTTTATGAGAATATTCTACGAATATGGTTAAAGACAAACATACATGAGGTTTTTATTGGTGATGAAAATAGCCAAGCAGACATCCTACAACAACCAGTATGGAATAACCAGAATATTTTGATTGATAAGCACTCAATATTCTGCAGACCGTTTTTTGAAGCAGGTTTATGTTTATATCAAATATTTAGTATTGATGGACGGCTCATTGATTTTGAATTTTGGTTAAGGAAAGGAGTGCCAAGCAAATATAATATGATGTATATGGCAATTGTATACTCTGTTAAAAAATACTCGAAATGTTCCTTCAATACACTCCTATTGGAGATGTTTTGGAAAGAAGAAGTGGCTCAAAAACAAAAGGATCTTATTATCTCACAGTTACAAGATGTGAAATCAAAACCAATATATGAGGAATTTTTAAAAGAGATTAAATCAAGACCTGTTTGCGAAACAGTTTTTGCTGGCAAGTATGGAATTCAACCAGAAGATTGGACACAAATATATATGTTGCCATTTACATGTACAATTGAAGTAAAATTGAGAGAATTTCAGTTCAAGTTGTCGCATAATATACTTTACACAAATGAAAGATTGTTTAAGATGAAAATATCAGAATCAGAGTTGTGTACGCTTTGTAAGTCATGTGCTGAGACCCCTGTACATTTATTTTTTGATTGTAAAGCTGCCAAAGAATTACTTCAAAAATTTGTGGATGAAATTGGTACGATCTTTCATGTCAAATTAGAGGATTGTACAAGAATTAGAGTAATGTTTGGATTCATCAAAGACTGGAAAGGGCCCCACAGGAATTTATTGAATCACTTAATATTGTTATACAAAAGGTACATATATATTCAGAGATGTAAAGATACAGGGGTGAAATTTCATGGATTGACAGCATTTATTGTTAACATCCGACATATAGAATCCAACATTGCAAAACGAACAAACAAACTAAATTTTCATTATAAGAAATGGTCTCCTGTAGAACATATTTTTTAGGTCATTGTAGAAGAACATACAGTCGACTCTCGCTATAAAGAATATCCATATGGCAGAACCCCGACGTGATGAGGTAGTTTTTTTTTGGGGGGGCCCAGGGTTTGAAAATTTTCCTATTCAGAGGTATTTGCGCCCTGGATATGGCAAGATTTCAAAAGTGACAAGATCACGATGGTTTCGCTGGGCCCAAGGAGTTTATTGTAACGAAAGCTGACTGCATCTTTAGGATATTGTTCAATTGTTGAAGAGTTTGATACCCATCTTTTGTTGTTGTTGTTGTTGGTAATTTGTTAAACAAAACATGATTTGGAAAATGATTTTGTATGTTATGTTGTATAATGAAGAGAAAATAAATAAAGTTGTTAAAAAAAAAAAAAAAAAAAAAACATTTTGTCAGACGAAATGTCTGACAAAATGCTTCATGAAATGCCCCCCAGATTTTCCGCCGCAAGTCATCTGACAAGCAAAAAAAAAAAAGCAACAACAAGAACAAAAAGTCTTCATATTTTTGCTGCCACTTTCCTCCCACTTTATATTTCATGCAAAAGAGTGGGACATCCGATCCCTGTAAAGTGTGCGTGTGTGTGTGGGGGGGGGGGGGGCACCAAGCTTCTCCCCCCCCCCCCCCAAGGCTGCGCCGGTCCGGTTATGGGCTTGTAATCGTGGTGATGGTGACCATCCCCCCCCCCCACTCCTCAGTACGGATTTACGCCGTTGCTTGCATCACTACCAAACTAATACTTGTATCATTTTAAACCATTTCTGCAAGTTACATCCAAATCCGTTTACTAGTTTTGGAATTATTTTGCACACGGTCCAACAAACAAACTAACTAACGGGATTTGGCCCGCCTGCTGAATCAGCTTACCGAGATGTGACTCGTGAATCCAGCACGCGAGAGATTTAGGGATGGGTGAGGATATAATGTACGCCTGTCCAGCCTAGATGATAGATTACGGCAACAAGGTACACCCTCTACCCGGAGCCCCTACTCCCGGACTAGACCAGCTCTTAGCACAGTCTACTCAATTATACACAGGAGTATAGAGGATAGAAAATGAAGTTAAGGTTGGAGTTATCCTGCCTGCTCCTGTACCACAGTACAGGTTTACGCTTTTCCCATTAGCAAGAGGGTCAGAACCCTCCTGATGACACCATTGAAGGCTTGGCCTTCCGTGGGGGCGGGTGCCTTTACCCTACCTACCCACGTAGGTCTATAGCCAACCAAGCAGACAGGTAACAGACAATAGAGAGGAAGATGGAAGTAAGAAAAAAAAATCATTTGGCACCGTATAATCTTTACTCAACGATTTTATAGTTGTACAATACATTAGATTTTAGATTTGTACATTTCGCAGCTTATATTTCTTACAAAATGTTTAATAATTCAAATAGACCGATGTATGCCTTGCACCGCTTATTAAGACTTCTTTCCTAATATCTTAGTTTTGTTGAATAGAATTAATGAGGAATAGAAGACAAGCGAGACAGCTATAGGACAGACGGTAATGAAGTCTCCACTCTAGTGAAGGACTATATTGTTCCAATGATACCAGCTGAGGCAGAGGTTTTAATATTACGTGTGTCGACTAACCATGTACATAGCCAGGTTAGAAATTAATGCTTTGTACAAAGTTTGTACTACATTACCGTACCAGATGACGAGCAACGTATTGTGTGTGTGACGTCGTGAGCATTAGCAATACAGAGCGCCTGCTAACCAGCGTTTATTCGTAGTGCGGAGATCTATATAGGGATGTCACAATAGATTGCAATCAGAAGTAGGAACTAAACTAAAATACGCTGAATAGACGCGCACAAATTTCTATGTAACTAACGAACAAACAAACAAACAAACAAACGGTAACGAAAACATAACCTCCTCCCTTGGCGGAGGTAATAATTGTGTAATAATGAATACCGGGTCTTGGTATGGTAGACACCGCGTCTAAAATAAAAAACACTCAGAATAACATGGTTGTCCAAATTTGTTGATAATCATTCTCGCCCGTGGATAAACATTGGTAATTTATGGCTTCAGAAAGTTAAAACACCTCTAAGTTGTTTCGTGATTTATTGTTCCTCAAAAGATATGTTTTGTTTTGGTGAGAAATATAAAATTTCATCATGTTACAGAGATTTATAGATTTATTAGGCAAAAGCACGATATGTGGATCTAATGCGAGTTAAAGATTGGCGAGGATTTTTGTGACTTAACAGAAACACTAAGAAGGACGTAAGTAGCACGCGTTCAGCTGCAGGTATATTTTGTAAAGACGAATGCAAAACTCGCCCAAATTCTTGTCCTGCAAGCTGGAAAATTCCCACACGCATCCTACGGCCCTGTCACACCTTTCTGAGCTTGCTTTGCGGGCTTGTTGCGTGTTTGGATTTCTCAGAACGCATGCAGGTATTTTTCTGGACAAGGATTTAGGCTAGTTTCGCGTGCGTCTTGCCTGCTGGAAAACATGTGTTACGTACGTTCTACTCACATTCTACTTACGGGCTAGTTGCGTGGGAGTTGCCTGCAAGGCGCTACGACACTTCTACTGGTGTTCTGCGTGGACATCTTCGGGCAATCCCCACAACTCACCCGGAACAAGTTTGGTCATGCACGAGGGCCAAGCACACCCGGAGGTGTGCACGCAAATCTTTTTACCCGCAACCATGTTTAGGTCCTGTCACACCTTTCCGGACAAGCTATGCAGGCTTGTTGCGTGTAGGGATTATCCAGCATACCGGAAATTTCTGAGGGCGAACAAGGGTTTTGGCGAGTCAGTGTATGTGTCTTACTTGCTGGACGCGTTCTACTTAAATTCTACTTGCCAGTATACTGTGTAACCTTTGTACCAGTCGCTTGGGGGGCTGACAACCCAGTGAAGGAATTCCTTCTGATGGAATGGCAGAAGTCCCACGGAATGTCATTATCTTGGCTGCATATACGGGGACTGGGAAGTACCTGCGTTGGAGTTGCCTTGGAAGTGTTGCCGCTAAGGGCCTCTTACTGGCGTTCTGCGTGGACCTCTGCGGGCATTCCCGCGACTCAACCGGCAAAAATTTTGGTAATGCTTAAAACTTGGCTGCGATTAAATGGGACTTGGGTAACTACAGGCGATATACGCGCAAGATACTGTCAGGTGCGGATCAACTGCGGAGAGATCCAGGGAGTAAATTTGTTTCCCGCAAGTCAAGCCGCAAAACTTCCCCACATACGGTATGACAAGGTATGAATGAAAATAGATTGCAAACATTCTTGTTCGCCCGCTGAAAATCTTCTACGTGCTGGAAACTACCTTCTCGCTACAAGCCCGCGTAGCTTGCCCGGAAAGGTATGATTCGGCCTCTAGGGCCTCGGATACTGGCGTTCTGCATGGACCTCTTAGGGCATCCCCGCTACTCACACGGAAAAAAAGTTTTGGTCATGCTCAAAACTTGGCTGCAGTTAAATCGGCCTTGCGTGAGCACCTCTGGGCAACTACAGACGAGATATACATGCTAGGTACTGTCAGGTGCGGACCAACTGCGGAGAGCTCCGGGTAGCAAACTTCTTTCCCCGCAAGTCTAAACGCAAAACTTCCCTAGATACGGTAAGACAAGGCCTTGAGCATGCTCAAAACTTGCTCCGAGTGAGTCGTGGGGTTCACTCGCAGAGGTACACGCAGAACACCAGTAGGATACCCTTACCGGCAGCACTTCGCAGACAACTCCAAGGCAGGTATATAGGCCTACTTCTCAGTAACCATAAGTCGCTCGTAACAGAAAACGGATCGGATTCAAAGCTCTCACGCATGTCACACGGAATGCACGCAAGTAGCACGCGTCTAGTAGGTAAGAAACAAGTGCGAAAATTGCAGATATTCTTGTTCGCCCGCGCAAAATCTTCTACGTGCTGGAAACTACCTCTTCGCCACAAGCCCGCGTAGCTTGCCCGGAAAGGGGTGACACGGCCTTTAACACGGCTGCGTGTATGATTTGCGGACGCACCTCTGGCAACTGCGGGCGAGATAAGGGCTATGTACTGTCATGTGCTGGCCATCTGCGGGGATCTCCGGGCATTTCAACGTGCTGCCCATGGCCCAGTATGGATGCGTGCGATCCACAGCGGTTACGTGCGCATGGACCACAATCAAATCACGAGGTTTGCCTTCACTTTCATTGACACGACAGAGGTACCTCCTTTTTACATTTCATATCGTGCGTCATCTTGTCAGTCTCAATCGTAGGTGGAAAATTATTACTATTATTGTGTAAAGGGGGTTTCACACCGAGCTTTAGGTACTGTTGCGTAGAGTTGCGTAGTGTTGCGTAGTGACTACGCAACACTACGCATCTGTATGCTGTGAGTACGCAACTCTACGGAAGAGTACGCTGAGGGACGCAAAATACGTACGCGAGATGTACTCAAAAAAATTAAACATGTTTAAAGGACAAGTTCACCGTCATAAACATAAGGATTGAGAGAATGTAGCAATATTAGTAGAACACATCATTGAAAGTTTGAGGGAAATCGGACAATCCGTTCAAAAGTTATGCATTTTTGAAGTTTTTGTGCAGTAACCGCTGGATGAGAAGACTACTGAAGTGTCCGAATAACTTTAAATGTCACATGCGTACAACATAAGGAAAATATAAAGAGAATTTCACAAAATTTCATTTTTTGAAAAAAGTACGCATTCCCCCGACTCGTTACCGACAAATGTTATGGGTAATATAATTCCCCCTGCCTTTAGAAAGAGGCAAGTCAAGTGCTCTTTTATCATGCAAAAAAGTGAAAATATGTTGAATTTTCTTTACATTTTCTTTATACTGTTGTACGCATATGACTCACAAGCTGTAGTAGTCTCCTCATCCAGCGGTTCCAACACAAAAATTTTTAAAGATTCATAACTTTTGCATCGATTGTCCAATTTTCCTCAAACTTTCACTGATGTGTTCTACCAATATTGTTGCATTCTCTCAATACTTATGTTTATAAAGGTGAACTTGTCCTTTAATTTTTTCGCGTACCCTCCGCGTAGAGCACTGATACGCAGGTTTTACGCAAGTCTACGCAACACTACGCAACTGTGCGCCATTTATACGCAACAGTACGCGATCAAACCGTGTTCACACGAAGGCAATTTCTCGGCTCGCATATGACATGGCGTAGTGTTGCGTACTGTTACGTAGACATTTGCGTAGATTTGCGTAGACCTGGCGTACATTTACGTAGTGTTGCTTACAAGTGCGTAGACTATTATTATTGGTGAAGATTTGGCATTTCAATATGATCCATGTTTGAAAACTGCATGATATCATTCATCCCGCTAGACTCTCAATGGCTGGTCAATGTATCTTCCTGTGCTCTTCGAGTCTTCATTATGTAGGCCTATTGACTGCAAAAGGCCGAAAAGGAAGAGCAAATTGCTGTAGTAGGTGCAAGAGTTCTTCTCCTGCTCATTTTTACATACCTTTAGTGATCAAGATGCAGACAATTCGCCAGAACTGTGTGAACTACACTCTTAGAAAAAAAGGTTCTTTTGAGCACCATTAATGGTTCTCAGCACTGTCACAATAGCGACACCCTTTTAGGTGCTCGTGAGAACCTTTTTTAAATGGTGCTTGTCGGCACCTTTTGCAAAAGGTGCCCATTAGAACTTTTTCCCGATGAAATGGTGCTCGTGCGTACCATTTAAAAGGTGCCCATGGGCACCTTTTTGACTAAAGATGGGCACCTTTTTGATTATTTTCAAAAGGTGCTCATGGGAACCATTTCATTGGAAAAGGTTCTAATGGGCACCAATGTTAAAAGGTGCTGACAGGCACAATTTAAAAAAAGGTTCTCACAGGCTCCAAAAAAAGGTGTCGCTATTGTGACAGTGCTGAGAACCATTTAATGGTGCTCAAAAGAACCTTTTTCTTTTTTTCTCAGCATGTAGTATGTGAATTGATGTCTGTGTATTTTTGGTGTGTTTCACATGCAGTGCTGGTAAGGTGCTTCACTGGCACCATTCTTAAAGGTACATTACCTACCTGCATTGAAAATATGCATCACAAACTCATTTGAAATGAAATGAATTCATCTGAATTTCATCTCATCAGTCAAACAATCGTTCAAATCATGTATATTAGCTATACATTAGCATGTCATCATTGACACTGGAAAAAAAAAGAGCAAGTATAACACACCCATGCACACACAGTTTCACAAGCATGAATACATGTACATGGCATTCACCATTTTTTTTTTTCATGAAACATTACTCAATAACTGAAAACCATAGAAATTTGCTCTTTCACAAATTCGCAGAAATGTATTTATTCACCTTCACTTTTACAATCTAAAGGTGAGGTTTGTATTTTTCATGTTATAATCTGTCAAATATTCTGCACAAAATATTTTCATTTGTTCACTAATTTTTTTCCACAATATTTGTCATTTGTGTACCGAGCAGTTCTTAAAACACCATTACACATCTCTGTACAGATGATATGAAATAGCAAGAGGTGCATCAGGCTTTTGAAATACATAACGAAATTTCTAATCCTCTGTGAACTAATTCCTGCATGGATGAGATACAGTAATTGTGTCAGTCTGAAGATAGGCAGAAGTACATTACTTAAGTAGCATGAGGAACTGTTTCCACATATTTGCTAGTTTGTTCGGTGTTGTTGTTGTTTTTTCCTTTTAAAGTATATTTGTCCTAAAAGCAACTACAAAGGGCAGGAAAACAATTCCATTAAACAGGACCTTTGGTATTGTCACAGAAAACATACATCATATTGCTGGTATGATACTTGGGATAGGATAAGCTTTACACTTCTTCACTTCACTTCACATTCATAACGTCGAGTACTTGAATTAACTTATCTTTGTTTGTATACGAGTGACCTTTTTTTGTTGTTGTTGTCCGCAATTTGAAAGCACCATAGACACATCTATACAACTGCAAATACAAGTGACCTTTTTTTGTTGTTGTTCTGCAATTTGAAAGCACCATAGACACATCTATACAACTGCAAATACAAGAAGAGTATCAATTCAGGTTAATCATGACTTCTGACAATTTGCAGGATGTCCTACGAAAACACACACACACACACACACACATAAAAAAAAAGAAAAGAACACATTGTTTTATAATGTGAAGGATAATAGGAATCCCAAGGGGAAAAGAGCTAGGATACCACACCCACACAGTTTCACAAGCATGAATGAACAAAATTCCTCAACCATGATCTAAAATTAAATATGTAACATTGGAAATCAATGAAAATTTACACTTTTTTTTTAAAGCAGAGCAACAAATTCATTAGAGTAAACTATACAATGCAGGCCTAAAGCTGAGGTTTGAATTTGCTGTCCTATAACTTGCCTATGACAACAATATGTTGTTAGCATTTGTCATTTTGTTCACCAAATTTGCCAACAGTCTTTTAAACACCACCACGTACATGTACATTAAGCTTTGTAAGTTCTGCAAAAGCAATATAAACTGGTGACAAGAGGTGCATCAGTGCTTTGAAATAAGTTACATAATCTTCAATTCTCTACACATTACGTAATTCCTGCGTGGGTATGCATACGTTTTACCAGTCTAGGTGCAAACTTTAAAAGTGTGCAGAAATCGACCACACAATGACTGGAGAAGCATAAAGAGCATTTTCCGTTTGTGCTTTTAAAGTTTAAAACTATGAATGACTCCACTTCTCAGATTGGCATCTGGTCTGATCTCATTACGTCTACCCCCGCCCCCACCAATACAGTTGATTCAAAGCTGTTAAATGCAAATTATAGTGAAACATTATCACTGGTACATTACAGTTGCAAATACCGTATTTGGATCATAACAAAACATAATATGTGACCCTCCATCACACAAACAAACAAAAAGTCGCCTGACATGAATATTTAGTTGACGGCAGATTGTGAAAGAGCAGCTATGAAATACACTATAAGTCAATGCAAACGGACTTACCTATCCTATCTACATATTTCTCAAAGGTTTTCTCTGGCAGCATCAGTGTTTTTTCTTTGACTCAGCTCATTCTTGGCTAGCGTAGGTTTCTGGTCGATGCTGTCAACGGGCTATCGGGCTAAAATTGTCATTCTGATCGATGTATTCTTTTGGTTACCCAGATCATTCTTGACTAGCCCATCAGGGTTCTGTTTGATGCTGTCAACGGGCTATCACGGGCTGTCATTCTGATCGATGTATCGTCTTTAGCCACACAGGAGCTCATTCTCGACTAGCCCAGGGTTCCGGCTGATGCTGTAAATGGGCTATCCCGGGCTCTTATTCTGATCGATGAATTCTTGTGGCCGCCCAGCTCATTCTTGGCTAGTGTTAAGCCTACGGTTCTGGCCGATGTTGTCAACGGTCTGTCACGGGCTGTCCCTCTGATCAATGTAGAGTCTACCTCTCTCCCTAACCGCACCAGCGACCCAAACACATACGTTCTGCTTCATCGTCCCGGCCGGAGTTACTTGTTCCCTGGTTTCTGTGCATGTTGGTGTGTCCACTTCCCTTACATATGAATTGAAAGAAACAATAGACCTACACCGCGTTAATAAAACAAAGTCATTGCTATAATTCGATTAACAGAACACGACATTACATGACGTGACTCCTTACTTAGAACAAGCCTGAAAACATACTGAAGAGATTTTGACCCAACAGTTAGGCCTACTGGGCTATAGACAGACCTCTATTGGCTCTAACGTTAACACTGACAGTTCTAACTTATGGAACAAATTTCCTTATTGCATGTACCGGTATATAGTATAGACCTTACCCCAGGGCGCTCCTTGTACACAGCTATCTTTGCGTTCGGCGTTCGGGCTGTGTTTCGGAGTTAAGTAGACTCTATTTTTAATAGGCATAAACGTTACTTGCAGGCCTAGCTAAGCAACTTAGCCCGGCCCAGTCGCTGTAAAAACGTGACAGCCATGCTCCGGCCCCGCACGGCGTCTGTTCGGGCTAGCCCATGGGCCATTGCTATGCCAAATTTCTAATTGTAAAGTGTTAGGCCTAACATGTTATTGTTAGATCTGAATCTACAGTGCCTGGTAAACATTACACAAGATAACAGCTTCGATCAAATTAGATCTAACATGAACGTTAGGATCTAACGTTAGCTAACCGTTAAAAGGTTAATCACTGACTGAAAACGAAAACTGAGTGATGAATCTAACTTGATTTTGTACCAACGAATGTCATCTAGAAATGAGATAAAACCACATTAAAACTAAAAATCTTACCTATTCTCCTAAATTGTGATGACTGCCATGGCGAAAATTGAATTGACAGCTGTGACACGTTTCCAGTCCACTTTGACAAAATGAATTCAGTCAGTCCGCAGCACCCGATAATTCGCTCGTATTTATTCAACTCGTATGCAAGCCCGCTCTAGGCTTGCATACGTAATGAGCTGCGTAAGGGGATTTTGTCCTTGGGCTTTCGGCAACAAAAATACACCTTATGCTCACAAATTTGGTATGAAATTCAAGGAAAATATGTAAACTATCGTCACATGTTACTCAAATTATTGTAAATGAAAAATATCATAGCGTAATTTGAGCTTCAAAAATGATGAAAAAAGTAATTCGTGCAGTACACGTTCAAGACGTCAAAAAAATATCAAATTCACCTTGCGTCTCAATGAAAATGCTTTATTTGGTAGTCCATCTCCGAATCTTTGTATCCATGTAAATATCTTGACAATTTGTTGCTTAATCCGATCAGGAACCAGTAAAATATACATCGATGTCAGTGCTGATCAGCTTAAAACCGTGTAATCTCAAGAGTAAGCTCTCTCATTGGACAGCGCTTGCATACAGCGCTTGCATTACGTCATTACGCTGCTACATAACGGTTTCATGCCACTTGCGGTTTCTTGACACGCGTGTAGTTCAAGCGCTGAATGCAAGAACTGTCCAATGAGAGAGCTCTTTCGCGCCACTGTACGCTTTGTGTGGAGCATACTTGCGGCTTAGGAGTGAATTTTACAGACATTTCAAAACGGAAAAACTAGTATAAATCATGCTTGCGTCTCCTTGAATCCAATATATGATGAGCATCTCAAGTTTCCTCTCTACGAAAAAGCAAAATCAGAAACAACAGTTTCTTAATGCGGTCAGGAACCAAAAAAGAACTTTAGACGACAAAATCTTCCGTGAAAAGCAGGTAAAATTTACACAAATTCAACTGATTATATGGTCATGATAAGATCCGATGTTATACGCAAATTTAGTATCAAAATAAAGATCAAAGTCTGGAGAACAATTTACCGTGACTTGTAGCCATGACAAATGTATGTACAAGTCGCTACACTGTGAAAACCATAGCCCTATCAAAGTCTCGCAAAATCTCGCACGACGAGACACCTTTCGAACGCAAAGATCGTCAACGAGAGTGCTGAATAAATCTTGCCGGATCGGCTCATTAGCGTACGTGCTGCGGACTGACTGAATTGTCTAACGTTACCGGGTGCCGTTCGTTATGGGTGTGTTATAAAATGGGTTCAAGAATGTAGCCAATAGGAAGCGCTGAAATGAGACACACCTCCTTCCTTTACTTCATTGCACTGCCTGTGATCCTATGGTAGATTGCCGATCGTCTGTGCGCGCGGCGGCTCCTTTGATGAATTGCATGCATACGCGCTGTCAATCCTGTAAACAACTTCTAGTTCGGGCTGCCGGCCGGCGTGTTTTTTTTTTTTAGACGGCACAGATTGGGGAAACTAAAAATCTATCGGGGACCCTATTCCTAAACCTAACCCTAATCCTAATCCTAACCCTAACCATCAAACCCTAACCCTAACCCTAACCCTAACCCCAACCCTAACCCTAACCATAACCCTAACCATAACCAAAAACCCTAACCCAACGTTTTTCCCATAGGTTTAACACGCGCCATGCCCCAATCTGTGCCGTCTTAAAAAAAAACGCTGCCGGCCGGCCGGCCTGTCTTCCCTTGTGCATAACATGTGTGGCGTACGTACGTATACTCTATACGTACACTTTGTACAGTACAGTAGCCTGACCAGACACTGTGCTGCGCACAGGGTCTGACATGTATAGTGTTTCAACGTTGTAAACGACCGTCACTATTGACGGCAAAATCTCATAAAATACCTTTTATTTTGTATGATTTTAAGAGTAATATAATTGCAACACTTACCTACAGCATATGTGACCCGCGACAACGGTTTCAGGCAAAAGTCGCAAGAGCAAATTCCCTCCTAGGCGGGGTACAAAGATTTTGACCATTATTTTTGTCGATTTAGGTTTTTTGCAGAAATCGAATCTTTGATATGTTTTCTACATCTACACTAAATTTCATAGCATAAGACTAAGGTTTTCCTATCGAAAATGGAATTTTAAGCACCCTATGTTGGATCGCACTCGTCAGTTTCGAGCTTCTTTCGAACTCCGCGCCAATATCCCCAGCGTTGCTACGGCGCGGGGTCTCGCATGCGATTGGCTGGTGCGTCGCATACATTTACATAATTCGGCTTTCGAGACACCAGTTGCAGCGTTTGGGGAATGCTTTGTCCACGCGTGCACGATTACATGCTCCATTGTTCTTGCTATAGTGGTTTATATACGCTCGCTCTGTAGTGCGTGCTCTTCGTTTGGTTTTCTATCCAAACTATTCTACCGCAATGTTCGACAACGGAAGTGAAACAGAAATCATGTAGCATGACATAACCGTGTGAAAAGAAAACTAGATATTCTCAAACTTGTCTACTTGTACATGTCGCAGAAATTATGACAGCATGAAGGTAGATGAGAGGAAAGGAGCGGTCACATGTGACTAATTATATTCAAATACTACACGTCAAGATCGCACCAAACTAACGAGTCGAGTTTGTTTGTTTGTTTGAATTTAATTAGCACCACCGAACAAAGCAACATATGCGTGTCTTGTGAAAGCAACACAAACAGGAAGCGTGACCCTTGCCAGCACAAGCAATTTTTTGCCTTCAAAAGGGTCGCCAATGATATAGACAAATCAACCACAATGAAAACGCGATTTGGAAATGTGTGGATTCTCCACCGCTCCTGTTATATGCACACGGTCATGGCGTGTAGATGCCATTGCGTAATGCGTGCACCAAATACACATGTACATGTACACCATACAGCTGTACGTGCAATTATCGTATTTGCCATCTTGAAAGACGTACTGTAAACACACCTAAGCGAAACGCATTGTTTTTCGGCTCCATACGATGAGCTCCGAGGAAGGTGCCCGGGAAATTTGACTCTCTGAGTGAGCCAATCAGAAGGCGATGTGGTTGCTAGAGGCGGAGCTTAACATCGATTGGCACCATCGTACGGATGGGTGATTCTCCCCTCGCATCGCGCTCGGACATACACGTAGTCTTTGAGAAAGAGGTGAATCTTCAAAGCCTGTTTTCTCGCAATTTTGTGAGGCTAACAACTTAAGAAGTGCATTTTATTTCTCTTTCTATGCCCACTTATGGTGCCGAAGAATACAAGTGTTTTATATCAATGCAAAGCTTAGGAAATGGGCAATGTGATTCAGTGAAAAAATGAATTTTCAAAATTCCCGACTTTTGCCTGAAACCGTTGTCGCCGGTCACATATTTTCCTGATTGTAGAGTTGAATTCGGCGTTTTGTTGGTATCCAGACCTTATTGTTGAATTTTTCGGAGTATAGATCGTGCGGTGGCATCTTTTCCTTCGAGAGCTTCAAAAAATCAACAAACTACCACGCATGCGCATTCAGAATTAAGTGGTTGCTTTTTACCTACGCCCGTGCGCCCGTGCGTTTCATGTGTTACGTAAAACTTGTAGTAGATCCGCGCGTGCTGCACCGGCAATGATTTGACCTTTTTTAGTCGGGGTCATCCGACTATCTCCGACTACCTACGTTGTAGTATACGAGAGTGAATGCCATTCATATAACACGCAGATGAGGAGTGAAGCAGTAAGGACGTTTACAGACCTGATTTCAGCCATAGATTTCGGTAAGTTTTAGACGTAATTAAACAAAAAATCGCATACCGGTTATTGAATGATGGTCATAGATATACGATAATTCCTTATATTTGAGTTTTCCACGATTAATAAAGATATTCATGAAGGAAACAGTGAACGATAACAACGTCCGCGAAGGAATAGAGGTGCAGCGCTGTCGCGATTCGCGACAGCGGCTGCGTGTAGTTAACTCTTTATGTGCCACGTTCGCACGTCCGACTCAGTCGACGGCGTGCCAACTTCGCATATTCTGCTCAACAAACAAAGCCGCCGAAACCAATCGATAAATCGCTAATCCCCCGGTACAATAAAAGCGTTTCTCGCGCTTTTGTTCCTCTCACTTAGGGCTTGCAGTCTATGTGGTGGTTAACTATCAAGCGGTGTTCCTAACTAGATTTGCGTTTACATTTTAAGTTTCTGTCATGGTTTTATGTGCAAAAGTCACGCCTTTACAGTAATGTAGCAACTGGTCATTTAAAAGAAATTTTGAAATAGATTTGTCATACAATGTATATCGAAGCAAAGTTTGGCATTCCTCTAACACTTTGCTCACTATTATGTCCAGCTTAACAGAAATTTGAAGAAGTTATACAAATTGGAAACACAGAATTCTTTCTCAAAGCATGACTACCTTCGTGTCTCAGAATAACGTGGCACACAGGGGGTTGCCACCATGGCACATAAAGAGTTAACAGTACAGTAGACCAAGCGTTATGGGACCGGACGCGTACATGGAGTCACTTTGAAGAGCAAATCCAACGATTTAGCAGGTTAATTCTCACGCCGTTTTCAGAGTATGTTGTCTAGAAGGCCTATATGAGGAGTCTATATCAAGTCTTTAAGGTAAAGGGTGCATATTCTATGTAAATTAAATAAGTTTTCATGCGGGAACTTAAAAGAAAACTGTACTGACATTTTCTAATTGTCTGATAATTCTAATCTACATTTTTTGATGCCTACTACTTGAAAGAGAGGGTTGTAAAACCCAGGATAAGCCTGTAATGATTTTTTGAAAAAAAATGAAAACGAGCAGGTCATGGAACGATCCACATAATTTGGCCTACGTCACAGGTGCTCTTGGTGAACAACTCCGACATCAGCAAGACGAACTACATAATGCCAATTTACTGATGAAATCTCACACGAAGTACTGCAAAAGCTGTTATTTAGTATAATTGCAATATGGAGCTATAATAAACATGTTAAACAATATCTATTAATCTTTAAAAGCAATCTCTTTAACAGCTTTTTATTTAGATAAAACTTGTGGGGAAATTCCAGATATGCAAAATGAAATTGGCATCGTTATCCGAACGTGCTGCCCATAGAAGACTGTGTGTAAGTAACGTTTTATTTTATTTTATTTATTTATTTATTCTCCACTCATGGGATGGATTGCCCTGGTCAGCTAAAAGCTGGTTTTCACAGGGGTCCAACCAAAATACAAAACATGCCATCAGTACAAACAACAAATCAATCAATAATATACAACTGAAATTACATAAAAAAGCCAGAATGGCATAAGCTATACAATTTATCTAAGGGAAAAAAAAACAAACCTACATACTAAGAAATTAGAAACCATATAATATAATCAACATCAAAAATCGAGGAATAGGGGTGAGGGATGGGTGAGAAAAATCGTTCTTGTACAATCTCAATTAATAATCTACTGATTTCGTTGACTCATTCCTGCAAAAATATGTATGTCGGGGCTGTGATTTACGTAGCGTTTGAATGCTGAATCGATACAATTGTTGAAGAGGGATAATGAAGCTCATTCCAAAGTTTGGCCCCTCGATAAGATAGGGACCGTTTACCATAGTTGGTCTTCGGTTGAATGAGTTTCAATTTGGACGGGCCGGACCTTGTGCTATAAGCAGTCTGTCGAAAACAAAACATTTGATTTAAATAGGGAGGGTATAATTCATGTAATGAACGGTACATTGTACATGCCAGTTGTTTACGCATTGATGATCATGATCGAGCGATGGTTCGCCAGTTCTCTAACGTAGATGAGGGCTGAGTGAATCTAAATCCAAATGTAGATAGACTCTCTTCAACGGCACGCACGATTTACGCTTAGTAAGATGAAAACGGTACCCAGTACACATAGACTCTAGAACTAGGACCAGGACTACTGAGCAGTCAAGGAGTAGGTTCTACGTGGCAGTCCAAGTTTTGATGAGTAGGCCCTTCACTCACTCACCGTCGACATTGCAGCTGTAGGCCCTATGTGCACAGCGCTAATAAGGCACAGCGAAACGTTACATACCCCTGGCCCTGCTGCCAGAACTTGAAGAAAGTCGAGACGAAAGTCCAGACTCCAGATCTAGATCTGGACCCTTGTCCTGCAGGCACTGTTGTTCCTGTGCTGGATTTTTCAGGTAAGGTATCTGCTATATGGATTTCCGATGTTTTGTAGTCGAGATAAATCTCATAGCGGTGTTATTTACACCAAGGACTAATGTTAGATCTAACAGTTTGTTTCAGTAGGCCTACTAGGACCCATATCTCGGAAGAGTGGCCTGACCACGTAGATTCTAACACGTAACACAGCGTCGCCGCTTCGCGATCCCAGCGCTGGCGTAGGTATAGTGCTAGCGTACTTCCGTATCCATGTAGATATCTCAAAATTCACCTTGCCAAATGGCACCAAACTCACAGGAAATGTGGTATGTTTGGTGGTGCACCAAGCAGGTCGACCCCTTCATCTGCTCTCAATATCCCCCCTGAATGCTTTGGACATTTCATTTGAAGTTTCTTCAAAATAGTAACAGAGGTTTGGATATAGCTTGAGGAACCTACTGGACGATTTCTGGACATTTTCAGCTTGTGGTGTGTGTGCTTGAAGGATATCATGTTTTGCCTCAGCTTGCATTGAGTTTCCCTGCATGAGCCATTTTGTGTTGAGTTCACTGGTCATTGCTGCCTGTCTGCAAGCATGACTTATTCAAGTTCAGTCAGCCACGACAACAAAGGACGCATGTCTTAGTTGCCCTTTCATGCCCCAAGGTAACAATGGAGACGGGAGCTACCACAAGTATTGTTCTCATTGTTCTCACTGCCTTGGCCTTGACGCTGCCTTCTTCAGAATTGGACACTGAATTCAAAATGGCTGTTACTGCACAGGACAGTATACGACTTATTTACGATAGAGATTTTCTTCTACACCTGAATCCTCATAGCAGAGAGGTTGACATACTCATGCAGGCACCTGTTAATCTTCTCTTGAAATCAAAACACAGTGCTGGTCATCAGAGAAGATGCAGGAAGCATCGTGGCAAGCGTGGTGGAAGGCGAAAACAGAGACAGATTCGTGTATACACGGCATCGAATCTCACCGATAGGATTTGGCGCTATGAGGTACGTAATGACAATGGCAGAAATCTGAGTAACATTGTGAATGTACCTCAGGAACATGATTGTAAACTGAATGTTCAATTATGGAACTGCAATTCGGTGAGGAACAAGACTAACCTCCTGCTTGAACATGTTATTGATAGCAATGTGGATATCATGTTCCTTACGGAAACCTGGTTGCATAGTGTTGATCCGGTTGTCATTGATGAGTGCACACCAGCGGGTTATACATTCTTAAATGTGGCCCGTGGTAGGAATGACCCTCATGGTGGGATAGCAGTCATCTACAAAACTGCATTGAACTTGTCCACTGCAAACATCAACATCCTGTCTTCCCACGACACCTTTGAACTAGCTGCTGTTACCAACCCCTCACGGTCAATATGTTATGTTGTCATCTACAGACCCCCACCCTCCATGAGGAATGGTTTTAAAACACAGGAGTTTCTTCAGGAGTTTGAGGAACTTGTTTGTGAGCTGACTACTTATTCCTGGAAGCTTCTTATCTTGGGTGATTTCAACATGCACGTAGATACCCCTCGTAAGCCGGATGTAGCATGTTTCTTGGAAATCATTGAGGAAGCAGGTCTGCAGCAGCATGTCACTACTGCAACACACAAATTAGGCCACACTCTTGATCTCGTAATCTCCAGGCTGGATGAGTCACCTGTGGTCGATTGTCGAGCTTGTGATAAACTGTACTCGGATCATTTCATCATTAGCTGTACTGTTGATGCAGCTAAACCTAAGCAACGTGATGCAACATCGCATTGCAGAAACTTTCGAAACTTAGACAAGGGTTCCTTCATCACGGACATCAATGAAGCGTTTCATGACTTTCCTTTCGACGGTGATGTTGATGATCAGATTGCATTCTACCACAGTACCATTCTGGATGTGCTCAACAAACATTGTCCGTCCACCAAGCGTGTTCATTGCTTTTGCCGTCATCCACCTTGGTATACGAATGAAATTCACCAAGCAAGACGCTCACGGCGAAAACTCGAAAGGCGCTGGAGAAAGTTACAAACACCAGAGAGCCGCCATCAGTACCTAACTCAGATTCATGCCGTCTGTCGTCTCATTCACAAGGAGAAATCAAAGTATTACAGAGAAAAGTTGAAAAGTGCAGATGTGAAGAACGTGTTTCGTGTCCTGAACACACTCTTGAATAGGTCACCAGCAATCCTACCTGCAGACATGCCATCTACATGTACATCATTGCCTGACAGATTTGCCACATTCTTTGTAAAGAAAGTGGAAAAGATCAGAGAAAATCTCCAACTTAGGAACGAGGAATCGCATACTGACGTCTGTTCAAGTGGATCGATTGTGGATACATCTGGAGCCGAGCTGGCAGATTTTGATGCCATCACGGCCCAGGAGGTGTACAAATTAATTCACTCTGCGCCTAATAAGTCATGTTTGCTAGACCCACTGCCTACGTGGCTGCTGAAGGAGACCATCAACACTTTTCTCCCCTACATTGCGTCAATTGTTGACACATCACTCAGTAGTGGTGTCTTCCCATCGTCGTTGAAGGAAGCTGTGGTGACTCCTCTGATCAAGAAACCAAACCTAAATCGTGATAACTTGAAAAACTACAGACCAGTCTCCAATCTCTCATTTCTTTCAAAGATAATTGAGAAAGCTGCTTTGTCTCAAGTCTCCAACTATCTGGATACGAATGATCTCTGTGTTGAGAACCAGTCAGCTTACCGACGTTGGCATAGTACTGAGACTGCTCTCTTGAAGGTACAAGACGACATCCTCAGAGCACTGGACAACAAGCTCGTTACCTTCATCGTCTTCTTAGACCTGTCTGCCGCATTTGACTGTGTTGACCATGATATTATGCTGGCTCGCTTAACGAGCCACTTTGGCATCTCCGGGAGTGTGAAAGCTTGGTTCACCTCTTACCTCTCCGACCGCAGCTTCAGGTTGAAGGTTAGAGGTGAGCTTTCGGAACCAATGTCTCTTGCTTTCGGAGTTCCTCAAGGTTCCGTACTAGGCCCGCAACTTTTCAGTCTATATACTCAACCCATGGCTGACATCATCAAACACCATGAGGGCATACAGCATCATAGCTATGCTGACGACGTGCAACTCTACACCTCTGTAGACCCGAAGGACAGTCAGGCAGTTGAACTTGCTCTCACCACATTATCTGCATGTGTCAGGGACCTACAGCTGTGGATGGAGGGTAATCTGTTGAAACTGAACTGTGACAAAACTGAATTCCTTGCTGTTGCTAATCCGCGGTTCCATCCCTTGATATCTGATGTCACCCTGACTGTTGGTAATGTCGTCATTCATCCATCAAGTTCAGTTAGAAGCCTGGGTGTCGAAATTGACTCCTCCATGAAGCTGAATCACCACGTTTCTTCTCTAAGCAGTTCGCTTCATTTTCATCTCTCAAATATTGCACGTATCAGGCCTTTCCTCGATCAGAAAGCTTGTGAGCATGCTGTGAGAGCTCTCGTTACCTCAAGAATAGACTATGCAAACTCCATGCTGTCAGGTACTTCTTCAAGTAATGTCCAGCGCCTTCAACGTGCTCAAAACCGTGCTGCAAAGCTGGTTTTTCTAGCCAAGAAGCGTGACCATGCCTCTCCTCTTCTTCAGCAATTACACTGGCTCCCTGTGCAAAAGCGAATCATCTACAAAATCCTGTCAATCACGTACAAATGTCTTCAGAATTGTGCTCCATCTTACCTTATGAGTCTACTTTCACGTCACCAATCTAAAAGACAAGGAATGCGGTCAGGCCAAGACCCAACCCGGCTGTCTGTCCCTAGGACTCTCACTCGGACAGGAGACAGATCCTTCTCAGCAGCTGCCCCACGCCTATGGAATCAGCTCCCTCAAAGTATCAGGGAATCACCATCTCTGTCAGTTTTCCAGAAGTCGTTGAAGACTTTCCTTTTCAATAACTGATTGATTCATTATGTACTTTTTTTTCTTTCTCTCCTTGTTTGTTGTATTTTTTTTCCTATCTTTCTTTTCTCCTACCTCCCGAGTGAAAGATGGATTTGTGAAGCGCTGTGATACATATGTACTATTTGAAGAGTTTGTTTGCAAAAACCGATAAGTCCATATTTGCCAAACGGAGATATTTGCGATTAAAGGTCAAGAAAAATAAAAAGAATAATAAGAAAATTTTTGCTTCTTTTGACCATAGCTTCAAAAATGTACCTTTATTTGTAGTGACCAATATATCATTTAAAAGGTATTATTTTGTACTTTATGACAGAAACCGTACTTCAAAATCTTCAAAAATGGACTTATCGGTTTTTGCAAACAAACTCTTCATTTGTAAGAGCGCTATAGAAATACTAATATTGTATTGTATTGTATTTATGATTCATATCCAACAGCTCACGTTAATTGGAAACAAATCACATGTCGGGAAGCGTAAGTGTAGATGTCGACTTTCCTGTCGGCGTCGCTAAAAATAATCTGCTCTACGACTAACACGAGTGATTGCGGCCAGGCCCTACCTACCTGCTGCGCACGCACAGACTGAAGTTAGCCATTTAATATCATGAGACAAATTTTTCAAGTGATCTGGGGCAATAAATAAATTTACAAATTATTTGTGGTAAGTTACCTGAAAAATGTAGTTCCTATATCACACAAGTCGCAAAAATCATTACACTTTTGAGTTTAGTTCTCGCGTAAATTCCTCGTTCGCACAGTACTAGTCGGCTATCTTCAGTTCTAGATTGTGCATCTTGCGTTCGCCAAGTCAATTTAAGATCTCTCGCGAAGAGTGAGTTTTTTTTTTTTTGAGTGACGACTTGAAAGTCGACGTCAATATTGATACTTCTCGATTACTGATTTCGTTCAAATATAAGAGAATACTTTGAAATATGCTATGAAGTATATCCTGTAATTTTGGTGCAATTTGGTTTAGTGAAATTTGAGATATCTACATGGATAGAACAGTACACAAGCGCCGCCTGCTAGCTAAATTGGGCCTAAGCGTCGTCTGCTACTCGATACGAATTAACGCATGCGTATGCGAGCACTTGTAATCAGTAATAGTGAGAGCACCTGTGACATCATAACATCCGGGCTCGTCAGCTCATTAGCATAATTTTCACCTAAAAAGTTCCAGTTTTAACATTAAATTACGGACTTAATCGTTATAAAATTTTGATTCTGTTTGCACCGCTGGGTCTTTTAGAATTGAAAGAACAACATATAAAGAAAATAAAAAACCGGTAAAATGCCCTGTTAAGTGTCCGGAAACCCAACCCCCCATTATACTGTATGTGCGGGACTTCCGCAAGTGCGACGTGCGTAAATGTTTGGGACGAACATCTTCGGACGTCTTGACCCACAAAGGTACATGAAAAACGCTGAAAAATGATGTTAGTTTTCGAATTTTCGACCCATTTTATAAAACAAATGATGCACAGGATTATTTCGTGGCGTTAGTGGAGGCGTAGCTCACTCTCGGGTATTTACAATGTAGTGCAACATGCACTCGGCTTCGCCTCGTGCATGTTTCACAATTGTAAATACCCTCGAGTGCACCACGCCTACACTAACACACTCTATCCTGTGTATCATTTGTATAATATTACTGGTGATGCATAAGTGTCTACCAGCCGTCTGCTGCTGCGTGCATGGTATTTCATTGGCACTCTCCTGCCGCCGCTGTGGTGGTGGGTTTGCATAGGCGCAGGCAGGCAGCACAGGGCTACATATAGCCGCGGCGCGTGCCGCGGTTCAATAGTGCAGTGCTAGTATGTGTATACGTTTACGCGCGCGTACGCATATCTGATCGAGCGCTAAAATTGGATTGTGGCAGCTGTCAGTTGGCACGCAGCCAAGAGAAGTCGTTAGTCTACGATAAAATCAATAAGTACTTTTTTATTATCACAGCAGTAGAAACACGTACAATATTTTTGTACCAATACCACAGTTTTGGTGATTCTTACATCTGGCATTTGAATATACAGCAAGGGGAAAAATATATATGTATATGGAGATTGGGGTAGAAGGTATGCTACAGTATAGTGATCAACCAGGCTAGCGCACGCAGACATGAGTGAAAACTCAATGAGATAAAGTTGGCAGGCTATACCTGGAGGACCATCAGGGAGAATCGGTATAAAGACATGTTGTCTCCTCATGCTATTGGTGGCTTGGATGCCCAATAAGGTAGAGGAAGCTACTGCAATTGCAAGTGCCATTTAATCACACTGATCTAAATGATGGGTATCTCATCTTCCCATGGCACCATGAGGTAGCTCCTTTGCTCATTTAGTTTTCTGCTCGGCTTGTGTTGCCACTTTACAGTTGTTCCATGTCTGGCAGGTGGGCATTTTACGCATCTCCACGAACCTGAAGTTACTTCATTATAATGCTGCTGGTCATCTTGATCAAGTGAAGGTTATGGCAAGTTTGAAGTTAGGTTCTAAAGATTTCCTGAAATATGTATCTTATTGTGTAATTCTCGGTGCATGTCGTGTTAAGAGTTTACTGAACGCCTATGGCTTAAAGTATTGTGAACAAGAAAAAAATGTCGGTATTCATAAACAAAGTGATTTATATATTTCTGCAAAGCTTAAGTCTCTAGGAATATGAATAGTTAACTTTCAGAAGGTGAAAATGTCTTTAGAACGATTGAGAGATGGTGTTTTGAGGCCCTTTTTAGACCACCTGAACCCGATCTGATGGCGAAATTTTGGTGACCAAAATTATGACGTCATGACATGGACGAATCAGCCCTGCGCTCGCTGATGTGATACGCTACCGCTAGCTAACTTTGCACCCAAGCTACGCTCTGTATCACGCCACCGCGGGCGATGGCCTGAGTGCACCGAGGTATCTGTACGTGTCTTGTTTACTCTATAAAGCAAAAGTGAGTTATAATTTCACTTATTGAATCCATCTTCCTTCGAATTACCATGAAGTATACCTTTTTAAATTTCTACTTGCGCTTTCGCGCCTCAGTCTCTACTCTTAAACGGCTTATAGTAACCGTTTAATAGGCCTAGTTAGTACAGTAGTAGAGCCTAACGTTACGGTAGAACAAGAACTCTGACCTAGCTAACGTAAGGATCTACGTTGTGGAGTAGCCTATGTAGGGTTGGACCTACTACTCATCGACCGCCTAATGTTTATTTGCTTGATAAGAATATCTAACACTGAAATTCACGTAAAAAACTCCAACTTGACCTACGTGATTGAGAAAATCCAGCTCTATCAAATGCCGTTGTTCCCTTTTCGATTCGAAGTTTCAGTGCAAAAATGTCGCCGACGAACTAGCGTGGGCTCGTTTCAGCTCCCCGCGGTAAATCGCGTTATCAGGATCGACCGCTGTTTTTTGCATTGACAATGCACGCAAACCGAGTTGTATTGAACACCGTGTTGTAGAAAACGTCAACGAAGCTTTTTAGGAACTTCCATAGACATTACATTGTGCTGTTATTACGATTCGGTGAAAGTATTCATTCGAAATTTTGTCCTTGATTAAAACCATCAATGAACAGTGAATTATCGCGTTTTCCCACACCATCCTCATCTACATTCAAAGCCAATCCATTTTTATGTGCTTTGCGCGCAGACGAAGTGCGTACTCATTTTAAATGTTCAGTGCGCGAATTATACGCGGTCGGATATGTAGTGGCAGGGGCTACCATACACACCAAACTAGCTCTCCGGCGGGGACTCGGCGGTTCGCTACTGACGTTGCTTCAGACTATATCATTAGTATTATTATGGCTATTATTTATTTATTTATTTATTTATTTATTTATTCATTCATCTCTTCTTCTTTTTTTAAATAATGGTACATTTTACCCTGCTGTTTCTGCCGATAAAGCAGATGCGACTAAAGACAGGCAAGGTACAGTATTGTATTGCATCCGCTCACAAAGAACTATAGGTACGTGCTTTATGAATGGCGGACTCGATGTAGAGCTAGCTAGCGCTGCACACTCGATCGTAAAGGGTACGTTCGTCCATGTCATGACGTCATATTTTAGGGCCCCGAAAAGACGGCCGTTCTGGAGCGAAAATCGGTGAAGTAAATCAGTCAGTTTTAACTCGCGATTTTTCAGTGGTACGAATATATTTAAAAAGTCACATAAAAAATCTGTTTTAACAGACATTTCCCTCTGCTTTGACACCTTCTTTTGTATGATTTTCTTGATTTTAATGTCTCGTTCACCATCCTTTAATTCACATGAAATTGATAAATGAAGAAACATCGTCGGCATGCAGTTTTTTTTTTTTTTTTGTCAGTTGTTCATATTGCCCCCTGGTCGCCGCTGGATCCGAGATTTGACCCACATACTTCTTAATTCTGATTCTTGCAACATCTTATTTTCTTCTCTTTTCCCATTTTTGCAAAACGTTCGTATTTATGCGAATGCTGTTTCTAGGACAGCTAAATGCTGGAGAACTGGAGATACCAGCAAAGGATTTCACCTCCCCACCATATCATGTTTGAACAGCAGGCAATTAGTGGAATAAGAAGCAGAAGGCTATGCTGAAGTAGCTCTGCAGTTTCATGAATTTGTGCATACGCCCGCGGTACGCATCTTCCCGCAACCGTAAGCAACTCTACGCGCGGCCTGTACGCCCGACCTACGTTTATATACGCAACTCTACGCCCGCTACACGCCGAATAAGCTAGATTGATACGCGCTTCCTACGCAACCATACGTAACCCTACGCCGGGACTACGCAAATCCTGCGCGGATCATCACAATTATTTTTCATGAGTACGCAGCCGATTTCGGCGTAGTCGCTACGCAACTCTACGCAACTCTACGCAAAGCTTGGTGTGAAACCCCCTTAAGGATAACATTATGTCCTGTAATACGATTTCGCAACGTTGAAACACGTCATTTTTCAACTTATCTAGCATAAGACGATGTGGTGTCAAAGTGGTAGCCCATACACGTGTTGATTTGGCGAAGCCTGGAATGATGGATGGGAAAGTTCACTTCAATAGGGCCTACAATGTACATACACTGTGTTATATTAAGCTGAAAAAGGCTTGAGTATTAAAATAAAACGTTTCTTTTGTAGAACGCTATTTTTGGTATTTGCTGCTATGCTGTATAGCGATCCTTACTGTTATTATCGTTATTATTTTCATAACGGCTAAAAAACTAATTGATATGAAGAGTTTTACCATAAAATGAGCTAATTCAATTCTTGTTGACATATTTCTGAATAAAATTGCAAAAAAATAATAATAATGAACAAAAAAGCAGTCATTAGATCCCCTACAAATTTCATCTTAACTTCTATACAATGTTCCTTCTTATGTATGTCGCAAGTGAGGTATTACTCGAAAGGTTTAATTTTGCTCTACCTTAACATGGGCTCACTTTGAAAGGTTTAAAAATGACGCTTAGCTCATTTCGGAATAAAACTCTTCACATTACGGATATTACCTGTGAAAATTGACCAACGATAAGAAACAGTTTACATTATAACGTGGGCTCCTGAAAACTTTCCTTTAAAGTCAGTTATTGCAACTACTAATCAAAATTTATTTTTGAAATACTCTGTGTAAAACTAACACGATAACAGCTACTGTATAGATATCAGTACAACTTCACTAGATAGTACTGACGAAGACGACAGCAAGAGCACAAGAAAGGCCTATACCCTGCTCTAGGCTACAAATACATTTTGTAGTTGTTGTTGTTGTTTTTTTTTTTCAGGCTGAGTACTAGGTTTATTTCTTCCTCTCATTCTCTCTCTCTCTCTCTCTCTCTCAATTTTTATAATCATATATGAGTAAGCATGCACTGATGAGCAGAAGACTTTGTTAGTCACTTTCTTTTTGTAAAAGCTGATTCTCCAGTCATTGATTATGTCAGAGTTAAATTTCATCACATTTTGAATAGTCACTCTAAATTTATTTGTGATTTCGTCAGTCCTGGGCCCCGTTTGATATCAAAAGATATACTAGTAATACAGTGCACATTATAAACTTCTTCCTTAACACACAGGATGCCGTAGACTTATGATAGAAATCAGCTATATTATAATGAATTATAAAGCTCCATAAAACAGGACCAAAAAGTAGTTTTATTAAGTAAATTGGGGAGATACATATTAGGACCTTAAAGGATACCTAAAACTTCATAGTTCATGATGTCTTTATATTTGCATTTGCGCGATACTCTGTAAATGTAAGCGAGCTAAATTTTCACTCTTTTTCTCGACCTAAATGTGATTAGCTCGAAAAAGACTGTAAAATCAGTCTTTTTAGACGGTATGTATACCTTCTCGCCCCCACCACCGAGGGAAACTTTTCTTCCGATTTCGAGCGAAACGTGTACGAGTGATATTCCACACTTTTTGGAGCTAATAACGGGTCCCTGGGGTCTTCCACGAGCTGATTTGTACCATGAAATTCTTTTCGCTCTTTGTAAAGGAGCTGTTTGTTGTGACGCTTGTCTGATGAGAATTCTCATTTCACTCGGTCTGGAGAGTGAATCTGTGTATTTATTTTGTATTACATTTTATGACTTGTATTTTCAAATTTTTTAACAGTATGAATTGAATCATTTGTGCATTTATTTCGTATTATGTTTTATGACTTTACTTATATTTTCAATTTGTTCAACAGTATGAATTGACAAAATACTCTGTATGATGTGTTACTTTTTGTTTGATGAAAATAAAGTATAATTGGAATTGAAAATGAAGGAGGAATAATGCAAACTCCTAGACAAAACACCCATTTTCCCTAAAATTGTCTCACTGACTGAATCCGTATTGCTGATTGAAACCATTTGACAGCCCACTTCATTTAGGGTAGTGATGTACACTAAAGATTACATTCTCATGTTTCACCTCAGCTTTGATTTCATACAGGTCTACTGATGTGCCGCTACACAGATCAGTATGGAGTTTGAATTGATCAATCCCGGAAACGACTCAAATTTCCTTTCAAGCTGGGGATCTGACATTGCTGAAGAATCCTTCCCAGCAGGTAGCCCAGTCTAAGGGCCTCATCTCGCTGATTATGCCATGGATCTAGGTGAGTGTAGCCTCATAGCAAATTAAAATGATATGATTTAGTCACTAACATCACAACAAAAACAACTAAGATATTGAACCACTTTCACTTAAAGGGAACATAAACCCCAAGAGCAATGTGGATTGAGTGAAAGCAGCAACATTAGTAGAACACATCAGTGAAAGTTTGAAGAAAATCGGACAATCGATGCAAAAGTTATGAATTTTTAAAGTTTTGGTGATGAAACCGCTGGATGAGGAGACTACTAGAAGTTATGACGTATGAGTGGACAACAATACCAAGAAAACATAAAGAAAATTCTACAAAAATCCATTTTTCATGAAAATTACAATTTCCATCAACTTGATATTGACATATGTCAAGGGTAGCAATTATTCCCCCTGCTTTCTGAAAGAGGTTGGTCCATTGCTCTTTCATAACTCTAGAAAAGTGAATTTTTGTTGAATTTCCTTTATATTTTCCTTGTATTGTTGTCCACTCATACGTCATATCCTCTAGTAGTCTCCTCATCCAGCGGTTCCAACACCAAAACTTTAAAAATTCATAACTTTTGCATCGATTGTTCGATTTTCCTCAAACTTTCACTGATGTGTTCTACTAATGTTGCTGCTTTCACTCAATCCACATTGCTCTTTGGGTTTACCTTCCCTTTAATAAGAGAAAGAGGATTCTGAAAATCAGTTTCCCACCCTTACCCATATACAAGATTCTACTTGTTCTTCTCTTGCAGAATGTGACGTGAGTTGTTCAACTTCTATTTATTTTGTTGGATAAAACACATAATATGTATCTGGGTTCATGTACATGGAAAATGCACTTTAAAAAAAATTGCGCAAAAACAGAGAATAGCCCCACATGCGTTATGATTTAATTACAAGGAACACTGTACACTCACCCTGTTGCCTAACTGTCCTCTCTACTGTACTAATTATGTTCATGTGCAGATTAGTAATTTCCTCAATTGGCCATGTTAATGATCTTATGAATGCCTTTCTTTCTATCTCGCTCTCTCAAATTATTGTGCCTCCGAGATTGACTGTTGCCCATTACAATAGAATGTTTGACAGGTTTTGAAAGCATATGAATTTTATGCGAATTTTAGGAGACAAAGGAGCCTCGGTGCTGTTGACAAAACTTCTGCCAACATCCTGCATCAAGACAGGAAGGAAAGAGTAAGGAGCCAACAACTGACAGTGCTCTCTGCATCTCTTTGAAGAAAGATCTGTGAGTTCATTTTATACTATCTTCCATGTGACAGTAATACCTGTTGAATTTAACCTGTTGATTTAAGTTACAAGAAACGTATGGTTCTTAAACAATATCCAATTACTTTTACAGATGTTTTGAAGTATACTGTCTCCAAGGCACATTTATGACTTTACACCGTTAGCACATTCTATATTTTTACAATTATGTTCTAGTCACACCTTTCCATGCCTTGAAATCATGGCATCATACGTCAGAATGTAAATGCATCCTTATTTATACACATTTTTTTTTTTTTTGGTGGTGATAGAGACGATTATAATATTTAAAGTTTGTTTACAAGATATGGGAATATGTCCATTAAATTTCCCAGACTGTGTTTCAAATTTAGATTACACAAGTTAATATCATCCAACAATGTGCAATTTCTTGTGATAATCCACTGTCATACACTTAGACGAGAAAGAGAAAAAAAAATTCAGAACTCTGGAGTTGCATATTTACATGTTTCATTTGTATTGTTGTACTCTATTCTTTACTCTGGGACAGATAATGATGCAGCAGCACAAGAAGAAGACCAAGAGTTTAGGCAGCCCTTCTTGCTGTTTTTTTGCTGGTGGGCGGGAGCAACAACGGTATTTAATTTTTGTTGATGATACGACCCTTCTTGGAGAGGAAGACGTCTTTCAGGCTTTGGATCACCTGTTCACTTTCAATATGGAATTCCCAACAACATTTTTATTTCCTTCATCTATGGATCCCCGCTGATATCAAGCCACCGGTGAGAACGTGCCTCTGCTAGATCGTCCAGAAAATGGAGGTCAACAAAGGCACGTAATCATAATCATGTATGTCTTGTGACTTTGTTACTTGGATTTTCTCTTTTCCAGTTGTCTTGACAATTCACAAAATGTGTGATGACAAACATGTATTTGAATGTATCTGAATATGTATTCTGAAAGTGGTTTTCAATCTTGATCACTGAATGTTTGGGTAGATGATCTCATTGCTTTACAAAATGTACAGTTGTGATACACTTGTGCAGTATGCTGTTGTATTTTTGTACACATGAATTTTAGGATATTGCATTCTTTGAATAATGTTCACATAGATTTATATGTTATTAGCAATTTAAAATCTAACATTTCCTTCATATAACCTACGCAGACATTCAGATTTCCCTTGCAAATTCCAGCAAATTGGCAAAGTTCTTCAAGTAGGATGATATGATTGACTTATAAAGGCAAATGATTTTTGTATACAAGGGAGAAAAATAAGAGTATTCATGTACTTTTTGCCGTAGGATAATCATACAAAATAATGGTTCAATGAATTTTGACAGTTACTGGTAACTTCCTAGACAAGAACTAATGAAATTTTCTTCAATTCTGTATTTCCCACTAAGCTAAATAAAATAATGATAATAAAATGGATAAATAAAAATAAAATAAAACTGTTTAAAAAGTTAAAAAACCTGTACAATGTGTACATGAATTATTCTAATTGCTATGGTCAAAGATGACATAGCCCTATGCTTCAGTGGAGGAATGGTGGCAATTTGACGCGTCACTGTTGCTGTAAAATTAATTGTCTTGTTTGTGAATGTGCATATTATGTAATTCAGTCTTGTCTATCAGAGAGATAGTATGATCCCAAACATACACATATTTCAGCTCTTTCAAATCAGGGGTTGCATAAGGCTTTTGAAACACCCGCCAAATTTTAGTGTCTGTACACCACCACCCATGATAATTAGAGTTTTTGCTATTAAAGTATTGTATCATTGTCAGGAACAAATTTACCCATGTCTCTTCTACAGTTGTCTTTATTACTCAGCGACTCATTCATTTGTACATGCACTTGCATTCCAAGTTGGGTTTTCAATACTGCACATGTAAAGACAAATGATCTGCTTCTAAGTGTGTTCATAGATATACCCGCATCCTATTTGCATTTCAGGTTTTAATGTCATCAGATCTGATTTGTTATTCTCTTAGTTTGGAATTGCCCTCAAAGACAGAATGTTATTAAATTTGTTAAATATTGTACAATATTTCACATGTTCAATTGTCTAATATTTGGCGAAATTAGATGAAATACATGTAGTTACATATTTGTTCAAAAGGCCACTTTTGGAAATATTTTCACATTGTTTATGGATGTTTTATTTCCAGGAACTTATAGGAACTTTAAATGCTTGAAGCCACTCTGCATAATACATAATTAGCATTTGTTGTGAACAATATCCCTGACATACCTGACATACCTTACCTTCAGCCGTAAAAAAATTGTTCTTCATCAGACTCCTTTAAAAGCAGTCTAAAAACTCACTTGTTTAAAGCCTCAATTTGACTACTCATTACATGTACTTGATATTTGTATGTCCTTTATCTCCTTCACTTTCTCTTCCTTCCGCGCCTAGAGCATTCTGCAGAGTGGATTTGGCGCTATATAAATCATATCAATTATTATTATTATTATACCAACAAGTTGTCCTACAAGCATCAGACAAGCTTTAACTATATCAGTTTGTCAAGATCAAACTTTGTTAAAATGATATGCATAGAATCCTGAATATTAAAAGAACAACAACAACACTCGAAATAATGCAAACGAAATAGTACATGCAGTGTATTATTCATGTAAATGTGTTAGTGACAGAGTGATTTGCATGTACCTGTACGTTGGAATATGTATATGCATATGTGTGTGTGTGTGAATGCGTGTATGTGTGTGTGTGTGTGCATGTGTGTGTGTGTGTGTGTGTGTGCACGCTTGGACGTGTGTAAATACCAGTGCAACAAATAAAAACAAAAATACCCTGGAACTAAGACTAGCATCCCTCTTTCAAAGAGCGAAAATTCACTCTGAAAAGTGTGAGGATTTCCCCTGTAAATCAAAATGATTTCCCTACCCCTGGAACCAAGACTAGCACCCGTCGCTTGAAGAGCTAAAATTCACTCTGAAAAGAGTGAAGATTTCCACTGTAAATCAGAATCATTTCACTCGAATGAGGAGCTAAAAGTCACTCTTAAAAGATGTAGATTTCGCTCTTAAAAGATGAAATATTTTCACTCTTTGGTAGAGTGAAAATTTTTCGCTCCAAATTTCACTCCAAATGGACAGGTCCCTAATCACGCTCCATAAGGAGCGGGAAAAAGAGCTAAAATTAGCTCCGTAGCATTTACAGAGTATGAAGATAGTTGCAGCAGCAATGCGCCAAAATAGTCGATTATGATTGTGTTTTGCAAGTAAAGGGAAGCGGGGGATCAACTCTACAGAGAATTAATATTTGCACTGTATTTAAGGGTATATGCGCAATGACTAACAAAAATGCATTGCCAATAGCAGGACACATTGCAACATGACTCGTCCACTCAGCACAGCACACTCCCTTTCATGATAACACGCTTGTCCACTTACCCAGACAAAATATGAAGGCTACTGCTGTGGCAGCTATAAGTAGGTGTTCCATTTTTGTAGACTCCATATCTTAGGGGGAGATAAGAATTCCAGAGTACACAGTCATCAGCAATGCGATTTTACCAGATGGATGGTGGGAACAAGATCAGTTTGTTTGCTAAACAGCGGCCTACAGTAGCGTCACAGCTTCGTAGTCGTAAAAGGCCATTATACTCGTAACGGTATGGAGAAGGTAACATAACAAGCTATAACAAAGGTCATGATGCATGCGCACAAACTGCCGGGATGGGGATTTCCCGCCAAGAGAACTCGGTCTGTTGTTGAGAAGTGTGTTGAGCAGTCCAAATGCAAATTGAAGTGTGTCAATACACTGATTGACATTTTTGCAGCAAATGAAGTTTATAGATATGTCCCATGTTCCTTTGTATGTATGCGAGTAACAATTTTCGCTAGTTTTTCTTCAAGGTATTATACCGTATCCTTAGAAACAGATATTAAAAAAAACAAGAAATTACTTATTTCATATTATGCATGCAGAGCTACCAAGTCTCACGCATTCTGCGTGAGACTCAAGCATTTAGGTGCCGTCTCACGATCTCACGCATGGCACCCATTTTTCTCACGCATCGGGCGAAGTGTGCAACTTGGACCTATAATAAGAGCATAGCTCAAAATATTAAAGTGATAGTTGCAATTGAAGGTATATCTTCCTTTTGTATTTCAAAATAAGTAAAGATAGTCACTTAAGTACGCACCTGATCGTATCATTAAGAGCTAAAAACTGAAAAAAGCTCCCTATCGTGGGAGGCCACAGGGGAGAAAACCCCTCCCACACCCTCGCTCGCGCGCACATTCGCCAACTGAGATGCCGAGTCATGAAAATCTCACTCATATTTTTTTTTTTTTTTTGAACTTGACATCCCTGTGCATGCATGTGTATGTCAATTGTATCAGAAAACATCCTTCCATGATAAAACATTGCAATAAAGCCAAAAATATAAGGAACAACACATGCTGTCGTTTTTTTTCTGCATAAACCCCAATTTTATACGTTTTGATCAAGATACACATTAACTATTTTCACATTTTGTTTAATATAGGCCTGCTGATGAACATTTTTAGATCGGTTGTTTATATCCATCAGTCATATTTTGAAATTACATGTATTTTGAAACAATTAAGCTGAATTTTTGTTTCATCTGCATATTTTAATGGTGAATTACGTATTTGAGATAGATAGGCGAACTCGGATCCACTAACACACACACACACACACACTAGATGCACTAAGCCTAAAAAGTAATATATATAATATTATATTATATTATATATATATATATATATATATATATATATATATATATACATACATATTCGTTCACTGCAATTGTATATCGATAAGATTAACAAAATACAGTAGACCGAATGCACCTTTTCCTAGGCTAAGAACAGCTACCAGATTTTCCAGCAGTGTCTTTTGTGACTGAGTTTGTTCAAAAGGAATTTGGAACGCACCATTCCCTGAACTGAGCATAACTTGCATATATATTGTGTTTTGGTAGGACTGCGGAATATTTACGTGAGTGCGTGTCATTTGTCGTGGAGAGGGTGGGGGGGGGGTGATCATAGGCCCCATGGGAGGGCAGTCAAGTTTAGTGCTCGTGGCTGGGTTGAGGGTCATCGCCCTACGCTTTGGGTGAACGAACCTTCGGAAAGTCATGGGTTTGAATCATATTGCATATCTTTTATAATATTTTTTTTTCCTTTTAAAGCCGATAGTATGAGGGCTCTAGCCCATATCATTAACATTATTTAACATAAATTACACGACACACACATGTAAATATTTTTGTAATAATTTGGTGATATTTTTCTTCAGATTTCTTTGATCCTTTATCCCCCCAAAAAAAGAATAATCATCATCTGAACAAACATATTGATTATGTTCGATAATACCAAACATTTGTAAATCAGTGCTATTCGTACTTTACATGAGTAAGAAAAGATATTGGAATGCTCCTTCCCCTAGACGGAGCACACCTACCATTCAGGGGCGGATCCACAGAAATTCCATAAAGGGTAGCGCCCTTAGAAAATTAAAGGGGGCACGAATCCCCCCCCCCATTTTTTTTTCTTTTGGTTTTAACAAAAATGATGAGGGGGCGTTTTAGGTGGTGATAAAAATTAATATTTTGTTGCAATATGTATGGTTTGCATACAAAGTGTATAAAACTATTACGTTTAGAAGAATCTGGATAACATTAATGTAAAATAGAAAAAAAGAAAGAAAAGTAAGAGACCCTGTCGTGGACCATTGCATTCAAAGGATCCAGAAGAGCGAAATGTTACAACACTGTAAAAACATCGGTGTTAGATTTAACACCATGGGTGTTAAATCTAACACCGCTCAATCTTCAATAGAGGACCACACCCACAGGTGTAGAAAATGTATTGCGACGGTGTTAAAAAGTGTTCACCTGGCACTTCGTGGTGTTAATTTGACACTGTAGCTGGTGATATTTTTGACACTGCGCTAGAGTTAATTCATTAATGACACCGCATGGTGTTGATTTGATATTGGTGGTGTTAATTTCAATGGTATAACACCCGTCCAGCTTCAATAGGAGACCACACCAACTGGTGCTACTGTGGTGTAAATGTGTTTACACATTTTTTCAAAAATCAAGTACTTTATCGGAAAATTCTTCATCGTCTTGTTGAAGTTCAAAATTAACAAGAAGTTCAGTAACTAAGAAACTGTCAAAAAAAAAACAACAATTTTATATTTTGAAATGACACCCGGAGGTGTTAATCTAACACCATGAATGAGCAACGGAAATTTAACACCAGCTCGGTGTTTCATATTTAACACCGGACTTTTTGCAGTGAACTATTTTCTGGCGCAGGGTCCTCCAGTAGAGCAGTGGTAACACTGAAGAGGCTACCCTGGATAAAGAAGGCCTGTTTAATATTATCATTGTTGTTAGTAGATAAACAATTACTCATCCTATTAACATAAAGGATGGTGCTATACACCACAGAAGATATAGTATCGCATTAGTCTATTTATGAAATTGACATAACGGATGGTGTCAAATGCCTTTGATAAATCCACTCACGCACACACAAACTCACACAAACACACACACACACACACACACACGCACACACACACATACAAACACAGACAAACACTCAACCAGCGATGTTAGTTTGTCGCCTCATTCAAGAAGTGGACAATCCAATCAGCAGCATGTTGCTGTTGATTTTTTTTTCTCTAAAATCACCTTTGTTATATAGGGACAAACAAAAATTTGATATTTAGTAAAGTATGTACCCTTTGTGTGAAGGTTAACGTCTGCTCCTTTTTTTACTTAAGTTATGAATCTCATCTTAAAAACATTTCAAATCCTCCATAACATTTCCATAAATTCGAAACCAAGTTACTCTGTGCCCAGTCTAAGGAATCTATTCATGTTCAAATACCAGAGTCTGCATACATTGTGAATGTCTCCTTTAAAAACATACTTCAAATGCATAATTATCTAGCTTTGATTTTAAGGGTTATAAATAGGGTTTTGTGTTGTTTCTTTGTTGTTGTTGTTGTTGTTTTTTTTTGGGGGGGGGGGGTGTCGCTCTCTCTCTCTCTCCCTCTCTCTTTCTCTCTCTCCCTCTCTCTTTCTCTCTCTCTCTCTCTCTCTCTCTCTATATATATATATATATTACATATCTATATCAATCCAATGTCTTTGACATCTGATATAATAATGTATAATAATTATAACAACAGGAAGAACGAAAATGTCATGCCTTCATCAGATAAGTGCAATTTACAAAAAACAAACACACGAAAGGGTCGCGTTATAATAACGGCATTTTTTGTTCATTAGTGTGTGGTTATCATGTAGGGCCTATGTATGTCTGTCTGTCTTTGTTTGTGTGTACTTAAATATAGTGATTAGCAATGTGCCATTATGTTTATGGAAGGTGCGATAAGTTGTATGCGTTACAGGAAAAAAAAAAAAATGTTTTTCTTAAAGATGTATTTTGTAGGCCCGACGTTAGTTTTTCTTTCAAGGCTTTTATGTATCACATTTCATAAATGCATTCTACTGCGTAACTACTGCGTATGTGGCTACCCGCAGTAGATATAGCCGGTCTAAACCTCCACAGCAGCTGCCAGCAGTCCCCTGGGCCCTGTGTACTTCAGTAGTCGCTCTATGTGCTATAGGGCTCACACGGGTAAATAATTTCCCATAGAGACGTGTGTTAAAATTCAAATTTCAAAAAATTCTGTAAAATAGCTGGGAGAAATGAGGTGTTTCAGCTTCACTAACCTGGATAAGTGAGATATACCCTTTCATCCATCAAATTTCCAAGGTGGGTTCTTCGGCTCAAATTCTGTCCAAGGGTCCGCAAAGCCAGACTAAGAGTTCTTGTCACTCAAAAAAAAATCACCTATTTGCTCTGTCTTTCTCAATTTTCCAGCACTCAGCGTAGTTGTAAGCTCTTCACTACCTCTTTCCTCTTCCTTCTGAGGTACCACAGTATTTGGGTGGGTAGGCCCAACCTCCACTTTTTTTTTTTTTTTCGCAGAACGTACAAATATGTTTGTATATGAAATGCCCCTTCCTGTAATGATCACAGACATGAACACATGTCAATCTTTGCCGTTAGGTGTATCATTCCATAAAATGCGTGTCAAAATTCTTTTAACGTACATTCTGTTGAAAGAACGTGAAGCTAAAGATTAAATTTAACTGAATTGAATTGAATTTGGTTAAGGAAATCAAATTTTACATTAGTCATTAGGTGCTGCACACATGAGCAATGCACTCACACACACACACACACACACACACACACGACACGTTTAGGTCAATTACGTAAATTTGTGATGAGAAATTCATTTCAATACAATTCAATTTCAATTGCAATAGCTTATTATTTCCATCATCAAAAAAGAAAGAAAGAACAACATGATTCAAAGGGGTACAAGTCGATTTGTCTTCCATTCGTCTAATAAGGGCATTCTTTTTTTTTCAAATACAATATAAAGTATATGCACGAATGATATCATAAAAAAAGAAACAATGCACTTTGTCATGGCAAAAAGAAAGTAAATAATCATAACAATGAAAAAACATCGTTCCACTAAAAAGCCAAGCTTGCAAGACGTGGAACATTCTAACAAAACAACGACAGCACAAATTTGTTATACCCATAAAATACATTCATATCAAATTCTTCTGTATATATTTGTACATTATACTCATTGATATATGATGCTGATACTATAAACAATACTTACTATGATTTTAGAATGCAAACATATAAACTATATAACATATCATATTTATGGCACAGACACTATTAGGCCAGGTACGCCAGGAAAATTGACCAAAAAGGAAGATATACACGCGGCCACACAAAACATAACGACAACGACAACAACAACAACAATACCAACACAAAACAAAGAAATAACAGAAATGGAGAAAATGCACACACACAGCTACTTGACAACTAAGAACGAGGAAAGAGGAGCAAGGAAGAATGGAGAAGGAAAAAGAAAAGGAAAGGAATGGAAAAGGTCTGTGGACACGCTACAAAATCTCAAGGACAAGTGAAACATAACGAATTTTTTTCATTAAACGGAATTAACTGGTATGTATGGAAAACAAATATATATTTTTTTAGGTTTATACTTAAATGTAATTAACTTAACAGATTATTTTAAATCATTATCTAAGCTATTCCAAAATCTGGGTCCGGTATAAGCAAATGTATTATGAGTGTGTACAATTCTCACTAAGGGAAGATGAAATTCTTTAGATTGTCTCGTGGGATAGTTACGTACGTGGCTGTTACGGTGAAATAAAGAGTGAAATATTTTGGGTAGGTGGTTGCAGTTGTAATTCAACATAAATTGACCAAGATGAAATAAATACAACTCTTTTATTTTCATAATTTTTTGTTCATGCAATTTCTGTATTGCATGATCGAGATACATTCGTTTCAGATATCGATTTGAAACCTACAATCCAGAACTTATCCTTGATGCAAACATGAGCTATATGCACATAAAACTTTGCGTGATATAGGCCGGGTCATGCATGTACATAGACATACAGTCATTGTATATTATGCACATAATATTGTAGTACGGTCTCACGACAAAAAGATTTTACACATCTGCACGCTTGGAATGGACTTTGTCCCCTTGATGAATAGAACCACAAAGACATCTCCTGACGGATATTAGCACCGGGGAGGTAGAAAAAGAATCTTCTTACTATAGTGTTTCTCATCTTTCAGTTTCTATTTCTATACACGAAGATGTAAAACCCTGCATGTCGGAGACTAACTTGTCAATATAACAATATTATTATCATATTTTTTTTTTTCTATGTCAAAACGTTTATGTTCTATGATGTGCTGTACCTTGTCTGTTTGTTGGGCGGTAGGCTGCATAACTATACGAACAAGCTAGCGTGCGCTCCACACACACACACACACACACAAATAAACAACGAAAGAATGCCAGTAAATAAAATAAGCAAATAGGCCTACATTGTAAACATGTTCGTGTATATAACCAATTAAAGCATTATAATCATCATCATTATTGTTATTATTATTATTATTGTTATTATTATTATTATTATTATTATTATTATTATTATTATTATTATTATTATCATCATCATCATCATCATCATCATCATGTGGCTTCACAGTTCCCTTTGCACTTCCGTAGTCGCTTTATGCGCGCCCATTGTCCTGCTATATGGTTAATCGTCTCTGCAGGCTTTGAGCTTTTTGATGTATGCATTCATACAGGCTTTTTTTCCCCTTGAACTGTCTCATCTCGATCCCCTTTTTTTCTGGTTTTTTTTTCTCACTTGTTCTTTTCTTTTTTTTTTTTTTTTTTTGGTGGGGGGGGGGGGGGTTGGTTGTTTGCTCTCTCTTTCTCCATTTTCCAGCACTCTGTGTAGTTGTTAGCTCTTCACCACCTCTTTCCCCTTCCTTCTGAGGTACCACAGTATTTTTGTAGGTAGGCCCCATATACCTCCATTTCTGTTTTCCGCAGAACATAAGGACATTATAATTTAATATGTTTGTGTATATTACGCCCTTTCATGTACTGATCATACATGAACACGTTGTTATTCTTTGCCGTATGTGTAACATTCCATAAAATACGTGTCAAAATTATTTTGGGTATATATGTAATTATGTGCATTCTGTATGAGAGAAAGTGAAAATAAAGATTTTTTTTTCTGAATTGAATTGGATATGGTTACGGAAATTAAATTCTACATTAGTAGACATTAGTGCTGCATACATGAGCAATATACTCACACACACACGCACACGCACACACACACACACACACGACACTGCGTGTAGGCCAATTACTTAAATCTGTGATGAGAAATTCATTTCTGTATATTTTCATGGTCCAGATTAATTTGTTTCAGATATCAATTTGAAACCAGGGGCCCGTTGCATAAAAGTTACAACTATGGTAACTTTGCCATCCAATGGTAACTTCCATGGATTTCTTGATTTTGATTGGCTGTTGAGTATTGTTGCCATGGTAGTTACCATTGGATGGCAAAGTTACCATAATTGTAACTTTTATGCAACGGGCCCCAGTAATCCAGAACTTGTCCTCTATGCAAACATGAGCTACTACGATACACATGAAACCTGGCAAGATGTAGGCCGGGTCATACATGGATAGACACATAGCAATGTGCACATACAGTCTCACAGCAAACGGATTATACACGTTTGCACGCTTGGGATGGACTTTGTCCCCTCGATATGAATAGAACCACGAAGACATCTCGTGACGTACACCACCGGGGAGGTAGAAGAAGAGTGTTCTTAAAGGGGATGGTTAGTAACTGATCAGTGGGAATCAGTGAGAATGCTGGGAGATGTTTGTTCCAGTCATTATGGGATTCATTTAAGAGTACATTATATAATTGTTGTGTGAAAATTATTTGCTTCAGAATGGTCTCATATTTAAGTACTGTGCAGTTTAATGTTTCCAGGTTAGCATGCCTGTACAGTGACGGGGCGATCGTTAACGGGCCGTTAAACAATCGCCCCGTCACTGTACAGGCATGTCTCCTCGTATCCTGTACTCGTATTCCAAGTAATAATTCGAAAGTTGATAATATTATTTTGTTATTATGTTTTTATGTGATCAGCCCTCCATATATCATTTGATTTGAAGCAGCTGCAGACTGATTTTGGTCTATTCTCTGATGAAGCGATGAATCATCTTAGAATTCATCTTAAATTTATGTCCATGGTTACTTAAAACACGCTTGCTCTATGAGTATAACTACACAATTTGCACACGGGTGCGCATACACGTGACACCACAACTATACGTAGCCTACACATGTACACAGGTATGTATCAATCACTCAAACACACACGTGCAACACACACACTTACCCACACATAACACACACACACACACGTACACCATAACACACACACACACACACACATCACCAGAGACTCCAACCCAAAGCACCTTCTGATCTGGAGATTCTCCCGCCTGAAACCCCTAGCAAACGGGAGATTCCAAGTTGATGTGTGCGAAGCGCGAAATTCCCAGGGTTCTAGATGCTCTCTGGTGCTATCTAAGGCTTATTTTTTCAACATACGATAGAAATAAGTGAGAAATCCTTTCCAACGGGAGACAAAGAGCCAGGGCGGGAGAAATTAAATCTCAAGCGGGAGAACGGGAGATTTTGCAAAAATGGATTTTCGGCGGGAGATCTCCCGTCGAAAACGGGAGAGTTGGAGTCTCTGTATCACACACACACGCATACACACAAACAAATAAATGAATACCATGAGTACATAGAATAAGCAAAAAGGACTATACATTGAAAACATGTTCGTGTATAATATAACGAAAGCATTATCATTTTATATAACTACTACTAGTCCTACTACTACTACTACTACTACTACTACTACTACTACTACTATCATTAATATCATCGTTATTATCATCATCATCATCATTATTATATTTGTGGTTGGTTTAATCATATCTTTATTGGTAAACAAAAACAGAAAACAAAGAACATGTTCACATAGTTCACCACTATCACCAGTTCCCTGGTCCTGTTATGGCAGGTATATGACACACCTTTAATAATATATGTATAGGTAATGGCCTTCATAGTTAACAAGTTATAATGATTATGTTACAGCAAGTAATACAGTAAGTACACATACAATGGTGATTGCCAAAACTATCAGACAACAATCTGATTTTAATCATTATACATTTCACCAGTAGGCCTATATATACGTTGTACATTTCTAAGTGTTTAAAGTGTAAATCCAACTATACTAAATTAGAAGAGAGGGAGAGAGAAGAAGAGAGAGAGGGAGGGAGAGAGGCTTCAGCCTAATTGTTTAACCCTTTTAGCCCCACACTGTTCTTCACATTGTCCAAAGTTATTGGCTCTTTATATTAATTGAAATCAAGAAGAGTGCAAGCACGATCGATTTAACATGAATCAGCTTGACCCTGGCGTGCCGCATGTTTTGTTTGCGACGAAATGTTTTCAATTTGCGTGCTGTGGATGTGACTTGCTGGTAATAATGCACTAACACCAGTAGCGGTCTCTGCAGCAACGTATGACAGTGCAAGGTTTATGCAATGATCTTATCTGTAATTCATGTATGTTAGCGGATACTACACAGTGTATAAATTATTATGTTTATGTCTTTTGGTTATCTTATTAGTAATTCAAAAATATAGGGACCTACGTTTCTTTTTTTCTTCCTGATTAATTATATTGACCTTCTCCATGGGGCCAACATCGACCGAAAAGCACTGTCTCTTCAGTCACGTCCTCAATTTTCTCACATATTGCATATTAAGTAATTTACCTTGCTTTTGTACTTATCCATCTTTCTTTTTTCTTTTTTACAATATCCATCACAATGTACCATGACCACTGTATAAAGTTCCACTATTGTATACTCATATCACATTGGGTGTCTTTCCTTATTCTCTGTTATGAAATAAAGTGATCCATGTATGTATAATGTTTTCGGTCAAAAACAGAGGAAATGTCCTTGTAAATTTGAATTGAATCGGATCTCGAAGTCAGCAGACCCTCATTCTTTTCTGCTGCTATCACTGCAGAGTAGATGCGATATTCTAGTCGGCCAATCAATTCATTTCAATTTAATTCAATTCAAAATTGAATTCAAATTGAATTGAAAAAAAAAAAAATCAATTCAAAATCCCTCACAGAGACAGCACGCACTCCAGATGTCGAGTATGAGTGTGTGTGACATTATTTTTCACTTCTCTCCCTCCCCCACTCTCCTCTCTCTCTCTTTTTTTTTTTTTTTTTTTTTTTTTTTTTTGTATTTATGTCAAAGATACCTACACAGCATACTATGGGCAACAAGCTATCATAACAGCAATATCAAAGGGCGCCCCCATATGGCACAGACACAGAAACATAATCATTAGGCAAGACAAGATATACCAGAGCACACTAGAAATGCAGAGAATTTATTGCCATACCATTGCAAGCCCGATGAATCTGTAAACCAAAGAAATTAAACGTAATAGAAATTGATGCATATGCAGCAGGCTGTTTCCTTCATACCAGAATAAACGTATTTGTTAAAAAATTTTAAGTGTTGATAAACTGAGTCTGAGTGTTGTAGATGCCTATTAAACTGTAATGAAAAAATACAATTGCTTTACACTACCAGGACTACACAGTGCATCCATGTGTATTCATGTCGTAACAATTCCATTGTTGTTACAATTACTACGACACGAACTACATAGAACAGAACTACAATCTACGTTGAATTGCCATTTCCACTATTAGAAAAAAAAAAAAAAAAAAAACCAAAACTAAACACAACTGTTGGGTACATACATGATGGTTATAATGCATAACAATGCAGCTCTTTATCTTTCATCCATTTACACAGAAGTAAATATAACATGCACCTTAAGAAACCTAAAAAAAAAAAAATAATAACACAAACACCATCAAAAAGGAATATATCTGGCAAGCTCTCCACACTTCTCTTCATTCATATATTCTCCACTCTAGGGTTTTTCCTTCACTGGCATAAAGCCCTGAGGAGAGCACTTTCCTTTAGCTTGATTGCTAACAACTAGAACAATCATTTTAATCTCATATTTAACTAGCTGCGATTACACATCCATAACATAGAGAGTAACAAATGATATTTATAACACATCCTGGAAAACATAATACATAATATTTTTGTGGCATGAAAGTTTTGTGAATTGGAGCCAACAGAGTAAACAGCATTTTACATAGACAATGGCTGAAAAAAGGAAGATATTTGGATAATGATAGAGAACTTTGCACAAGACTTAAAACATAATATGTGATGCTTCATCACAAAAGCCATATAACGTATTCATATTTTTTTTTCATCTTTTATTTCTTTATTTTTGAATTTATTATTAATTTTTTAGGGGGGGGGGGGTTGGCAGAAATAAACTGTCAGATGCTTAGCTAAAATTGATAATATGATTTGCTACACTGTACACAGAAAATATTTAAAAAATGAGTGAAAAGTTTGATAACTATAAAGGTCTTTTTTCCACAGTTGACGTAACATTATTCCTCCCCCCCCCCCTTTTTAAGATCTCCAACTTTTATACCGGTAATGTATTGACGCATCACATACATACATGAAGATCGCACATGCTGTACCAAACCAGTGCAGAATATCTGTACCTTGTGATTTGTTAAGTACAATCGCTTAATATTCAACAAAACATCATGCCTCACCCCTTATACAGTGTATCTGTAGTGGGATATTACATAATAATGTAAAAATAAGGATTTACCTATACTTTCTATTTACATTTTTTTTTACCAACAAGGATACACACCTATCATTGCATATTTCCCTTTAAAAAAAATCATTCAATAACAATGTGAAGAAATATAGTAAAACTGGAAAAGATGTTTTCTCATACATTAAAGCTTTAAAAGCAATCCACAGCAAACTTTTTGATGAAAGTTGTTAAAAAGAAGCACACTTGAGTGAGCAAAAGGATCAATATGAAAGCAGCATCTCAAATAACATACTATCTGAAAATAAATAAAAAAAAAACATAAAAATCCTCACATTTCTTTGAAAATTTATAACAGAATACATTTTTCATTTCCCATGCTGATTTTTTTCCCCCCCAACACACATACTTGTGCAACAGATAGAAATGATATAACATTCATTGTTGAATGAAGAGTGACTTGATAGACAATGTATTGAGACTAGGTACTACAGAGTGCATGGCTAATGATACACAGAATTTATGATACAGTCAACCTTAGCTGCCGGAGTCAACCTTACACAAGTCTGAAAATTGGCAAAGTTCAAAAAAGTGTACTATGTCAAAATTTACGCGAGTCAAAGGATTTTCTCCAGTTGATTTGGATTAGACGACTTCAGTGAGGCTGACCATACAGTACTTTGAAACTCTGCACAACTGAGACATCTCTGGCCTGCCAGCAGCTGCAATGCCACAACTACATATATAATGTAACTTTCAGTCAAACTGTCTCAGTGGCAAGCCATCTAAATGGGCCAACTGCAGGGCCCTGTTGCACAAAAAGATGTAGTCAAACATAAGTCATCAAATCAAGACTTCAGCCAGGCATCAGTCAATGAGAATTCATTACGTATTCAGAGACTTTAATACATGTACATGTATGTTTAAATTTTAGACTGAAGTTAGATCTGAACATTTATGTACCAGGGCCCTTGTCAACTTGACCTCGATAAATTATATTAAATGGGTTAGTCAAATACCGGTTAGTGATTGGCTAAACACAGTCACGTGATGGAGGTACATTCGTTATGTTTGCCCATGGGTGAACATTCTTGTTATGTTCTCCCATGTTCTCCGATCGAGTGCTTTGTGTGCGTGCTGGACCTTTACGCTAAGCGTACCATGGACGCCCGGGCCGGTGTACGGTTTGATGCGCCACTTTCAGAGCATGAAATCAATTGATGATGATGGTATTTGACTAACCCATATAATATAACAGATGATGACTTTTGTTGTCGGGAACATACCAAACATTCGACCCTCAGGGTTTGAAATGCTATTTCGGGAGGCTATAAGTCCCTCGACCTCGTCTCGGGACTTTTAACCTCCCTCAATAGCATTTCAAACCCTTCGGGTGGAACATTTGGTATGTTCCCTTCCCCGCCAGTCATCATCTATATAATGTATCAAAGACCTTGCATACAGTGGTCACCTGTGTAACCTGGCCAATGATAAACTAATTTGTCTCCTGTGGACAACATTTTACCCTACATACACCAGCCATTGATTGCTGACTGAGCCGTCTTTTGGCACACTAATTAATCATATTCTTTCTGCTAGACCTACAAGCGTTGTACTGCAAATCACATAATGGCCTTAATAATGAAAACAGAACTATTACCTCTAGTGTAAAATACATTCAAAACAGGCATTGCTAGTTGCACTCAATACTTTTTAGTTAAACAAATTTATTCCACATTTACTCCTTTCAAAAGCAAATTTCAATGCAAGAATTTAGAACATATGACATGTCTATTAGAGATATCCAGGTGATCAAATCAAATTGGTAGCCAATTTGTAAAGAGCGCTACCTGTCCAGAAAAGCAATCCTTTGCTTAACAGTAGTGCTCACTGTTGACAGCTTAAGTTGAAGTTGTTAAGTTTGGAGTCATTTATTTGTGTAAACAAAATAGTATGACTATATCAATATCATTACTTGGCGAGCTTTTTTTCTGTGAGATTCTACAAAGAGTAGTACTTGTCACTCTACATTTTGCAATGGCCTGAATTCAGTATACTTCATAGGTAGAAAGAAACTGGGTTCTGAAACTAGATACATGTACATGTATTCACACCAATATACGTGCATTCTTTTTCTCTCTGCACTCATTTGTACTTGATTCAGAACCCTTTTAACAACAGTGATCCACATCTACAAACTAAGAAACAATAAATTTTACTAGAGAAGAATGGAATTTTTGTCATCTATTACATGTATGTACAGTGTAGAAAGTTCATGTGGAGAAAAAAAAATACCCAACCCCCCCCCCCAAAAAAAAAAAAAAAAAAAAAAAAAAAAAACATATTGGTACAGTACAAGCAAGAAAATTTGAAATCTTGGAAGGAAAGGGAAAAAATAATTTTTCTGGGAATATAAGAAGCTACAATTCATGTACATGACAATCAAGCTACATTAGATTCAATGTGAAAGACAGTGAAAAAAAAATAGCAAAAACTCAACTATTGTTTAAACTGACGACTTGCAGGCTATTAAAGCAAACTATGATCATACATCAAGGATGCAACAAAAGTGAACATGAAAATTCTGTGCATTCATATTAAGGAAAATAAGGATGTCTCCTGCTGCATAGAAACAAACAAACAAACAAACAAACAAAAAACATACAAATAGGCAAAAAAAAAAAGAAAGAAAAAAAAAAAAAGTACCAGTATGCAGATCTCAAGGCATGACTGTAACATGACTCGATATATAATTAGACTCACTGTTCTTTGTGAACATGAAAATTCTGTGCATTCATATTAAGGAAAGTGAGGATGTCTCCTGCATAGAAACGATTTATAATTGGACTCACTGTTCTTTAAATACATGTAATTTTCTATAAAAAACTTCATATGAACTAGTGGGTGTGTTTGTGGAAGCATGGAAACGAATACTTGGAAATATTGCTTAAACTGTATTCTTAATATTATTCTCTCAATGGTGTTAATTGCAGCTTGAAGACTGGGAGATATTGCATATACTGTACTCTCAATATTATTCTCTTGATGGTGATAATTGCAGCTTGAAGACTTGGAGACATGGCATATTGTACTCTTATCATAACTGTCTCTGTGGTGAGAAATGCAGCTTGAAATTAAATGCATACACTTGTATTAAGCTGACAGGTATATTGGGTGGGAAGGTGCGTTGAGCTCCTTAACTCTGGACACCATAAGGGACAGGGGGAGCCATGACTCGCCGGATGTAGAAAACCGCGGCGATGGTTGCCAGAGCCACACCTAGCAACAACATCCCGATAGCCAAGCCAGCCGCTGCACCTGTGGTGTGACATAGAAACAGAGTTGGTGAATGTGTGGAGGGTTGACTAAATCACATTGTAATAAGAATTTTACACGATCAAACCACTGTTTCCTTAATAATCATACCTGAAAAGATTTTATTTTTCATTTTTTGTAATAGTCCACACATATATGTACATAATATGCCTGACGTGTTTATGCTAATCACACACATAAATGTCTACTGCAGTATATAATGAAAGATATAATCTCCAATGTGTTATATAACTTTATTTTCATTTTCAATTTGAGTACTGTATATTAAGTGGTTATTTTCGCAAATTTCGCGAATCACAGTTGAATCGCGAATTAAACAACACACGAAAATGTCGCCATGCACTAGAGTAACAATACCTGCAAGATAGCGGTGTTATCAAAATGTGAACTCAACATTCTCGCGAAAATGTCTGTCACCTTCTAATTCGCGAAAATATCTGTACGCGAAAATAACAGCTTGTACAGTATATTCAGAAACATAAGGAAATATAACGCATAAGTCACTGAGTAGAAGATAACCCAAGGTTTGGCCTTTTTTTCCCAATCATTAATTCATTGGACGGTGAGTCCCGAGAATACTCGGGCATGTGTCTATGGGAACTGCGTGTTATAGCAAAATCAGTCTGTCCTCAACAGGTTGTGTTCATTCCAAACTTTTCCTTGGCATATACAGCAAAAAGCACTTTGATTCATTAACTAGGTCTCCCATTACAACAAAATCCTAATCACTTACCAACGCTGAGGCCCTCGTGTGTGTCTCGTTCTCCACGATGGAAGTCAAATCTCAGAGAGGCTGGAGAGACGGCCAGGGTTACTTCCTACATAGCAGAGAGAGAGACAGAGAGATAGAGAGAGCATTAGTATGTAACCCTGCATCACAAAACCGACAAAAAGTCACCAGTCATGGATTTCAGTTAAGAGCTGATTCCGAAAGAGCAGACTTTTAAAGCTTTAAAATAATGTACAGTTCAATTCTAAACACTGGAAAGAAAGCACATTAATTCTGGAAAAGTGTGTACTCAGAAAAAAGACTACGAAGTATAGGGTCTAGTTGACCACTTAATCTTCTAACGAGCCCTGCTTGCAGCAGTTCAGTTGTATCACAAAACATCCTACCGTACAAAGATTTTTGCTCTAAAGCTGCAAAAATATATGGAAATAACACTATTTTCTCAATAAACTGTTATAGTAGACCTTTTAATCTAGAAAGGGTTTTTAATAAATCTTCTGCCGACATTTTGTATGTATCATTGATTGTATTGATTAGCATGCTCATGTTGGCTATTTTTATCTCTAACCCACATTTTAGAAGTACATTGTACGTTGAAACATTATAATTGTTTTTCTTGTATTTTGAATTTTTCTTTGTTTTTTGTTTTTTTGGTTACTTTTATTTTTCCACTTTTCAAAAATATAAATCTGCAAATGTCAGCCTGTGGCTTTTGAGTCCATCTGCCGGGCAGGTGACAAATCAACCTGCCAGTCTCAAACTAGCTACACAGCCATGGTGAGGTAGAAAGTAACCTATCGTAGATGATGACTGATTCTCACCTTGCCATCCTTGGTGAACTGGATGGCGAGGAGGTTGGAGGCATCAAGAACACGCTCCTCCAGCTTGGCTACAGCATCACCTAGGCTGGGTTGCTTAGTAACGTTGACCGCGTTGCCCTGCACCTTAGGCAAGCCAAGCATCTCAAAGTAGATGGTGAGGATGTCTTCATCACCCTCCACTGCCTGTATGTGTCATAAAACAATTACCAGTTATACCCAAGAATATATGACAATACAGTGGACTCCCGTTTTAATGAAGTCAGGCTGTTCTCTTTCATTATAGCAAAATTTCATTATAACCAAACAAATAAACAATAAAAATACATAAATGTGGATAATGTTGCGGCCTGAATTTTTATTTCCCATGTAACTGGAATTTTGTTAGAACTGTGTTCGTTATAACGGGAGTGCACTGTACTTCCTTTTTACTAAGATGCCTAATCAGTATTAGGTTAGTCCAAGTACATCTCTATGTTTTTTTTTTTATTTTTTTTTCCAAATCCCTTTATGGACACATAGTGAAGTGTACAATTGTGATGATTCTGAAATCATTATTCCATCAAGTAATGTATCTTTAATGTTAAGAACATAACTCTATAATAAATTTGGAAAGCACATATTATAAGCATCTATTACAAATGTTCCTGTTGTGTATAAAATCACTACAATTTTCCTGACCACTCTAATAAGAGAGAAAGATACGTCTTTGAGTACCATTCTAAGATTCCCTGTAACATATCACAGATATCTTCTCTCTCTTTTGTCATCTCACAAGAGTACTAAGGATATATCACACTGTGTATGACGTAATCTTTGTATGCATAAATATCAGAACTGCATCTTGCTGAACAATGTAAAGGATGACTCTTTGCAATGATGCTAATTATGCAAATATCTCTTGATTATAAAAATCTATGAAAATACACAAACACATGAGAACTGTCGCATTCAGTACATTGTATCTGTGTGAGCATGCATGCTTTGTCATATGGAAATTTTCAATAAATGGAGAAAAGTAGCAAAGGAAGCTATTATTGTTCAAATCACAGTTTCAATGAATTAAAGGGTGGCCATTTGGTAAATCAGACTTTGAAGAGTAAGCTACAGCATGGACTATTCAATAACTTTGATGAAAAAGATAAAAGAATGAATTGAATACCTACAATGAAAAATTTACTCACATAGAGGTTTGCAATGCGGCTGGCTGGAAGACCTGAGGCATTGGCCAAGGCATGTTGGGCAGCACTGTAGAACGTATGTGAGTTGTTCACCACATAGTTTTCATAGTTGTCTGAAGAAGAGAGAGAGAAAAAAAAAATGAATGGTTAACACATTGAGGACGATTCCCGAGTATACTAGGGCAAGCGTCTATGGAAAATGCGTCTTGTAGAAAAACCAAACCATCCTCAACGGGTTAACAGCACAATATCTGAGACAAATACATGATTGTACAAACAAATGATGTATGTAAACATATGCATAATATGGAAATTTTAAATTACCATAACAACAACAACACAAAAATCATCAGGAAAAGATAATAATAATGTCCAGGTCTGATCCTGAAACAAGAGTTTTCAGTATCAAAAATGACACATGTATGTTACTCATCAAAATAGGAAGGCCTTAATAAACCACAAACTGAAATCTAAACTCCTCCATCTACCAAAATTACTTCTGAAAAGTGCTTTGACACTGAATGACGGTCTTTTAACCCTAACTAGGCCGGGGGGGGGGGGGGGGGCCTCCGAGGCCCCCCCCCCCCCCTCGACGTTCCGCGAGACGTATCGCAATCGCAAAAAGCTATCGCCGCGACGTTTCATGACTTTTTTCTTTCAAGTCTCCCTCATCTTTTGACACCAAATTTGCGACGCCCAGGCGCGCGGTTCCGAAGTTACGCATAAATATGTACATGCATGTCAGACCAAAAATTGCTCACAAAACGTGAATTCGTGTACAATTTCAATGCAAACTGTGCTTGCAGGCAAATTTCATAAAAGCATGATTATTTTGGAGTTTTATTGATTAAAATCAATGAATAACATATTTTCTTGTTCGGAGCAATGTCAAGAACAAATTCCATCGAAAAAACAATGAAAAACATAAAGTCGAAAAAACAAAGAAATACATAAGAAATTCAAAAAAACAATAAAATACTTAAGAATTTTTTCTGATATCACAATTTTTTTTTACTACATTTGCTAAGGACACTGAAAAGAATATTTACACAAAAAATGTGCCTGTTTTGAGCTTTATTTTGTGATTTATACCAAATAGTCTGATTTCATGCATCATTATGCATAAATTAGCATAATTTAGCGTAAATGATAATTTTTTTTAAAAATTAACTTCATGGTATTTTAGATTACATCATAGGCAATGTGTGTGCCAATTTTCGTCGCGGTCGTGTGGTCGACGGCCGAGATCTGGAGGGGGGGCCTGGGAGGCCCCCCCCCCCCCCCCCCCCCCCCCCCCCCCGGCTCTATCAACTACCTAAATAGCCCGGCCTAGTTAGGGCATTCCCAAACTGTGTCCACCCAAAAGGAGATCTCCATTTCCATAACTACACCATCAGATTTTCCTGAATTTTGACTGTTGAACCTCAAGAGCACAGTATTCATGATTACCTCAAAGTAACATAAGCCATAAGCTTATCAGTCATTTCTAGCTGCTGTCAAAGTAACTGTCATTACAGCAAAATCCTAGAATAGAGGCACTAAAATTGACATCTCTCTATAAATCATTGCTTGGAAACACATGAGACAAATTTGATAATATAATTTTGTAATACAGTGGACTCCCATTAAAACAAAGTCCTTGGGATTGAAAGTTTTCTTTCGTTGTGTCACATTTTTGTCATTACCGAACAAATAAACAAAAAAAAAAAAAAAAAAAAAAAACATAGAGCAGATAATGTTGCAGCCTTTTTGTTTGCTTGTTTTTTTTTTTTTTGTTTTTTGTTTTGTTTTGTTTTTTTTTTTTACTACGTTATAACCAGAATTTTGTTATAACCATGTTCTTTATAAGGGATTGCACTCTAGTAGTAAACTGTCATAATGGCAGTACACTGCAACTATACAATCAATCTCATAGCTCTGGACTGCAGTCAGAGCAAACGATAATCATTGCAGCTTATAATTATATCTACTACAAAGGTAATCCTTTCACCACATAGACCTCTTGCATCCCAAACTTCTTGAAACAACAATTGCTGCTGTTTTTTTTTTTTTGTGTGTGTTTTTTTTTTCCCTCACTACGAGGCCTTCCTACCTTGGCCAAGAATGTCCACAGATGCATACTTGCTGTCCGACTCGTCAAAACAAGTGTGGACGTCAAAGGCAAACCCAGGAATGAAGTAGGAAAAGTGGAACATACTCTGATGCATTTCCCAGTGGTGCTCTACTCCATTTTCCTTCAGGGAAAATAACGATATGAAAGAAAATTACAGTAAAACTTAAATATTAGCAGGATTGTAACTAACAAAACAACAGATATCACCAATACAAAACAACAGATATCACCAAAACAATTTGACAAGATTGTTATGAAATACACAGTATGGCATATACACGTATAACATGTTAGTTAAAGTAATTGATTTTTAGAAAAAACCCTCATCCACAATGAAACAACTTCAAAAACATATATGCATGAATTTCACACTGCCTGGACATACTGGTAAAACTAAAGTATTTGTAGTCATGCACTGCATATATGTCTTCCTTGGACCAACAAGAATCACATGATGCATTAAACATTTCTGGGAGATAAGACAACCGCAGTATTCTTCTTCTGGGGTACGACATACAGAATGCCAATACGTAGCCCTTATACTGCACTTTGTTCAATGATTGGCACATATGCTAAAATGTTGTTGTTTGTTTTTTGTGCTGTTTGTTTGTTTGTTTTTTCTTTCATTTTTTTTGTCCAGATTGGCACAGATGTCTTGGAATGAACTGTCAATGAATAGAAATTACCTAATTCTCTTATCCCTTTGTGTTGTCACGGTCATGTTGGACTGAGACACATTTCTGTGTGTACATTTGAGTGAGCTTCCTAATATACAACAAGCTGAAGTTTGGATGGCTTTGTACAATACTGAATGGTGATGAAAAAGTTTGGCAAGTTGAGCTTAGTGCCTGGGCACATGAAAAGTTAATGTATAACAAGGAATGTGGGCAGCAAATATTCGCAAAATTAATATGGAAGCAAAAGTTCTCATCTACACTATGCATCGAAGGTAGGCCATCAGCTTCAATATTTGAACATTTCATGCTGTGAAAATATAGTGCTTTACAGTATAGGCAGCATGATTGAAACACTCCCAAGAATAGAGGGAATATCATGGAAACATACACAGAATGACGGCAATGCACATAGAGAACAAACACAACAACAAAAAACAAACAAACAGACAAAAACAACCATGGCATATCTAGAGCGGTGACACGATATTTGCTCCTGCAAGAATTGCTCCGATCTCAATTTCTCCAAGGACTATTTAGGGTTAGGGTAATGGTTGTGATGGGTTTTACGTTTTATAGTTTTATGTGAAAACTTGTGAGTAGACATTATGTTCAGCTGAGCTTGAAGATATCTCATGGGGGTAATTGTCGCAGGAGCAAATGTCATGGAACCATCAAGTGCTTGCTTACCCACACATAATGCATTCAATATTTAAGGGATGGTATAGTTTTGGTTGTGGTTTTTATATTGGGACCACTTCGTTTGGGATACCTCGGCAATGTCAAAGCCAATTTTCATATAATAAACATTGAATTTCGCTTACAATTGTATGCTCTTATATATTTCCTAAGTAGTTTCTTATTATCAAACACAAACCTGAAGCCCCATCTCAGCAAACAAATCCATCCTTTTAACCCTATTCTAACTGGGGGGGGGGGGTCAAATTGACCCCCCCCCCTCGACGTTTCGCGCCACGATTCCGCAACGCGCAAAGATTTTGCCGCGTCGTTTCATGACTTTTTTCATTGAAGTCTCCCGCATATTTTGAGACCAAATTTGTGACGTCCGGGTACACCGTTCTGAAGTCATGCAATGTTTTGCATATGCATGTCAACCGGAAAACCGCTCAAATTTATGATTTCGTGTGCAAATCCAATGCAAACTGTGTTTTTTTGTTTAATTGATATAAATTAGATTTTTCTAAAAAAATCAATTCTAATGTAGATAAGCTTGAAAAAGTGCCTCCAACAAATTTTGGCAAAAAAACAATAGAAAACAAAAGATCGAAAAAACAATAAAATACATAAGAAATTAACAAAACAATAAAAAACAAAAGAAAATGATTTTGATTGCACTATTTTTTTAAGAGAAAATTGTTTGATGTGTCTTGAGGAACTCTGACACAAAAATTTAATAATCCTTCAGTCTTTTTGATGGAGTTATAGGTGAAAATATGATTTCATGCATTAATTTGCATAATTAATTTATTAAAAGATATGAAATCAACATTTTTCTATTGTATGACCATGTAATCTTGTAGTTGACATCTGGCTCTATGTTCAGGTAAAATTTTGCGGCGATAGCGCGATCGGCGGCCGAGATCTGAAGGGGGGGGGGTCAATTTGACCCCCCCCCCCCCCCCCCCCCCCCCCCCCCCCCCCCGTAAAAACTTGGTCTCAAATAGCCCAGCAGTTAGAATACGGTTAAGATGAGGATATCAAAAAAAAAAAAAAAAAAGGAAAAACAAAGAGAAAAACAGCACAAAATGTGTCTTACCATCCACTTGCCTTGGTAGTTCAATTTCAGTGGCATCTGATGGACTCTATTACCATGAAAGTTATCACCAGACCAGTTACCCTGCAGAGTGACACAAAATCAATTCTTACTTCTCTGGCATCAGCAAACAACACAAAAACATCACAAAATGGTTTTACCTCAAGTTTAACCCTAACTAGGCCGGGGGGGGGGGGGGGGGGGCCTCCGAGGCCCCCCCCCTCGACGTTCCGCGCGATGTATCGCTAACGTGAAAAGCTATCGCCGCGACGTTTCATGACTTTTTTCTTTCAAATCTCCCGCATCTTTTGACACCAAATTTGCGATGCCCGGGTGCGCGGTTTCGAAGTTGCGCATAAATATGTATGTGCATGTCAGACCAAAAATTGCTCAAAAACGTGAATTTGTGTACAATTTCAATGCAAACTGTGCTTACAGGCAAATTTCACAAAAGCATGATTATTTGGGGGTTTTATTGATTAAAATCAATTATTAATATATTTTCTTGTTCGGAACAATGTCGCAAACAAGTTTCATCGAAAAAACAATGAAAAACATAAAGTTGAAAAACAAAGAAATACATAAGAAATTCAAAAAACAATAAAATACTTTAGAAATTTTTTCTGATGGCACAATTTTTTTTCTCTTATATTTGCTCAGGACACTAAAAAGAATATTTACACAAAAAAATGTGCCAATTTTGAGCCTTATTTAGTGATTTATACCAAATTGTCTGATTTCATGCATCATCACGCATAAATTAGCATAATTTAGCATAAATGATAATTTTTTTTTAAATTTAACTTCATGGTACTTTAGATTACATCATAGGCAATGTGTGTGCCAATTTTCGTCGCGATCGCGCGGTCGACGGCCGAGATCTGGAGGGGGGCCTGGGAGGCCCCCCCCCCCCCCCCATGATCTTCCTAAATAGCCCGGCCTAGTTAGGGTTAACAAGTTCAACAAACTGCTTGAAAGACAATCAGTCTACTGAAATGAATAGTTTGCAATAAATACTTAAGTCAACTACCCCTACATACTTACATCCATGCTGGTACATGTACATTTGTAATTCATTTTCTTTCTTTTTTTTCCCTACCATTTTTCATTCCTTCATCTTTTTCCCCTCCCTTTTTCTATGTTTAATTATCATTTCTGGTAAAACAGGTATGAATAAAATTATTTTAAAAGTAGACACATCTTAAATCTATTTATGAGCAATAAATCATAAAAAAAAAACAACAAACAAACATGGTTATCAATAGACCAATGGCCACCCCCATACACAGGAACAATGTATAGGCCATAGGCCTATATATCATACTGAGTTAGGTTAAATTGCGTGGATTTGTCAGTGTACAAATGTATACCAAAGACAGGTATTTAGAAGATTTTGAACATTTAGATATATACAATAGAGAAATGTTCACAATCATATTGAGATGATGCAGAAGAGAATAGATATCAAATACTGTACCAAGAAAGAGTGAAGTGCCTTGCAGAAGTGCAGGTGAGATAGTCCCACATCATGTTGGAGTCAGTGTGCAAGGAGAGATTAGAGCTAGTGACATACACTGCACCATTAGAGAGAAGAGGTGAGGCAGAAAAAAGTTGTCAAAAGTGCACAGCGAACTACAGGATCTGTACTACTTACCTATAAAACCAGAAATTTTTGCAAGCATTAATAATTTTGTGAATTTCATTAGAGCCACAATTTGCAAAATCAAAATGCATGCAAAAGTTTGTGTGTACACTACAGTGCACTCCCATTTCAATGTACACAGTTGTAATGAAATTCTCGTTACAATGTAATCACAACTCAAAATGACCATCTACCTTACATACAGGACCCATGTCTCTCAGTACATTTTGTTATATACTGTTCAGTTTTTAACCCGTTGAGGATGGACTGATTTTGCTATAACACTCATTTCCTATAGACACCTGCCGGAGTATTCTCGAGACTCGTCTTCAATGGGTTAAAGAAATTTCAAAAGGAACTGCCAGTCCAGAGGATTTTGTTATAATGGGAGTGCACTATTCATGCACTGAACGCCTGTGGCAATTCACAAAAATGTAAAGTCTTGAATATTTCTGGTTAACAGTATGCAAGACAGCTATGCCAATTGCAAACTTCCATTGGATAGATTTGGCATTAGTGCTTCCTGGGTATACCTTGTACAATACTGCTGACATAATATCTATGACATTAATCAATTTTTGTACACTGAGGGAAGAGAAATAACACCGAATGGAAGAGAAAGAATCTTGGATGAATGCAAGATGATGATAGAAAAGAAAAAGTGTGAAACATTGTAACAATCTGATACTTCATAAGGCATTGCAATTAGTTTACTGCTAGGTTACCACATGAGACATTCACGTTATAATACTGTACTAATGCTGTGCCAATATGTAGTCATATAAATGCCATCTTTGATCTCACAATAACTCCCAAGGTTAGGTTCCAATGCAGTGGATAAACTCAATGCTCAATAAGCTACAAATGTACATTGACTCCCTTGATGCCTCAAAAAACAACAACAACAACAACAACAAAACAAAAAACAAAAAAGCAGCATTTTTAGCCGTGTTGTGAGTAATATAACCAGAATAAGCAAAGAGAGAGCAAAGAATTTGGACACATACAGATGTGCAATTATGATACTAAATAATAATAAATAATAACAAATTATAATAGTGACAAAAAATAAACACCTTAAAAATACAAAAAAAAAATAGGAATAGATGATATCATAGAGCACAAAACACCATATAATCTGTATATGTTTTCAACAGAAGAACAAAAACTCTAAAATTGATATAGACCCCGTTTACAGTGTAAGGCTCAGCCGCGGCTCGGCCGCGGCCCAGCCCACCTTCATTTCAGTGTAAACGCGCAAAAGGCCAAATGCGAGGCCAAAATTGGCCTCGCATTTGGCCTCGCTCTGGAGGTGGTCTCGGCCGCAGCTGAGCCGCAGCAGAGCCCGGCCTTTTCTCAGTGTAAACGCAAACTGGGCCAAATGCGCGGCCAATTTTAGTCTGGCTTCCAAACCCTCTGCCTGTATCTTTCGCTATTCAGGATATTAACCCCCTCAACGTCGAAAACTAGTATAGTCTAAGGTGGTTTTGTCCTGCAAAGGATTTTTTACTTCGGCAAAGGCCTTTGCCAGAACGGCGACTTTTTCGCCACGGAATTCAGTCGGCAAAGGGTCTGAAAACCAGACAATACCAAATTGCGTTTGTTTACAAGCAGAGCGCCACTACGACAAAATATTGAAAGGTTCGAATCAAAAGCGCGCCCGAGCCCTGCAGTGTAAACGGACAAAATTGCGAGGCTCAGCCTCGCAATTGAGGCTGGGTTCGGCCGCGGCTCAGCCCAGCCCCGCACTCTAAACGGGGTCTTAGTTCACGAAAAGTGATGCATGTTTAATAGTAGTCAAGGAGGTTGTTAATAATAACTACATGTATATGTGTTTACTCTGCTGTGCTTGTTCATGCTATTCATATTTCTGCACATTTTTAACATGTTTAAGAAATAAAAATGACTAAGGTGTTTAACAGAAAACTATGTGAGGGATTTAGGCTACATGTCACACAGTAAATGTATTACCCCACTGACACACTGTCATCAATCCCCGCAGAGTGAACCCACAAAAAGAGGTCAAACGTATACAATGACTTGTATAGAGCATAAACTAATAATATGTGACCGTGCACCTCAAAACGAACATAAAGTCGCACACACTGATTTTGCGTGAGGACTGAAAATAAGTGAAATGGGTCAACCTAGTCGAACTTGACTTTTCCATATTTTCTGAAAGAGCGGGTCTTCTTTTACATTATGCTAAAATTTGGTATCATAAAACTGGCAGGAAAGTGTGTTTTTTTAGCAGTTTATCTCGAACATTTTGGTAGAATAGTGTGATTAGGTGTGTCTTTGGAATCCCTTTTTCATTTCTGAAAAACCTTGTCCGCACTCTTCACTTTCAACTCTAATAACTTTTGAAAGGATAGTGCTGCTGCTTTGAAAGTTGCTATTAATTATAGACAGAATGTGTAATTGAGGCATGCTTAATTTCAGTTTAATCTGATAATCCCTTCATTGTTGTTACTCTGGCGGTTTACTTCCTGTTTTTTGTCCCATTCATCGCACAGCCAGCAAGGTTTGGTAAAGATTAAGCGCTTGAATAGACACTGTACTTCAGAGCCTCTTTTCTCAGTTCACACTTTTCCTGAGTTTGTGCTTTCTTTCCAATATTTAGATAGGTTAGGAGAGTCCATTTGATTTGAGTTATACATTATTTTAAAGCTTAAAGTCTGTTCTTTCAGAATATGGTCTTAATTACAAATTCATGTCTAGCGACTTTTTGTTTGTTTTGAGGTGCAGGGTCACATATAGATGTATTGTAAGCTATAAGCACGAATACTTATTGGAGCATGCCAGGACAGAAATACCCTTGTACCATACACCAATGAACATTCAAGCGAAGACACTGATGAACAGCTGTGTATGTTATGTTTATTACAGTGTGTATTAGTAGCATTGTTCACACGAGGAAGGAGAGGTCATCAACTTGAAAAAGAACACAGAGAATAATATGCAATACATCAGGGCATATAATATTATTTCATCCACTACCCAACTAGGTTTCAGGCAGGGGCCCAATACTTTCAGGTAAACGCTTTATATTCATTAACTTTTTGTTTCATAAGACAAGAGGGAAAATATTGTAGCTAGTGGGCCTCTATCACCCTCATGCAATGGTAGTATTGATGTTATAAGTTTCAAAATATCACAATCTCTTCAGAGTTACAATGAACACTCATTTTCTCGAATGATCTTTGGAACAATATTGAATACAGCTCCATTCAAGAATCTAGATCATATTTTGAATTTGACAATATTTAGGAGTTAATATAGCGTCTGAGGGTAACCCAATACGGATATGATTCGTGCTAGGCCTTTCACAAAGTAAGATCTTTTTTTTTTTTTTTTTCCTCACCATCTCAGAAAATCAATGTGGCACTGACCATCAAAAAAATCCTCAAAGAAAATCAAACAGAAAAGTAAGGAAATATTCTGTGCATGCTTCTTGAATATTTTCATTGTGGTACACACAACTGGAAAACAAAGACACAATCCTACAGCAGTAAAAGCAAGAAGTATAGATTTGCAGCAGCATATTAAAAGACAGAAATAAATCTGTCTGGGAACAATATTTGACTGACCCTTGCAAAAAAGTATTCCATGGTGCCGTTCCAGGAGTGGGTGCCATTGGAATGTGAGCTCTGAGTGATCCAGGCCTCGGCTTCAATGTCGCGAATTGTGGTCTTTGGAGTAGGAGAGAAAACAAACAAACAAACAAACAAACAAATTACACATTTCCTTCAATTGCCAAATTTAGCTTAAACAAAGGCCCGAATTCACAGAGGTGGTACAATTGAAACCATGGTTTAAACTATGGTTTATGCAATTTCTTTTTGCGTTAATATGTGTACGATTGACAGATTGCGTACATCAACAGACATCCAGAAGGAAGCGAGCATTGCTTCACCTATTTCACGCTTATTTTAGACCATGGCACAAGGTTTGGGTTAAAACTAGCTTCGTGAATTCAGGCCAAAATGTTTTTAAAATTCACACAGTTACACAGAAACAGATAACTATTCAAAGTACATAAATTAATGTTTTGATCTGTTTGACACAGGGCTCTAGTCATCATTTAGTTAAATTCTACGCACATGCTGTGGCTAAATTCATGTGCTTTACAAGCGTTTCTTTACAATTGATTGACAAATTGTCCGACATCGAAACATCTGTATGGAAGAATTTCATGAATTTCAAAGCATTTCTTTGAGTAAAAAGCCTGCTGGCTTCAGTCATGACAGAAGCCACAGAGAGAACTTGTCGACGACCAGAAACGCAGTCATTTCTACATTGCGTACATTGCCTTCGTAGATCCAGTTGGAGTTGTTGTGCAGGATGAAGCTGTAGGGTGATCGGAGAGAGACATGTTTGTCATCCAGGGACTCGGCATCCCGGAAGAAAGAATGCACAGGAATCGGCCCAACGCTGCACTTCTCCGTGTCATAGTTAATTTTGTATGACAATCCTGCAAATACAGATATCAAAGTAAAGGTTATTCACCAAGTCAATTTATCTCTCTTATTTCTCTTCAGTACAGTACCTGAATACCCTTTAAGTGTATGATGATGTATGACAGTCCTAAAATAGGTATATTTAAGTAAAGGTTATTCAACAAGATGATTTATCTCTCCTTTTTTTAATACCTGTATACCCTCTATTTGTATGATGGTGTATGAGAGTCCTGCAATAGATACATCACAGTAAAGTGTATTCACCAAGGCAATCACATATCTCTTTTCAATACCTGTGTATCATCTAGCAAGGGTTGCACCATTATTGGGTTAAGTACATCAATAGTCCCTGCAGACTGTAACAGACCCACGGACATACAGTGCAATTATAAGACTACACAATGTTAAAAGTGTTTGCACATTTGTGCAAAACCAAAACATTTTTGTATATTATGTGGATTAATGTGAAAGCAGAAATGATAGAACATAACAGTGTAGTTCAAGGAAAATCAGTCAATCTGTAAAAAGACATAGGCATATAAGTTATGTACAGTTCTAGTGGCGCCGGTGCTGGATGAGGAGACTACATACAATGTAGGCCTACAGATAACATAAAGAGAACTTAACACATACAACTGTATTTTCTAGCATGGTAAGAAATTCCTCTTTCAGAAAACAAGGGAAATTGCATCAACCACAGTATATATCAGTATGTTTACTTTTCATAAAATATGAAATTTTATGTCAACCATCTGTTCTTTTTCAATCTGCTGTCACAAACTCACTCATCCTGATATGACACTGAACAATGCAGTCATACCGTTAATATAATCATGATTATGCAGACATGGGTGATACTGACATCTTATAATTGATAGACAGGTGTATAATAAACCAAGTTTGGCTGCCAACATGCATGCAATGTTCACCTGTATGTAAAGATATCCCCTTCTGTTTTGATGGATTGTACTCTGTTATTAAAGCTCAAGGTAAAGACCCCCCCCCCCCCCCCCACCCGACATGAAGGATCTCTCTTGGCTTTGAGTTTTATTACTTTTTTGTTTTGTTTTGTTGTTCTTTCAAGTACAAACCTGCATTAAAGTCGTGCACCTCTCTGATCGTCGTTCCATTCTGATCCTTTCCCCATGGCTGATACATGTAGGCCACCAGCTTGGCTTTGTAGCTGTAATGCTCCTATATACCAACAACAAAACACACAACAATTCAACAAAACAAGATAAGATGCAAAAATAAAAACAACTCAATATTTACCCTGGTATGAGGATGATACCCGAAGTGTCAACCTTTTTGTTATATCTACACACATTTTAATAACTTGAACAACACATGACAGTCTGTCATTAAGAAGGCATTTAAAATGACATACATGTACATGTATTGTACAACTATGTAAGTGTAAGGCACACATAATCTGACTCTCACCAAGATCTAAAGGGACAGACAGCATGGATAATATCTTTGCTACGAACTGAAACTATATCTGGACGTTGCGATACAATGGTCCCGATAACACATGGTATCTCATGTTGGAGAATTACATAAGTAAGAATAAGATTTTCACCTTTCACGTACATAATGATTATATTTTCATAACCAAGCTTAGCTTCTTAAAGCCTCACTGTGCACAGCAAGACATGCGTTTTTAATAAATTGGTTATTTCATCATAACGGCACCATATATATAATTTTGATTCCTTTCTATATAACTGATTTATTGTCTGAAAATAACATGCAAAAGATTGATAAACATTTGATTATTCATATCATTATGTTCTTCCATGGCTTAACACCTGACCCCTCTTCTTTTTGGCTCCTTTTTCTTTTTCTTTTTCTTTCTTCTTTTTACGAGGTACATAAAAGAATAAACCCTCCTTGAGGTCTACTTTTTCATAATTGCAGTTAGCCCAGATGTCCTTACACAAACAGACAATAAGTGCAGATCACCTATCTCCTTTAATCCCCCTCTGTATAACAATAGCATTCATGAGAGGCCATCACATTGTATACAAACAAGACTAAGTGGATTTGTCTAGAACTCACAATACAGCCAAGTTTTGAAGAAACCTTCAAACAGAAAAAATGTGCTAATAATAGACCCAAATAGGGTTATACAGCTATAATGTAATACCTTGTTATTCCTAAACAGTCTATCATTCAGTTGCTCAACCTATCATTACGAATGTACTATACAGTGACCGTGCATCACAAAACGAACAAAAAGTTGCACACACTGATTTTGTGTGAGGACTGAAAATAGGTGAAATGGGTCAACCTAGTCGATCTTGTCTTTTTCATATTTTCTGAAATAACAAGTCTTCGTCTACATTATGCTAAAAGTTGGGATCATAAAACGGGCAGGAAAGTGTGTTTTTAGCAGTTTGATTAGGTGTGTCTTTACAGTCCCCTTTTCATTTCTTAAAAACCTTGTACACACTCTTCAATTTCAAATGTAATAACTTTTGCAAGGATGATGCTACTGCTTTGAAAGTTGGCATTAATTAAGGACAGAATGTGTTAATAAGGCATGCTCAATTTCAGTTTAATCTGATAAGCCCTTCACTGTTGTTACTCTGGTGGTTTACATCCTGTTTTTTGTTCAATTCATCGCACAGCCAGCACGGCTTGATAAAATTTAGCGCTTGAATAGATACTGTACTTCAGAGCCTCTTTTCTCAGTTCACACTCTTCCCAAGTGTGTGCTTTCTTTCCAATATGATTTGAGTAATCAATCATTTTAAAGCTTAAAGTCTGCTTTTTCAGAATATTCTCTTAACTTAAATTTCATGTCTGGAGACTTGGTGTTCGTTTTGTGATGCAGTGTCATGCATATCATGTCACATGAGTCCAACATCGCGTGGCTTTGGGACAATTTTAGAATCTAAGAGATTGCCTGAGCCAAATGACAGACTAATGCAATGATCATGTTCCTAGCAATAAATTGAAAAATCAGTAATATACACACCCTTGTAAAGTGAGTCACATGGTACTTTGGAATCACAGACTCCACATCCACAGAGAAGACGTCCGGGAAGTCTGGGAAAGCCTTCACACGCTTGTAACCAGGGCACACGACACCGAGTGGGGGCTGTGGGGATGTAAAGTTTGATAGAACAGAGACATAATCGTGAAACAAAAGCTGCTCTGTCACGACCTACACTAATACAGCCGATGAGGCAGACAAAATGTAGTGGATATTTGTAGTGATAATCATAACTCCACTATAAACATGTGCAGTGAGTTTCTAGATCTGAATTCATACTTGGAAACATGAACTTTCATAATTTTACAAAATATCCATTGGTCAACTCTCTTCCACAACTGCCTGTAGACACATATGTCAGTGCATTCTACATATTATATACCAGTTGCAAAATTCATTTACCATAGACTTATTCGTAAGACACTGTGATTAGTTTCTATTAATAGCTTCATAAACTAATGCCTAGTATCACATCATCATCTACCTAACATTTCCGCTTTTCAGTTTGGATATTTTTTTTTTTTTTGCCATGGAGACTTTTAAAAGGGCTACATTACATATAACAGAGTTGCTTGTTTAATCTGTTGTAGAATTCCACATGAGTGAACATCAAAATAACACACACTAATCAACTTCTAATGGATATAAATATGTCATAGTATCTCATTTGGGAGAAAGACTTGCAATATAATGTATTCACAGTTTGACATCATGCATACATGACAAATGTAAGAAATCACCACAGACATGAAATCCTTTAATAGTACTGCAGACAAAATAGTTTATGAGCATATTCTGTCAATCACATCTGGCAAGCCAGTTTCTCAAGTGGTCAAATTTGCAATCGAAACTACATCCTGTGAATAAGAAATATTTCAAAGTACCGTGGTATGTGGGAATTTTCCTACTTGGAAGATGGCAAATGTTTCATTCGTGCCACAGGAAACCATGTTTTGGCATAGTACAATGTATGTCATTGTACACTTTCCCCCCACCATTAGACTTGTGAAATTTATGCAGAGAAAAACACCTTCATATGGCATACAGAATTTTCGTTGTACCATGGGGAAAATAGCACAGTAGTATAATAGCACTGTCTTTTCTGGACTCTGCATTTATCCACATACATTTATACAACATACACCTGTTGCAGCATGGTTCATCAACCACATGTGGTGAAGATGCAAATGAGTGTACTCCTAACTCTTACTTCCATCAAGACCTTTGCTACTAGGGGATCTTATTATCCCAGGGGGGTGACCTGAGCGGCTTTGGCACAATCGATGCAGTGATTCTTGCAAGTCTATTAAATATAGTGGTAACTCGTCATGATGAGGTCGGATACACAGAGATACTTGATATAACAATATGATTTTGCAGCAACCTGTTCCCATTCCTTTTACATTCTTTTATTTTTAGCCCTCATATAACAAGATACCCAATATAAAAAGCATATTTCAGTGGTCTCAAGCGGTGTGTTATGAGGTTCCTCTGTTACATGTACAATCTGTACCTCAAATATTCTTTCGTAGTCGAGAGGTCCCGGCTTCATGTCGAAAATCTCGTAGTTGTGGGAGAAGGTATGCCTCTCATCACTTGTTCCATTGTACCCTGACAAAACAAACAGCAAACAGTGGTTTAGCAATGTGTGGCAGCCATCATCTTCCCAGCACCACATTGGAGAAAAAAAAAAAGAAGAAGAAAGGACGAAGCTCCTTTGACAGGGCATTCAGGCAGCATGTTGTAATATTAGGGAGCTTTAGATTTTAGACACGCGGACGTTCAAAGGAAAAAAAATGTTCTGAGCGTGCGCAGTAGCGCGCGTAAAGTCAATCTATTTTTAGCTTGCGTCGCCTGAGTTTTTCACTACGCGTACTGGGCTATTTTCACGTCCGCACAGTTTGCGACGTAGAGAGCTTCTTCATGCACTGATCATATGGGGGCGCGATTTTATGTTTTATACGTTGTGTCCCAGCGGAATCTAAAGCTACTTTTCCACACGACGCAGGGAGAGGAGAACATTCAGCGCAAGCGTCGGCTCAAACGTCTGCGCGTCAAAATCTAGAGCTCCCTATTGTACTTTTGTCCAAACTCATACACTCAGATTGAATGTTTTAGAAATATATGCATATATGAATTTACAAACAAACCCATAAAAAAACAAATAAGAAATAACTCATTTTTTTGTAATACAATGTACAAAAAACTTTCCATTTTATGGGTAATAACAAAGTCAGCGAAGAGTCATACAAATATCAAACAATCTGAATGAATATCCTGCTTTTTGACAAAGTTGGCATTGAGTTCCAAAGTTGAGTATTCAAATATATTGCAACATTCTTTGTTCTCATCAAAAGAACACTTCACATATAAAATTCAAGCTCCTTTCTTACTGCTATGACTTTCTATAGCATTAACTTGTCAAGCTTTTTGGTCTTTTGATTTCAAATTCTAAATAATGTATGACTGTCGGTGCAAGGCAATATCATAAATCCCTTTTAAAAACATGCTCAAGTTACGATATAGTGGGCTTTTAACCCGTTGAGGACGAGTCCCGAGTATACTCGGGCAGGTGTCTATGGGAAATGCGTGTTGTAGCAAAATCAAACCGTCCTCAACGGGTTAAAAATGAGTATAATGTACAGTGTACAGTGTACATGTATACGTACATGTGTATTATCTCTTTATTGTTTCAATGAATGGGTACTATGTACATGTATATAAAGGGAAATGCATTCATGAAAGAAAACTCCCACTTGGAAAGCTATATTATTTATGAGTGAAAGTCGCCAGATTTCTTACTTGAGCCATTGATCATTGCCCTCATTGGGATTTCAGAAGCGCCGTAGGGCATCTTGTAACCTGGAGCAGAGAAGAAGTAGTCCAGCAGGTACGTGGTGTTGGACCCTTCGTGGTACACACATCGTTGCCAGTGGTTTGCGGCCACTCCCCGGACCGACTCCATGCCGACGTAGGTCTCGTTGAACTCTGAGCCGAACTGGAAGACGGCGTCAGTGCCGTTGATGTGTCCCGTGCCATTTTCAACATGGAAGCCGTAGATACTGAACCCCTTGGAAAGATCCCCAACGGTGCAGTTCACAGGCTCTGTGTCATGTTCAAAAGCACAGTACTTCATCTCAAAAGTCAAAATTCCTACAGACAATATAATCACATTTCTGAAATGAAATACAGAACAAAGCTCTACAAAAGATTTGCCAGTCACTTTCTCTTCACCTTTATACTGAGAATAGATTGAGCACATAGCACAACTGGTTTACCTTAGCAATAAATTATGCACGGCAAGTTTGTATTTGTTTGATTTGTATTCATCTAAAAAAAAAAAAAAAAAATGTCATACTTTAATACAAAATGAATGTTTCGTTTTTGCATACAGTATATTGTGTTTCTGAGCTGCTTCTAAAACTGAAAAATTGCATTTGCCGATCTATAACCTTCAACAATTTAGTCAAGATAATGTTATTTAATCTTGTAAACATCATTCACAGAGTATCTGAACTTCAATCAAGTACAAACTTATGAAAAAGTCTGCTCTGAGCTCACCAAAATCTTCGTTAAGCTGGGTGCGGACAGTTTGATTGAGCCTGTAGTCGTATGCCGTGAAGTAAGTCAGGTTTCCATACACAGAGTACGAAGACCCCCGGTTATTGATCTCATCGTAATACTCATCCAGCAAGATGGAGTAACCACGGTTACCGATGTTGGCCTCTACTTTGAGACGGTATTGATTGGGAAGCTTCGGGATTGGTGGTCCATCATAGGGGAAGATATAGTTGGTGGGATTGCACACAGTCAGATCAGGTTGTGCCACAGCTCCAATTGCTGTCCCCACAACAAGTAGAACTAGGAGTACGGGAGAAACCATCTTGCGCAAATCTGGAGCAGGAAATCATATCATGATTTTATTTACCATATAAACGATATTAAAAGCAAATGGAAAGAACACATATAAGGTTAACTGTAAAACAATCTTTATTTTGTATAGAATTTCACTTTCCTTTGAATCATTCATGTCTAAATTCTCTGTATGTATTGCGGGTAACATATGAACAGTCAAAGTTACATTATATGTGAACATTAGTTTTCCAGAGACGAGATTCCATGATTATGTCAAAAGACACACTGAAAGAGGGGCAAAAATCAAAGTAAGCAGACAGCCTCTAGCTATATAGCTCTAGAGCGCATTAGGCAAACAGTATACCTGATTGCAGCCATGGCTTGATGATGCCATTGCATTGTAACCAATGTATATTCAACCATTTATTTTATTTCTTTTTTAATAAAGAGAGAACAGTAAAGCCAACTAGTAATTCTTTGTACGGCATGTGCCTGGTTGATACATTTTTCTGACTAAGTTAAATAGATTGTGTTGCTAGTCACCTCGGGGAAACCATTATTATTATCATTATTGAATCACATGGGGTTTGCATTATTCCCTTGCTTTCCTTGGGTGGGTGCATGCGGACGTGGACCTTTTCATCAGGCTTTTGCCACGGTCGCCCTTTGCAATGAAAGCATGAATTGGGATCCTTTTTCTTTTGTGTGGGTGAATCACAACAAATGCACACACAGGTCATCAAATTAGCCTACTTTCTTTTCAGACCTGGATAGAGCCTACTTTGGACTGGGAGGCAGACATGCGTGGGCCGGGGGGGGGGGGGGGGGGGGGGGGGTACTGGTACCAAGTGAGGGAATAGATATAAATGTAGGAATTACTAGGATGAGGTCATGGGAAACCAGACAGAAGTGAACTATTCTTAGTTTGTAGCCTAGATTTAATAACAGTACCGTTAGACTCTATACCTACATTGTATCCCAGCAGCAGCGCACACTTTTTTTTCTTTTTCTTTTTCTTTTTTTTTTTTTGGGGGGGGGGATATTAAACAGGAGAAAATCCACTCATATTCTCCAACAAGAAATAAATTTACATGTTTTATAATTCAGCTCTTTATTTACATATCAAAGGAATAATGTTTACAGAAACATACATGTACTATCATCTACTAGAGTCTCTATAGAGTTTGTCTAGAACTTAAGCATACGAATATGATCTAGATTCGTACGGTTGTAGACATCAGGTAAAGTAATATAAGGTTTAGGCCTAATTAAATAAATGTATTTGTATGAAACAAAAGCCAGTTGGGCCTGGTCCTCCAGTTCGTGCTGGTTACTGACTGATTAAAAAAAAAAAAAAAAATGACAAAGAAAGAAAAAAATAAACTTTTTCTATTTGCCTGTATCCCGGGCGCCCACCTTTTTCTGTGCATACCGTGGAGTGTCATCATGCATTAGTCTATAGTCCAAGTACAGTAGCCTAACACAGTGTAGGACCTAACTTCAGAGATTGAACGTTACATCTGCTTGATTAAATTGTTAACTTTGGAAACACCATATTTGCGACGGCAAGTCACGAGAGTCACATCAATACAAACAGGGTATTAACAAGTAGATTCTAGGGCCCAACGTGAACAAGTTATGGGCATGTATGTAAACATAAAGTAAATGCGACTTCTTTCACTTTTTGCGTAGAACTACTAGGCCTAACAAACTTTGTTAGAAATATTTGCAATTTTCCACAGAACAGACTTGTTAGAAGAGTGAGACTATTACAAGATCTACATAAAATTGTAGTGACTAGAAATGGAAACACTGTCATTCATGGAAATTTGTCTCTGACTAACAAATCGGTCAAAAGTAGGACAATCCCTTGGAACAAGTGAAGTAGAATCTAACGTTAGGTAAATATGGATGAGCGATCCGCCATTCACATGATGCAACTCAACTGGCGCATCAGCAAACCGGGGCAGCAAACCCACTTCTGAAGTTCTGTGTCCTACAGCAACAGAGCTGTGCATGGTTTCAACAAATCCCTGCTAAACCAATTGCAAATCATTGTAGGGTTTGCACAACACTGACATACCTTTCATCCTTTGATTTTTCAGATGGCTTATAACAAGACGCGAAGTCAGGTTTATCGTGTTTATAGCTTTATCAGACGTGCCTGGCCCTGGGAGGAACGACGACGTTAATTGCCCGGCCTGTTGCTGGAGCTTCCGGGCTAGCTATCATGTGCATCCTCATGTGTGTCGACCGGTAAACGTACACGGTGGTGGTACCGTGTACCAGCTGCCAAGTCATGTGACTTCATGCAGGCACAGTACAGTACAGTGACCTTATCATATGCAGCTCGCTCCTCCTGATATCTACCAGTCTCAAACATGTAGATTGCGAAATGGCGCCGCGCGCGCTAGTTACGTAAAATTGAACAAGTGCATTGTTGAGCATCAATTGGTATTGGCGGTAATCAGAGATGCGTTTAAACGCAGTTTCTTATAGTTTCCTACAAAAACCGCAAGTCTTCTGTGGCAGCGCTCTTCCGTTGAAATACAGCGTTTCGTGTGATTTGATCGACTTGCATTTATTTTGATTTTTCAGAGTTGCGTTTAAACGCAATTGAGTTTGAAAAAAAAGTTCAAATTTTCCCGAATTTTCTATTTTCGAATGATTATCAAACGCAAGTCTTTTCAGCGTTCCGTGTGATTTAATGGACTTGCATAATATTTTCAGAGTTGCGCTTAATTTTTAATTTTGCGTACGAAATAAAAAACAATGCAAGTCTTTTCAAGAATAATGCACTTCCGTAGATGTTCAGAGATGGTTTTAAACGCAGTTTCGTATGAAAACCGCAGATCTTCTTTGCAACGCTCTTGCGTTTGAATACAGCAATTTTTATTTATTTATTTTTTTTTTTTAGAGTTGTGTTTAAAGATCCTGTTTACCTTTGGGAACAGTGATTTAAATTTTTTTTCAAGATATCACCTTTGATGCATATGTGTACATCTGTAGTATCACAAAACATCCTAAAATATAAAATTTTTGCAATAAATCCTAAAATTTAAGGATATATCAGTATTTTTCTCAATAAACCATAACTGTAGACGGTTTAGTCTGGAAGCATTCTTAATTATTATAACTGTTGTTCACATTTTGTGTATTTAACAAATCTTAACATCGATTATATGGATTCAAATTTTTACAGTGGTTGTTTCTATCCCTAACTCACATTTTAGAACTATTTCAAAGCACTAATGCTGGGTTTTAGTTTCATCTGCAAATGGTAAATTATGCCTTTAAAGGCAAATGAGTTTCAGGTTCGTACAATTATTTTCTAGTTTCATATGATTATGAAACGAAAGTCTGCTCAGCAACGCACTGCATGCGTTTAAATGCAAAGTTGCGTGTGATTATACATCTGCATTTGATTTTGGATTTGCATTTAATTACATAGTTGCATTTTGATTAATTTTCTAGTCAAATCATGAAAAAAAGGACAAAATTTCACTTGACAAATATGTAATCATGTGAAATAATACGTGAAGTATACAGTCAAGTGGGGGAAACCGTTATCAATAAAATCGTTCGCTTTGGACAACGGCCTCTCAACATTATGCCTTAATTGTAACATTTTTTTTTTTAAACTAGAGGAACGGAACACACCTAGAACACAATAATGATTGCATAACATAAATTCTGTTTTGTGCACAAACTGCATCGGAAATTATGAGGGTGTATTATAACTAAATAAATGATATAATAAATGAATAAGAAATAAATGAAGAAATAGAACAGCTGAATCGACCCACATGAAAGCCTTTTTATTCAAAGTAGTTTTCAATTTATTCAAAAATGTAATAGCATTTACAAAAATCAACCATAAAAATTGCATCAGAGTAAAGGGAAAATACGGAAAATGCATTTAACTGACATAATACTACACCTATAGCAATGACATTGATCATCATCATCATTATCATCATCATAAATCAATATAAATACCACGACGCACGCACCCGCCCTGTGCTTGCATGCCTCGGATGATTAAAGACGGGCCCACCGAATACTAATTGTTCATAGGGTAATTGAAACATTTGTCTTTCCTTTTGTTCTGCTAAAAATAATATATTAGGCTACTTGTTTTCATCACATTATTCAGTGTAGTAAATGGATTCTGGCGGTAATTGAGTTTTTTTTCTCTCTCTCTCTCTCTCCCTCCCTCTCTCCTCTCTCTCTCTCCTCTCTCTCTCTCTCTCTCTCATTCTTTCACTCAAAGAGGAATCCGGTACAATGCTCTAAACGTGTAAAGAAGAAGGAGAAGAAAAGGAAAGGAAGTCACAAACTATGTAAACAAAAATTGGTAGAACATAGAAAAGGAAAATGACAAGAAAAATTATTGACGAGAGGGAATTCGAACTTCAAGATAATCACTAAAAAAAGCAAAAACAACAACAACAACAACAAAACAATTATTTGTCCGATAAATCCAAACAAGATAAACCTTGTGGAAATTGTCCCCACTGCCAGTTTATTATAACGCAACGGGTTCCCCGTGGAGGGGGGCAGTGGCGTATCTAGGGAAAACGCCCGGGGCAAGCACGAAAATTGCGCCCCTAATTTCTGAAAAAAGTGTTCAACCCCAACCCCATCCCGGTATGGACTTTAAACAAAGTCCACATGATGCTTTTTCAAGCACTTAAAAGGGATCTTTTGAGGGAGTGATTTAAATATAATGAATTTTGATAGATTTTGGCGAGCGAGCGCAGCGAGCGAGCCGAAAATTTTTGTATTTCAGCTTACAAAACATGGAATTCTTGCCATTTTTTGCTTACCAAATCTCACAATTCTAATCAAGATATAGTGACAGCCTTATAGATATCGATTTATACCAAAAAAACTGAGGACTTTAAAAAATACTCTAGATTAGTGCGCGCGAGTGAGCTGAAATTTGTAAATGTCCTCGTCATCATCACGTATTGTTCTTATCTTTTTTTTATATAAATTTTGTCACCATCGCGTTTTGTTCTTACCTTCTTTTTCATATAAATTTTGGCGAGCGAGCGCAGCGAGCGAGCCGAAAATTTTTGTATTTCAGCTTACAAAACATGGAATTCTTGTCATTTTTTTGCTCATTGAATTTCACAATTATAGTGACGACCTTATAGATAACGATTTATACCAACAAACTGAGGACTTGAAAAAATACTCTAAATTAGTACGAGCGAGTGAGCCGAAATTTGTATATTTCCGCATCATCATTACGTTTTGTTCTTATCTTGTTTGATTTGTTGTTGTTTTTTTGCGCCCCCCCCCCGTATGTTCGAAACCGTTGACGCCCTCTTTTGATCCAATTGGCGATCGCTTCAGAACGAAAGAAATTGCAGTCGCTGCTCCGTGAAACATTTTGCCTGCTAAATATAAAATGACATGTGTGAACACAATAGACACTGTCATTTTGTCACCATCACGTTTTGTTCTTACCTTCTTTTTTATATAAATTTTGGCTAGCGAGCGCAGCGAGCGAGCCGAAAATTTTTGTATTTCAGCTCACAGAACATGGAATTTTTGTGTGAACACAATAAACATTGTCATTTTGTCCGCGTCGTCATCATGTTTTGTTTTTATCTTGTTTGATTTGGTTTTCTGCCCCCCCCCCCCCCCCACCATTCTCCCTCCCCCTTCCGGGCGAGTTTTTTTTTTTTTCTTCTTCTTCTTCTTCTTTTTCTTCTTCTTCTTCTTTTTCTTCTTCTTTTCTTTTTTTTTTCTTCTTCTTCTTCGTTTTTTCCTTTTTTTTTTCTTCTTCTTCTTCGTTTTTTTTTTCGTTTTTTTTTGCGCCCCCAAGGAGTGGCGCCCGAGGCACGTGCCCCCCTTGCCCCCCCCCCCCCCCCAGATACGCCACTGGAGGGGGGACTACTGTATATCACGAGTATACTGTAAAGGGTTGGAATAAACCCCACCTCACGAGCATAACAGAGGGAGGAGCTATGGTCGTGAAATCGTCCCCACCACCGTGTAATTCGCAGAGAGTTTCCCATAGAGTGGGGACTACTCCGTATATGATGCATCACGCGTTACCCTGGGGTACCGTAGTACCCCGGGTAACCGCATTGTGTAGCGCCACCTCACGTCCACTCGAGGACAGCCAGAGAAAAATGCATGCACTGTGTGTGCGTGTACCTAGCATTCCCATGCCACTGCATGTTATACTATGTGTGCATGGAAGCTACGATACCACTAGCGTGTGCTTTAGTGCAGTGCAGTGCAGTGGCTAGCGCGCACTAGCTCCAGCACCAAAATAATTTCCTCTTTTTGGCACCCAGGGTACAACCTTTTTAAAAAAATAAATAATTCAACAAAATGGCTGATTTTTATTTGTTACCCCGGGATACCATTTATGTCATCATATCACGACCGTAGGAGATGTACACGGAGATAATAGAGAGTGTGAAGACCAAAGACTGCGTGCGCGTTGAAGTGACCAATCGCAATCAAGACGAGAGGAAGCGCATATAGCGCGCAGCACAGGAATACGAATACATCACAGTTGTGTGCAAGATAGCTGTCGGGATTCTATGTACTAGTATAGTCCCCACCGGTGACGTTATACCAAGCAGGTACTAGTACTAGGCTAGTACCTCCTTGGTTATACCCGAGGTGGGGACTATATTATCACGAATCGGCATTCACAACCGTTTACGGAACTTGCCGTCCTGCAAGTGCTAGTAGTAGTATGTAGTATACTGTAATAGTATGCGGAAAAGCTGGCGCCTGATCTCCGATACGTGTATTGGAATTGTCATTCGGGGCGGCGCCTGCAGCTTTCGCTGGCCCGTCATGGAATTTGTGTCGGAGAGGTCCAGAGAAGAACATCACAGCCATTGAGAAATGTACTGTGCAAATGAATGAACATTTTAAATGATATGATAAACAAAAAAACATCTAAGGCAACTGCACACAAAAGTATGACATGCCACTATACAATACTGGTCTGCCAACCTATACAGGTCGGGGCTGGCATAGGGCTTCACGGTCACATAATTTTGCAAGGTTAATTAGTCGATGTGCACAATATCTAGTGATAACATTGACAAATAACATAAACAAAAACTATAATAGGGAACTGACAACATCAAACAACATGATGCATGGCCTATGGGTCTTGTATAGGTCTAATAGCCCCCCACACACTCACATTGATTTTATTTCCTTCTTTTTTTTTTTCTTTGCACCCAACGGTACATGGGAATACATGGCCCAAATTCACGAGGGTGGCACGATCTTTGCCCATGGTTTATCAAGAATGGGTCCCACTCTTAGGATTGCTGTGTTTTTTTTTTTTTTTTTTTGTGTGTGTGTCTCAGTCATTTTAAAACAAATTTGGATCAAATAGACGTCGAACTCCTCCTCGAATTACACGCTTTCACAATCATGTGATTTCTCGTTATCTTAAGAAAAAAAAAAAGAAGAAAAAAAAAAACAAACATATGTTGGAAACCTGAATTTACGTCCCAACCAAAACTATGATTTAGCATCTGCAGATGAAACAAAACCCAAATTTATCATTCTGCATTAAAATAGTTCTAAAATCTGATGTAGGGAGAAACAACGAATGTAAAAGTGTTAATCAGTAAAAACAATGTTAAGTATTGTTTAGCACACGAAATGTGAACAATAATAAAGATAGCATTGCTGCTAAACCGTCTACAGTTAAATTATAGTGATATTTCCCTTTATTTTAGGCTCTGTGATACAACTGAACTACTATATGCATCACATTGTGATAACTCGAACATTTTAAATCTCTGCTTCCAATGGTGAACAAAATACCCGTATAAATAAGGAAATAGATTTACAGCGCAGGCATTTAAAAACGATCTTGGCATACGAGGAAGTAACAACATTATTATTTTCAGCCTCCAGCTTTTGCTGGGCATGCATGCTCTCTACACACCTCTCTTCTCAACTGAAACCACCCATTGTGTATAAACAGGTATATTGTGTGGTAGTGACGTACCAACATGAATTACAGTATTGTGAAGCTTCGATTTTTTTTATTTTTTTTTTTTTGACGAGTCTAGGCGCCCTTTAGGTCTAAAGGTTAGCATTTTTTTTTTCGGCGTCGTATATTCCATACTGCTTTGTGTTCTACACAAAAAGGCTGCAGAAAATAGAGCACGCCACACACTGCCACGAGAAGGCTAAATGTAAAGATTTTTTTTTTTTTTTTTTTTTTTTTTAAGAGGAAGGACATGCATTACATATTTGTTCTCTCTCCCTCTCTCTCTCATCATGTTCATAATGGAATACGATTCCCACCAATGTGTTACAAATACAAACGGTATTTCACTTACGACGGATCAGTACAGCAGCTATACTACGACAATGGGGTATGCCTTGTGAAAATGGCGTTTTTAAGTTCATGCATGCCTTCTCTCAGCTTTACTTACCTTCAATTGTGTGTGTGTGTGTGTGTGTTGTGTGTGTGTGCGCGCGTGTCCAATTCATTCAACGTAAACTATCTAATTTTGGTGAACTAGCGTATGCATATGTCAAAGTATAAAGAGGGCGCTATTGCCTTGAGTTATTCGAACATAATAGTACATGTACTCCCCTGAATTGGCCTACCATCACACTGCAGTCTGGAAGGTCCTAAACTGCAAAAGATCAGTCTTCAGACTGTCCGGACCCACAGCATACAAAAGGGGTCATCTTTGGAAATAACAAGGGACATAATGCCTCACCTTTATCCGCATTATCAAAACAATGCAGATACGTACAGTCAGATATTAACAAAATCAGTCTGAAACGTGTAAATCGTCTGGAATGTCCTTTGAAAGCAACAATTTGTGAGACTGCTCGTCCTCCCTCCCCCCCCCCCCATCACCATCAACACACGCCTAAAAAAAGACAATAATGTTTTACCTATAAAATTATTTATTACTTGATTTGATGACACATGTACAGGCCATCCAAGGGAGACAGACAACAGTGGCCATAATAGACAGGGGCGCTATTATAGACAAGGTCGTTGACATAACTTTCCAAGGGGGGGGGGGGGGATTGATTCTACTGACCGTTTGCGGACGTTAGCCTCTGTAAACAGATGGCCGCAAGGCAGATTTGACTGTGCTTCAATTAATTACTGCCAAAGACTTAAATGAGACAAGCGGTTCCCGTTTTCCAAAATGAGTTAACCATTGTGTGTATAAGTGTGTATGTGTGTTACACATAGACTATAATTGTAATGAGATGTGTTTTAAGTGTATAAGTAAAATTAATATGGGGAAGAACAGTATGAAACGGGAAGGATTGAGTAATGAGAGTTTTCTGTTCTCATAGGCGGCATTTTAAAATCTATCTTTTCCCATTTCTTTTTTTTTTTGTAGGGGGGGGAGGGGGAGGGGGTGGGAGTTTACAGAGTTAGCTGTCATGCATCTAGATTGAAAACCATTTACCTGTCAGATTACAATCTATGAACATAGCATCTGAATGATATAGATTTTGTTTTACGATCACATCTTTTTTTTCCCCTGTAAATTGGATTTAAAATTACAACAAACAAATGACAAATATACGCAATGTTTCTGTGTCTATCATTTCATTAAGTCATTCCCATTTTGTCACCATCACCACCATCACTTTCATCTTCATTATCACATTTTTGTTGTCATCATTACCCTGCCGTCGTCGTCATCATCATCATCATCACAAGTCACTTTATTTCTATTCGTCTCTATGGCACAGGAGAATATAAAACAATGCATTTACAGTGTATTATATTTTGTAGTATTTTCCCATTCCGCAAACAATATGTGTATAGATCCCTGGGCTGCCACGTGTTCCAGATTATGCTTATAGTGGCAGTCCTTCTTCTGCATAATTTGTCAGGTAATTATTTGGAAATTTGGTAATAAGATATATATTTTGTTAATGGAACTGATTTACACATTTATGTTCCTTCTTTGAATCATGTACATTGTAATCTGCTTACTAACATTTCATGTGGTATTACTGAAAAGAATTTTATTTTATGTATGACATTGAGTTGGAAGGAAAATAAATCAAACAATCAAATCAAACAGACTTTCATATTTCATGTTAGATATCTCAATATCCAAGAATGCAGTACTGTTGTGAATCGAATTAACTCCCTTGAATCAGAGTAAAGCCGTCATGGCTTCCTCTTTTTTCATAGTTTTGACGAAGGAAATTTCCACGTACATTTCCAGACTTTGGCTGCCACTTTGGCAATCATGGTCATTTCGAATATTGAAAAAAAAAATCAAGGGTGCAAACGTTGCTTTGTCCAGTTTCGGATTCAGCACCCCTCTAAAAAATCTAAAACTACACTGTAAAAAATTTGTTTAGTTTCTAAACACCTAACTAAACACTTTTCTGTGACAGTTTAAAAACACTGCGACGCGTTTATTTATTAAACATGTTTAGGAACTAAACACATCCTGTGTTTATTTTCAGCACACCCGAGGTGTTTATCACACACACATGTTTATGTTTTAAACGGTTCTGATGTTTAAAAACTAAACACCTGCTCTGTTTATAGCCTAAACACCAAACGTTTACACCATAATCACTCACAGTGTTTAAATACTAAACACCGCACAGTCACATAATCACCCACAATGTTTAAGATCTAAACACTGAACCAAAAAATAAACATGACGCACTGTTTACAATGTAAACACTGCGACATGTTTATTCGCTGTGACAGATTAAAAACACTGCGACATGTTTATTTGCCATTTTAGTGTTTATTCTCAGAACACATGTCTGATTTTTAGATCGATCACAAAATTGCATACACTAAACATGTGACATGTTTACATATTAAACATCGCAATTTCTCAGCGTTTATATGATACATGTTTACACCTTATACATGCTGAGTGTTTATATGAGACATGTTTACACATCATACATGGTAATTTCCACGTGTTTATATGAGACATGTTTACACATTATACATTCATGCATGCTAATTTCTACGTGTTGAAATGAGGCATATTATCGTGCATGTTAATTCCCATGTATTTATTAATGTAAAGTGAATTGTTTCCACTTTTTTTTTTTTTGCATGGAATGAGATAAACGCATAACATTATATAGAATTAAATTTACTCAGTATGTACCAAATCATCAGCACACTTACATCGCATAATACCAGGGAAGACCTGGGTTAGCTTTCACAAACATTTTGGCTACAAGAGTCAAAGGCAATTCTCTGAATGCAAGTTATCAAAACATGAGTCAAAGCTTGGGCAATATCTGATGAATAATAAGTTAAAATCCTTTAAAGGGGAAATCGAGTCCAATAAATAAGATAGTCTGATAAAAAAAGAGCAAAATCTTACAAGTTTAACAGTAAAAATTCTAATGAAATTGGATGAAAAATAAGGAAGTTATAAAATTTTGAAGTTTTGTTAATTTCTGCGAAGCAGTTAAAAGTGGATATGAATATGCAAATGAGTGAGTTGACTATGCCATAACCTCACAATTTTCCGTTGATCGTGTACAAAAAATGATGAAATGCAATGTTTATGTTAATGAAATGTGAAACATTATGGTATTGCTGATTGAATAACTTCAGAAAAGTGATCAGTTAGATATATCAGGACTTGAGCCTCGGGAATAATTGCGTTGAATGAAAAACTTGAAATTAAGTAAGTTCTGAGGGAATGACATGCCCACGTTGCCATTTGCATATTCATATCAACCATTCAAGAACTGTTTCCTCAAAAATTAGCGAAACTTCAAAATGTCATAACTTCCTTATTTTACATCCGATTTCGATCAAAATTTTACCAATGAATTCTTAATATTTTACTCTTTCTTATCAGACTAACTTGTATTTGGACTGGATTTCCCCTTTAAATATTGCCATGTTTTGCTATACGACACAATACTGAGTTAAATGCAAGATACCTGGGAGTCACTGGCCTGTACACGAAGACGTGAATGAAATTCTCTCCTATACACACAGTAAAGTTTGTATATGCAGGAAATGGCACACAACTCATTTTGGAGAAAAAAAAAATATTGCATTTAACAATTAATTTTCAGTCACATGTAATTCTTGGCCTACTTTCAAGAATTCTTTCTTTCTACTATATTCAGAACTAATTCTTAATAGTATTGTAAAACAAACTAATAAACTTGTTGATTGTGAATTGCAACTCAACGCTTCGGAAGCTTGACATGTATGTAACACCTCCAGGAACATAACTGCAGTCTGTGAACAAATCCATGCCGACCTTGAAGATTGCATCAATTATTGGCAAAGTGCTTTGGGGTGTACCCGAACCAGATTAACTCACGGCAAATTATACCATGCACAACACTATGGTCGTATTGGTACTGATCAGGGAGTGTAGATGATGCACTCCATCATAAGGAGACAAAAAAAAAAACAACAAAAAAAAACAAAAAAAAAACATGTTTTCACTGTATTTAGCCTGTGGTGAACATCTGCACTCCCTGATCAGTACCAATAATGGAACTTAAATATATACATGATATTGTTCTTTTCACTGCGACGATCACTGAAAGTACATGTATGCTAACAGTACTGTATGGATTTTTCACTTTTGCTATTTTGAGAGAAATATTAGAATGTTAGCGGATTTCAAGGTGAGTGAGAAAAGACGTCTACCTTGCTAGAACCTTGGAGAAAGAAGTCAAACTCAATGGGTATACATGAATAGTCTATTAGAGTCTAATCAGTCTCATCATACTCCACATAATCATGGTATGGAGGGCTACTTTCAATCTCGACACAGCAGAGTTTTTGGCAAAGACAAGAGGATATGAACAAAGAAAAAATAATGCATTGCTACTGGAGGCGGGAGGATATGCAAGGCTGTCATGAACACGCGATGTGATCAGGAAGACTCCTCCCTTGTCAATTTGTCAGTCAGTTGGAAGACTCCTCCCTATTCTCCATACATGTTGTAATACATTTCTAATACCTCTCTCAATGTGACCGATTTCAAGAATATCTCAGAAAGAAAATATTAACTACCGAATACTGCATTTCCTATCAGGTCTACAAAAAAATTGCAAAGAATTCCAAACAAATGCAACTACTGGCCTCTTATTTGCGTCCAATATCTGCTGATTGGTTGGAAGCACTTGAGGGAAAAAAAATGAAATGGCTGATATTTTGATTTGATTTGTTTTGATTTCTATATTCCTGTTTGCACTAGAATATAACAGAAAGCCAATCGAACAAAGTTCTTGAGTAATACCTTAACAGTGAATTACAAGGACATTGGTTGATGAATAAAATGAAGTGAATAAAATTGTTTTTCTTAATAGTGCAAAACGATTTCGAGCAAGTATCTTTACATGTTAGATAAAATTACAATTTTATGTACCAGCTGTTAAAAAAGACAATTACACATATCTATGAGCAATAAGAATGCAGGTGACCATTATCGTAAGCACAGAGGACAATAGAATCGCTTTGTTTTGGATATCCCTGCCATTTCAAAACCAATTTTCATCAAAATAAGCATTGAATTCCTCTTCGAATTATATCCAGGCCCCCTACCTTCATATTTCTTTAGAGGTTCGTCATTATGTAATACACACACGCATACACACACACGGAGAACTGAAGCCCCATCGCATACAAAACCCTATCATCCCCCATATGATTTACTTTATTCTAGTATACAGGTTTAGATGCACACTGTCAGTGAAGACAAAAAAAAAAAAAAAAACAATAGAAAGGTTACTCTAACAGGTGGGATGCCTCCTAATAGGTCTGTAGTGCATCATGACGATGTGCGATGAGACATCACATGGCTAGCGGGAAAAAGATTAGTAACATTCAAAATTATTATCCATGGTTCATTTCCTTCATATGGCATGTAGGCCTATAGATATACTGTATATCAGTATATCTTGTGATGTCCTTGTAATCCTCAGATGTTTGCACTTTTAGACGGGTTGTATAGAAGTAAGCGCATGCATCTTTCATTCTAATCCAGACAGGTTTGGCGTGATCCCTGATCAATTCTTCCATGACGTACTGGTGCTGGTAAAAAGAAATGATTACACAAGGAGAACAAATCAGTTGGCTTTCCAATACAATGGACTTACTGCTCCCATAGATTCTGAAAATGAATGGATAGCAAAGAAGTTGACTGAATCCATAAGCAAGTTCAAATTAAAAGGAATGACAGAATCCCTTCATCACATTAGCACTTAGTATCTTGCGTCAGTTTTTACTTACTTTGATGAATTTCCTGGAAATAATTCAAGTCTTTTTTGTTGTTGTTGTTGCTTCTTTCTTATTCATCATCATTATCAAGCAGAGTTATGACCATTACTGTATCCTTTGTCTCTTGGGTGAAGATTTTCACATCTGTAATTTACACTTTCAACAATATTTGCAATAAATCAAATTTTCATATTTATTTTAGCTAATGGAATGGATTCGGGAGTCCAGAGTAGGTAATCCCCCCAAAAAACAAACAAACAAACAAACAAACAAACAGAAGAACTTAAAGCATCTAAAATCTGCATTTTATAGAAACTCATTTACATGCCCTTTAAGTATATAATATTCATTGATTTGGCTCTGCAATTTTGAGTACATGTACTTACTTGATTTCCACTTTCCACATGGGTAGTATACAATGATGTACTATCCCCAGTTGATTTACTCTGCTGACTGCACCATTCCTCGTTCTCTGCCAGCAGAGGTAATGTCTTGCAGAATTTAAACAGTCGTCAGGACATCATCGTCACCACTTTGGTGCCATCGGCATCCCTTTCCAAGACATCCTAATGGGCTTTACATTCAATTTTCACCACCTGTTGAGTTATGAAGAATTTACAGGGAATAAAACTGAATTTCACTCAAAATGTAGTCAATAACCCATCGTCATTCACATGAAAGATACTTCATAACTTCGTAAAATTAAAGTCAATAAAGATACAGTGAGTTTACCCGCTAGGCCAAGTTTACCCATAACTACGGTACCGGTAATCTGTAGAGTGTAGCATTGTGAAACTTCGTGGACATAAGGATTGCGCGAGCGGTGCGCACACGCGCGGATTAGCTATAACGTGTAATTTCTCGCATCAAAAAACGTATCTTGATGCTATATCGTCTGTTGAGAATGAGAAGGGCGTTAAGTTGCCTCGAACACTATGGGTTTAGTGGCAACTTAACGCCCTTATCATTCTCAACCAACGATATGTTGAAATATGTCATATTTCTTGTTGACGGCACGGAAGGGGGCGAAGCGATTTGAAAAGAAGACAAAATTTACTTTCTTTTCATGTTATGATTTTTTCCAGAGAGTATTTATCTTCGCTGCTTTTTAAGTTTTAATTTGGCTAAGCATATGTTCACTTTTTGTAAAAAGTCTATGGAGAATGAAGAAATTTCCACGATTTCGTACGTACCCGCTGGTTTTCAACATCGATCAAATCAGAACCATATATCGTATCAACTTGGGGCGAAGTGTTTTGGATAGAGCAGGCTGTAATCTACATGACTATATAAAACTCATTGCTATTGGTTATTTAACTCCGCTGCTTTCTTAGGCTAAAACTACTGATCAATTGGGAAAACTGTCTCAAAAGTAGAAAACCTAGCGATGACGTAATGGGCGATACTATTCATCGCAAAGGGAGATGACCGGATGTACGTGATATTGTACGTACGTACAATCCATTGTCACTCACGCGAGAAGCCCGAATGTGACAACGGTGATCTTTCCCAAGGTATTTTAAAGAGGAATCCTCCTGTTTTGTCCGAAAAAAACTTATTACAACGGCCATGAAGGTGGTTAAAATGATCAAGTATGCTTTAAGATTGGTGGAAGCGTACATAATTTCATGAAAAAAATGTCTACATAGCCAGAAAATGAGGTAATGAATGAGGTCCTTAGGCAGCCAAACAATGAACGATCGGTTCGTTGCAATGAGTCCCACATGTACAAAGTTGCGTATGGTTAATTACAGTACTGTACGTATACTGGCTTCCATCAGGGAGGTGGGGAGTCCCTGCTTTCATGCTCGAGCTGTGGCTGTCTATATGTAATCCTAAGGCATTTCAGGAAGCATTTTTGTCCGACAAAGCTGTCAGACAAATTTTCTCTCAAGCAATCAGATGCAAGGATTTCTGTAGCTTGTAACAGTGTGTCAAAAATTATGCTTCATCAAATGCCTCCATGCAATGCAGCGAACCCCTATTTTGATAATGGAAACGCCCCGTCTCTTTGCTATCTCAGTTCAAGCGTGAGATGAGTAAACAACGTGACCCGGTGACCTGAACGTGCACACACGTTGTTGCTCGGAAGGCTTGTGTCCAAAATTGGGGGAAAGTTTTCATAATGGTAGGAATATTGTAACGTTAACAACACTAACACGTTACAGTTAGAGCGTTCCCCGTTCTAACGTTAGATTTAGAAATAGAAAACTAAAACAAACGAGCAAAATCTTTCAGGGCGTAGCCTATTTCTACGCCTACTACAGTTTTACATTAAACGAGGGCAATTTTGCAATAAATCTTGTTATTCACCGACTTAGCAGACTTAGCAGACTTACCGCTTTCATGCAGGCCGGCCAGGCTAGAACTTTATCGCTTCGACGCCATCTTAGCTGGATCCGCTCCAGTTTAGTAGTATACAAATGATGCACAGGGTAGAGTGCATTAGTGTAGGCGTAGTGCACTCGAGGGTATTTACAATTGTGAAACATGCACGAGGCGAAGCCGAGTGCATGTTGCACTACATTGTAAATACCCGAGAGTGAGCTACGCCTACACTAACGCCACGAAATAATCCTGTGCATCATTTGTTTTATAAAATGGGTCGAAAATTCGAAAACTAACATCATTTTTCAGCGTTTTTCACGTACCTTTGTGGGTCAAGACGTCCGAAGATGTTCGTCCCAAACTTTTACGCACGTCGCACTCGCGGAAGTCCCGCACATACAGTATAAGTATAATGGGGGGTTGGGTTTCCGGACACCCGCATGAAAACTTACTTATTTTACATAGAATATGCACCCTTTACCTTAAAGACTTGATATAGACTCCTCATATAGGCCTACTAGACAACATACTCTGAAAACGGCGTGAGAATTAACCTGCTAAATCGTTGGATTTGCTCTTCAAAGTGACTCCATGTACGCGTCCGGTCCCATAACGCTTGGTCTACTGTACTGTACAAAGTGTACGTATATGTATAGTATAGTACAGTATACGTACGTACGCCACATATGTTATGCACAAGGGAAGACAGGCCGGCCGGCCGGCAGCCCGAACTAGAAGTTGTTTACAGTATTGACAGCGCGTACGCGTATGCATGCAATCCATCAAAGGAGCCGCCGCGCGCACAGACGATCGGCAATCTACCATAGGATTACAGGCAGTGCAATAGTACTGAAGTAAAGGAAGGAGGTGTGTCTCATTTCAGAGCTTCCTATTGGCTACATTCTTGAACCCATTTTATAATGCAGTATAGTACGACAGTACAGTCAGTGCACTGCAGCGCAGTCGATCGAGTCGTAAGGACAGTGTAGTGGACGATACCAAGCCAGCCTCGAACGAATGCGCACGTACTGTAGGCCTACGCACATCACGCTGCCAGGGCAGCGTCAGCCAGGACGTACGCGCACATCTCCTTTCCCGCCAATTGTGCATTGATTATGGTCATAATTATGCATAGCACGAGTGTGCGCTAGAAGCGCACGCACAGGGCACTTGACTGCGTGCGTTGTGGCCGCGGCCGTCATGTCACATGCGCTGCTGACTTGTAGAGTACTGAGTAGCACAGTGTTTATGTTAAACACGTGCGGTGTTTAGAACGTGTTTACGAGGCGTTCTAAATGTAAACGCGTCTGTTTACCCTGACAGTAGAAGTGTTTAGGCCTAACCAACAAACATTTGGGTAATGCCCTAAACCATGAACGAAATTATTAACAAAGGCAACTCCCATTTTTTTTTAGCAGTTAAAATATAGAACTGTACATGCGAAACCAAAATATAAATTTATTGCAGTTGTATTACATACTTTTAGGTTATCCTTTTTCCTTATTGATTAGGCATTTCCATGAAAGGCCTAAAACATGAATTATTTCATAGTGCATCTTGATGTCATAACAGTTTCCACTTTCTCGTGATAAAAGGAAACTAGAAACTGCAATTTACACACCATTTCCAACACTTCTTCATATATATGGACATAGCCAGAATAAACACTCCAACTAAACACTCCAAGCTAAACACTTTAACTCTCACTACTTTACACGTGCTATACACACCGGGTGTTTAGATGTTAAACAGAGTGTTTAGATTTTCAACACTGTGTTTAGTTCATAAACATGTCGCATGTCGCATTTTTTACAGTGTATATCGAGATTCTTTTTCCCAAATTTCAGCCATCGATGAATTATGAAAATGTGAAAAGGAATTTTAGATTTTGGCGGCCATTGTGCATATCTACAAACCCTCATGTACGCTATCAAAGTATTGCATCATTCAGACTTGGAGTAAGCACCCTCGAAATTAGGTAAACAAAAATCTGACTCCCGATAAAACACACTTTTTTTTAATGGCAGATGTATGGGCCCAAATTTAGATTTTGGCATCCACACTAACACCGTTATAAACATGGAGTTTTCATGTGGCAATCGGCACTCAGAGCTCCTAAAGGGTTAACAATGCATTACGCAATGTGTCAAAATGTATTGCAAATGAAGAGAAAAGAAATTAAGATCGAAGTTTATCAGTAATGGAGCAGACAGTTGTAAAAGCGCTCTTGATTCTGACATCAGTGAGGGTAATGAAGCAATAATGAAGAAAGAAGAGACGGGACAACGAAGTTGTTGGAACAAAGACGAAGTTTAAATCTGTTACACAAGGAGTGATTTCGTACATAATTTTATGATCAATGACCATTTGCCAAACATGCTATGGATATTACATCCATTAGCTTGACACAAACTCAGGGACACACACATACACACACACGCACACGGGAATTGACACCCAATGAATCAAATGCGGTATAGACAAAAAATACGGGCCTTCATTAGCAAACCTTTTCTTGCCAGAGAGAAAGAGAGAGAGAGAGAGTTATGAACCTTGATTGCGTGTTCTCTCATCCTGATAAAATTCGACAGTGATTTTCTAGTCCTCCACCGTGGTTCCGGCATGCTTAATTATTGCTATTGATTTCTGGACGATTGATCGCTATTTTTGTAAGCCCCTTTCAATAATGGATTTCTACGAAAGGATTAACGCCTAATGGAACAAATTATTCACGCTGAAGAAGCTAGAAGCCAGCAATATTCGTCCGAAAGTGCCGAGTCATGAATTATGTAAGGTGTGTGGCGTCAGGCAAGAAAGCCTTCTGCTATTGGGTAAAAATCAAGAGCATGCTACAGCTCTCCTCTCCACTGGGGGTGATATTTGAGGGCTTGTCTCATTTTAACCTGTATAGTAGGAAACAACTGTTGTCCAAAACTTAAGATGGAGTCAAGTGTCACCAACAAGTCGGAAAGTCGGACAGTTTTGATACCAATTTGGCGGGAAATAGCGGGACCTCTCATCTTGGCCATGAAAATCTTCGGGCTCTACCACGACTTGTCGATATCACCGGGTGCTACCTCGACTGTCCATCCTGAGGCTTTTGCAGCAGGTAATGGGGATACAACCATCAGAAAACGCGTCCCAAAGTCTCTCGTTTGCCGCTTTTTCCAAATCTACCACGGAGCTGTTGTTCTTGCTCTGTGGTTTTACGCCATCAGACTTACGGCGTCCATTTTCGTCAGCGTGTTTAGTGATGGTCAATTCCTGTACGACCAAATCGCCTACGCTGTTTGGTTTGCGGACGTGGCTGTCAGTAACACCATCATGTTTGCCGTGTGCACCAAGAAGAATGGAATAAGAGCTTTCCAAGAGCACTGGAATTCGGTGATATCAACGGAGCCGGCATCAAAGCACGGCAGAAGTCCACCGGACAGCAAGCCTCTTGTCAGACGGCATCGAGGCTTCGTCATCAAAGGCGTGATTCTTTGTTGCCTGCTTCACGTCGCTAATGCCGGCCTTTTACTCTTCTTGACCTTCGGGTTTGGCACTGCGTCAGTCTACGCACAGACAGTATGCGCTCCCTTCACCACCCCCATTGCCTGCTCATTGATGTTCGTCATCTGTCTCTTTCTAACCCCTGTCTGGACTTTATCGCTCCTATTCTTCTCTTTAATATGCCATGTGCTGAGCCAAGAAATGACCGAGGTAACCAAAGACTTTTGCAGTCGAAGCTCCGCTGAGACGCCACTAGACTGGGAAGAGTTGGACCATCTGCGCAGGCGCCATGCAGCTCTTCGTCGATCTCTAGAGCTTGCCGACAATATCCTTTCGCCTCTAGCTGCCATCACCTACGGCACATGCATACCGATCATCATTTTCATCTTGTATCAATTATCCTTCCAGTCATATGATGTGTTCTATCTCGTCATCAGCCTCTTCTGGGTTATCGTCGCTCTCTCTGGCACGGCCGTGTTGTCTTACTTCGCTGTAAACGTACATGAAAGTGTAAGTGTTCATTATGTAACTACCTCAAAGTTGTAAACTGATGGCACGCATTGTATATAACGGTACAGAGAACTCGTACAAAGTTGTAATTGTTGTGGAAGACTGCCAGGTGTGGAAGTTCCCCAGAGGGCTTGAAGAACTTGCTCAAAGGCAAGACAGTCATTCTGTCCGGAACTGGATCCGCAGCAGCTGCTTATATAGATTTTAACCTATATGGCTGTAACCTCACCTATCCCTTAATATACGACAGGAGACGATGGAGAAGAGACTTAGTCAATGAAGCAGCTTGAAGATAAATAGATCATTTACGCAGAAGACTTGCATGATATTCAATATTAACTGCATAAAGCTCAGGTTTAGGCAATGGAAGCGACTTGAGGTGTGATGTGCGAATTCATGAATGTATGAGTGTGTATTAATAATTGGCAGGTGTGGATGCATGTTAATTATTGCGTGCGTGTGTCTGTGTGCTGGTATGCGTATATTTTTGATATCTGCCGGAATCCAGGGTGCCTATGCAGAAAATCTAAATGCCCTGGTGATCTTCATTGAGAGGATAATACAACTATTTGAAATAAGTCCCATAACGGTTTGACGGCTCTCTATAAATTGTTTAGTTGGCTCTTTAATTGCCGGTTATCTATCTTTCATTGTTTTTTATGCTCTTGATATGATTGACTATTCTGCCCTACTTTGGCAAAAGGAAGCAAACGACATACCGTCCGAATTTGAGTTATTGATGTTTTCATAATTCACATAATGAGTTTTTCTTTGAGGCCAAATTTCATGCAGAAACACTCATCCTACTAAGAGATATGTTAGATAAGACATCATGATAGTCCATTGACGTCAGTGTAAATGACAGACACATTTTGCTCTTTAACGAGAAATGTCACTTTTGTCACTTGCTTCCTTTTGCCAAAGTAGGGCAGTATTAAGAGAAGACATTCTATAGCCCTATCTATGTCACTTTGTTAATTATACAGGAAGAGAAAATGAATAAGATACACTGCAACGGTATATTGATAGAAAACTTGATTATGTGATGTGGAAGTTGTGGTATTTTACCAGATTACATTATCATTCACTATGATTATCATCTTTGAAAATGTATATAACACTATAGGGAAACGCGATTCATAATTATCATGCAGAGATGGAATGACAATAATGAGATGTTGCACAGTGTACAAGGACAAGTCAAAGAAAGAGAGAGAGAGAGAGAGAGTTGTGCAAGAGGGCATAGGACGATTGAATTATGTGACTACTGAGTGAATGTTTCCTTCTGCATTAAATGATTTATTATCATTTTATTTTTATCAATTTCAGGCACATTCCCTCCAAAGACATATCCATGGCTTGAAGAATGAATCGTGTGATACACGCTTAGCACAGGTATGAAACGAAACCATCTAAGGAAAGGAGTGTAAAATTTGTTTTGACACAATGGCGAAAGGAACGCTCCCTCCCACACACAAACACAGATACATTGTATTAAAAAAAGGGCAAAGGAAAGATAACTCAAAGAAATCACCAAAGGCGTCCAATTTGTTAAAATCAAACGTCCCGATTTAATTCTAATGAGTGATGCGTGTATAATACATAAACTACATAAATACAGCCATTATGATACGTAATTATTAAAAAGGTGTGTTTAGTGCATATTGTCCATTCTCCGGCCCAATGGAAAAAAAAAAAAAAAAAAAAAAAAAGGTCTACAACCTATACCGCTCTTATTTGTACCTAAAAGTCAATCGTCAACTCCTTGTATTCAGGTTTGGTTTGTTGTGTTTTGTTTTTGCCATTGCCCTGTTGTGTTCAGAGACATTTCGATCAACCTTGGACAGTATGAAGTATTCGTGTATGCATGGGTTTATTCAGATTATAAACATAAAGTTAGCTATTGTTTTCTATCACGGGGATCATACACTTTAATTTCATTAATGCAATGTAAACTGTGTGTGCACTTTTTACTAACTTTTGATCGCATTGTAAAAAGCTTTGTAGCAATACTGATTTTTTAACGTAGCGAAAAAATGTAGCGAAAAAATGTTAATTGATTTGTAAATAAGGAATATTGTCACTCATCATTTCGAACTTATTCAAACTGTCAAAATGTTGTCTGCGAATGACGTCACATTCTTCAAGACAATTAGCAGAACAAAACTGTCAGGATGTTTTTCGTTCGGCCTTTTCGAAGATATTAATTTGTGACCCTGCACCTCAAAACAAACAAAAAGTCACCAGACATGAATTTTTAGTTAAGACCATATTCTGAAAAAGCAGACTTTAAGCTTTAAAATGATGTATAACTCAAATCAAATGGACTCTCCTAACCTATCTAAATATTGGAAAGAAAGCACAAACTCAGGAAAAGTGTGAACTGAGAAAAGAGGCTCTAAAGTACAGTGTCTATTCAAGCACTTAATCTTTACCAAACAGTGCTGGCTGTGCAATGAATGGAAAAAAAAAAAACAGGAAGTAAACCACCAGAGTAACAACAATGAAGGGATTATCAGATTAAACTGAAATCAAGCATGCCTCATTGACACATTCTGTCCATAAGTAATGCCAATTTTCAAAGCAATAGCACTATCCTTTCAAAAGTTATTAGAGTTGAAAGTGAAGAGTGTGGACAAGGTTTTTCAGAAATGAAAAAAAAAAGGGATTCTAAAGACACACCTAATCACACTATTCTAACAAAAATGTTCGAGATAAACTGCTAGAAAACACACACTTTCCTGCCCGTTTTATGATACCAAATTTTAGCATAATGTAATAGAAGACCCTCTCTTTCAGAAAATATGAAAAAGTCAAGTTCGGCTAGGTTGACCCACTTCACTTATTTTCAGTCCTTTCGCAACATCAGTGTGTGCGACTTTATGTTCGTTTTGAGGTGCACGGTCACATTTGTCTACTATTGTCAAAGGCGTTTCTTCCTGAGAAGGGAAATCACAGGTATATGGGGATGATGTAAGGCAAACATTCCATGCCTTATTCTGTGGTAATTAGCCAGAAAGTGCTCTCATTCACACGGTTGGTCAACGTGGATCGACGCCACTCGTCGCTTTTCGTTTCCGATTGTTTGCTCAGAAGACGGCGTGCGTTGTAGCACAGCCAGTCCGCCGTAATGGACTTTTGATGGACGAACTGTGTGCAGAAGGGGATATTAGCGTCCCGGTGAAAAATGACGCAATAATAAAAGTAGAGAAGATGTGCGTCGTATAACTTCATGTATTTCGTTGTGTGGTATTTTCCTTTGCCAATGTTTCTATATGTTTTCGATACCCTTCCCAGGTTCAGATACTGTTTCTAGCTAGTCTTAATGGCCAGGAGATTGGTGTAACAGCTCTCGGTGCATTTGTCATCACAAAGGAACGTGTACTGGCGGTATGATTTCATTTCCTGTGTTCCGTCTTCGTTTGTTTGTTTGTTTGTTTGTTTGTTTTTTTGCGTGTGTATGTTTATATCCTTTTTTTTTTACGAGAAATCGAAATCTGGAGAACCTGTCAGCTATATGTTCAAGATGAAATGAGATTTAATTAATTTGTCTGAGCGAAAACAGGCTAATCGTACTCCTGTTTAGTCATATACTAAAAGTCCATTTATGCGATATTTGAGTTAGGCAACCTATTGGTTTTTTGTTTTATGTACATCCCTTTCTGATCGACGTCTTACCAACAAGTACACACCTTTCTACGCAGATTCTAACGTGGAAATTAAGCACCCTCAGATAATTTCAAGCATTTTCACCAATCGAGTGACACCCTATCTGCAACCTACAAAATAGATTGTATCAGTTTTGTGATTTTGATTTCGATTGTATTTAAATCAGTGTACACAAAGAAGCGGACGACCAATTTTGTCAATTTCATAAATAATTCCTAAAAAAAAAAAATCTAACAATTTGTGTATCCGTTTCCGTTTATTTTTAGGTGGTGAGTACGTTAGTCACGTACTTCACGATCTTGCTTCAATTTAAGACGTCGTGTCCCGCTGATGGCCTCACATCCAACTTACCAACGGCAGTTCCCACAACTACTGATATGACAACGTAATATGCAATTCCGCCCCATGACATAGAGTTATAAATTGTCTTTATTTGACTTCATTTGACCACATTTCTTTGACCAATAGTGCAATTTTATGGAGCATTGAATCCCTGAGTTTTACCTTGACCATCATAAACTATTTTGTACATTCTGAAGAGTTTATTAATACATGATTCATCTCGACATACCGATTTTCGCTTGTGTTTCGTCATCTTTCGTAATTAGCATGTTGTACTAAACGCTTATATTGTTTCTTTGGAACCTACATTCTACAAGCATTGCTTTTTAGTAGGTTCCTCATATTTACACATCATTTTATTACATGTCCTTATACATTAGTGAAATTATGTCTAAAATTGAATGTTGTGTTATACATATTTTACTCTGAAATCAAATGGAATATGAAGCCTGAATATGGAATGTGGAATATGGAACTTGAATTAAAAAAAAAAAAGTTAAAAGAATAAATACAGTGAAACCAAACGTATTTACATAAATGGTAGAGATATCATCAGACCAAAACACATGAAGTCAGAAAGTTTGGAATTTTGAAGTTTCACATGCTTTTATGAAAGAATCTAAAATCTAGGTTGTAGTTATTTGTACAGTTGGGGAGTTGATGGGTTTACCTGCTCACATTTATCTCTTAGGCCTTTAATATCTCTATTTTTTTTTTCATTAGCTTATTTCCGTTTGCATCGTTATAGTGTATGTGTAATTGTAATCTACATGAGGTGATTAAGGAATGATTCTTCTTATGTATGTGGTTGAACCTCATATCCCTTAGAACGGACAGGGCAAAAGTATTACTTCAATTCAGTGATGTTCTCATGATATATAAGATCTGAAGATGTTTTTTTCTTTTGTTTGTATCAAAGGGTAATTCCATGACATTTTGTTCATGCGCCTGTATACTCCCATGAATCATCTGCACCCTAAGCTAACCATAAATTCTACCAAAAAACATACCCCTAACCCGATCACAACCCAAATCCTAGCTCTAAATCCTTGGGAAAACTAAGACAGAAGCTATTGTCGCAGGAGCAAATATCGCGTCACCATACAGTCACTGAACATTTGTGAATTATCCCAATAGAACGCAGCTGAATGGGAGCATATCCCGTTTTCGTCCAGGGATGGAAGAGCCTGCATGGCCCAGAGAATGTGCATGTGTGGGTGTGTGGGCAAGTGTTTAATGTGTGTGTTTGTATATGTGTGTGCATGCGTGTAGGATACCTACAATGTATGTGTGGGCATTTATCTTTTTTGGCACATCATAATCGTTATGAGGATTATATGCTGAATATATATAAATATACTGCTTCGGTTCGAATAGAAAGAGATGCAAACGTGTGGTCCGTAAAAATTGCATAGAGGAAATCAAAAGGAAATACTTAGCGTATATGCAAAGAGCTTTTAGATAATAATACTTATCATCCTCTTCTTTCTTGTTAACGGTCAAACAGTATTTACGCTTTTGACACAATTAAGGTGTGTCCGTGTTTCTTTTGTTTCAAGAAACTGGAAGAGCCCATGCATCAATAGGACGTTATTTGTTTTTTCTCTGGAATAAAGTAAATAGGTGGTGAAAACCCCAAACTAAATATGATATGGACATTTTTGGGGCAATTTAACTTGAAAGTAAAAGGAAATATCTGCACCTCTCTCGTCATGTGTTATCTACTTTGACATTGCCTCTGTGTGTGTGTGTGTGTGTGTGTGTGTGTGTGTGTGTCTTCATTTCCCGTGCGTTCATACTGCCCTTGCAGGTATAATTTGTCTATGTATCATTATCATCTTCATTTTTTTGTGTTATTGTCATTCAATCATCATTATTATATTGAAATAAAATCTGTTTGCATTTAGATTGACTGATCATTCTTTTTATGAGGATGACATACCTGCAGTTAAACTCTGAATAAAAATGATAAAACCTCTGATCTTTCGCTTTTGATAAGTTAGATGCTTTGATAGATTTTCAAGTAAGAGAAAAATAAAAATTCAAGCATGTACTTTTTTGAAGGGTGCAGTTTTTCTTACGTTTTACCCCAGAGTTGTTACATTACAGGGAGGAGACTCAAATATTAAATTTTCATGAGTGTGTGGTGTTATTATTGTTGTTATTTGTGTCCTGTTTCATAAACCTGTTATCAGTAACAAGTTATGATAGTTGTTATAAGCTATACTGAAATTCTTGCATCTGATTGGCTGAGAGCAAATTTGTCACAGAAATGTGGCAGTCGTCACTGATAACAATTTTTTTGAAACGGAACCCAGGTTTTTTATACACAAGAATCGATTAGTAGAACTTATTTGTAGTGATTATAATGTCATTATCTAAAAAAAACAGGGGTTGCTATCCTTCCATTCACATTTCGGGAATTCTTGTTTAATAGTGGAACTATTTATTAAAACCCTTTGATACATTCATAAATAGGTGAAAATTTGTGATCGTGTGAATTATAACAATAAACAAAATAAATCAGTAGCCAATATCTGCACTCATTATGCAATATGTATATACATAATATGTATATATGTATATATGTATATATATAATTTATGGATATACAAATCTCTATACATTTTAGACGTGTGTACGCATTGTGTAAGAGTTTGTATGCAAGGATGCATGTTGTGTATTAAGATTAAGAATAAACAACATGTTGACAATGGTAAAGGGAAGATTAGTTAATCATTTTCTTTTATTGTTATAGAAAAGACCTATACGATTGCAAATCATTAGAAGAACAATGTGTATGCGCATGTACAATGATAATGCAAGAACCAATAAGTCACATCAAATCAAGTCTCTAAACATAATAATGCCATCATTATTGGTCAAACTTCAAGGAAGATTAAATCAGTGCTACACTCAACCGTTTTCTTCATAGTATCAACTCGCTTTTTACCGATTCTCCAAACCACCGGATTCACAGGCATTATCCTTCTCTCCTCTTATATACACACTTGTTTTATTTCATCCTTCACATTTCTCTACTGATGTTTTTGATAGTGCGTACGAAAATGTGACAAGCGTAACGTACACATTCCATAATAATAGACTTATAATTCAGTTTCTCAAACAGAAATCAGAGACAACTGGATGGTCTTGGCGGAGGAGATCGATCTTTTCACTTTTTGCGAGACGCTAAGAAACCATTTATGATATGTTACAGTGCATACAATTCTCAGACGAATTCAAAGCGTATTTTTTTTTTAATTGAATCTGAAATATCTAGTAGTAAACCGAAAGTAAATCACCAAGTTGTTACTGCTTCTTTCCAAAAATTATTACAGGTATACGAGGCTTGTTTGAATAAGAAATCATTTCCGTGGCCCATATCTAATTAGTGGGTCTTTGGTAAAAATTTGCTCAATAATTTTTGTGACCATTAGTTTTTTTTATCCGCATTAAATAACAATCGCCTAATCCATGATATTTTCAATGCTGTAACCTGTGCCTCAATATTTTATCATTTTCACTCCTCCCTGTGAATATGTCTCAGACATTTGAGTTCTGTTTATTTTATCAGACCTCCTTTCCAAAATAAGCTAAAACTACACGTACCAAGTACCGTGAAAGAGCTTGTTGACGATATAACAGTCATTGTGCATGTTATTATCTTCCAATCATTGTCATGTCATTATGATACATTATACTTTATTATACATTCACGCCTATAACGTATGCAGCTTATTAGGAATTAGATATTCTGTCGAATGCCTGTGAATAATTAATTCCTTTGTTAAAATAATTAATAATTCGTTCTTAGCAGTGGATAAATGTAAATATCAGCTCCTAACCAACAACTTGATTAACAGCTAGCATGACAGTTGAAAATAGCATGGTGCCATGCTGCAGGTATTTGAGGACATCCTTGCGCGTTTACAACAGACGCATATGATTATGTATTTCATATTTTTCGACTTCAATGTAATTCATATAAAACTATCTAACAGGTTAAAACAACATCCAAGCAGCACAAATCCATCAGAATGTGTTTTACTTTATTTGCCATGCTGCATGGAGCCAGCAGCCTAAACAGCTCTAATAATGATAACTCATATCATTGCTATGAAGTGCATTACATAACAGACCGATATGGCTTGGCTATGATTCATTGTCAGTCCCAATTAGTTTCTCAGCAACCCTCAAACATAAAAGATATATTCTATCAATGTTCCCCAGTCTATAATTAAATACGAATTCAGAGATCCTTCATTACATTTACAGTATAAAAGGGAAGTCACTAAACTTTGCAAAATTCTGAAAGTTTGTAGATGAAGGAACTCATTATTCTTGTACGATCAGAAGGCTATAGTGTGGTCGTGGAGATGATTCTTGTTTAGTAAGTCTTACGTTCATCCACAGAACGATGCGCAATAAATGCGCAGCGCAATAGCGCTATAGCAAATGACAGTAATTGAAGTTGTTAAATGTCTACGATGTTTTCTTTTTACCTTAAAACAAAAAAAAAAAGACCCATATAACTACACACAGAAAGAGAACAACACAAAAATCGGAATGTACAAATGGCTAAAGGAAAGCTTTATGAAAGTATAGAAAAAAAATAAAACCGTGTAGGCCTACATCTTGCCATCATAAAAGAGTTTATCAAACTTATGGGGGGGGGGGCGGCGGTCATATAGGTTAGTTCGAACTCTCAAGCTTGAATTCGCAGGAAAACCTTACAAAGTTTTCTTCTTCTTCTTCTCCTTCTCCTTCGCAAACATCCCAAAATATCAGATAATTCATCTCCTTTCAGGCAGGAAGTTAAAGCGAATACATAATCTAAGTTTGATATGTTTCCCTATTGGAAGGTACACAATGTCTCATACACTGCAGTGTATGTGAACACATTGTGTTCACAATGTGTTCATACATGAGTCGACTGTGAAAACAATCATATTAACATTGACAAGATGATTTCACACTGTGTTTTTTTTAACATAATGCTAACATTTCATGGTTCTATTTCACACTTTTAGTTTGATGACACACAATGTCTTCACTTTATCAAACGCTCGAATTAAACAGTGTGAAGATAATCCACACTGTGTTCACAATGTATTCACACTGTTTCACATTTCGTTTCACACGGTGAGACACAGTTCTTACAGCAGGGTATTGAATGGCAACTACGAAACGCTTATAAAAAGAGATGAGAAGGTGTGATCAGGAACAATTAGATATTTTGTTGGCTACAATATTGTGTTAATGTACATAATTATTTGTGTCCATTAGGTCAATTTTGTTTATTTTGTTTTACTACGTTTATATTGTAAAATATATTAATTCAGATCAACATAATATTGTTGTCAAGCTCTAAAATCTATGTACAGCTACAAAACGGTGAATATATTCATGTGTGTGTGTGTGTGTGTGTGCGTGCGTGTGATTTGCTGTTTTGTTTTCCATCAAAGATAAGACTTCTCTTCTGAGGACCGCCTTGTTCTAAGGAACTGTCAAGAAATGATAACGATGAAACAATCAAACCTTGCTTCAAGGATGAATATAAGTTATGTACGCGTGACACCGGAGTATGGATATAAACCTACGTAACATTCCCTCATGTTATGTCCATTTCTGCAAAACGACCTTTCTAGTTCAATGGGTGAAAATGTGTACTATACTGCACATTTCGCATGGGAATTTCGAGCGAAAAAGGTGGTAAAGGTGTCTCTTTTTGTTACTCTGAGCTTTCAATGTGGATTATAGGAAATATTGATTTTCACCAAGTCTTGCGTACCACTGTTGCGAAAGTGGTACATTAAATTATGTACAATGCCGATTGCCAATTTGAATTCTGGAGAGACGAGTTTGCTTCAAAGCACAACAAAAGATACTCTTCTGGGGCATTGTGAGTCCTCATTCTGCTACATCGTGTAAAGGAGAGAGATGGAGAGGGAGAGAGAGAGAGAGAGAGAGAGAGAGAAAGCGTAATACATGTCGTGATCATCATTGTACTTTTCAGGTTTCATTACATTTTACCACTTTGTCCAGTATTTGACAGAGTCGGGAAAAGGGGTTGACTGGCACTCTCGATCTAAGCAGCTGCTTGCTTGTGACTTAATCTGACAGCATCACAGGCACTAACACGTCGTTTTAATGGTAAAGCCGCAAATTAACAAGCTCAATTCTAGGTCAGAAATCAATATGACATTATAGTGACTACAATAGGCTTATTGAGAGAAACGATTTGTTCTTTGCTAGGAGAGATTGTATCTCATCACAGAAAGGTAATTTGTGATGATAACGGATTAGGTTTACAATGAGGACATCCAATAAGATATCAATTCGTTCGTCTTGTTTTCCTGAAACAAGTGAAATACGCACAAAACAAGCGCAATGATGGAGTGCAATTCCATATTTCGTTCCAACCTGACTGTGATACCCGTAGAAACATGAGGCATACAGAATAGTGTATGTTTTATCGTAATCGCGATTTAAAATTTTAGTAGCAATCATATTTTCTAATAAAGAAATGACGTCATCGGCTAACGTTATCTCACAGGTGCGGGCGGACAATCACATACAGGAATACCCATGCAGATTGAATTCAGAGTAATGGAAAGGTTTTAAAGGGCGTGTACAGTTCTGGTTGAGGTGAGGATTTAGCTTTAAACGTTTTGCGAGATATTCAGAAACCACTCTATGAGATGTCAAAGAGCATGCAGTTCTAAGGGGTATCAAAAGTTTGTTCGATGAAAATTGGTTTTGAAATGGCTGAGATATCCAAAAACAAGGTGAAACAAAGTGATCCTAATAAAGTTGTGGCATGTCGCTTTTTATCATTAGCACTTTTTTGGATATCTCAGCCATTTGAAAACAAATTTTCATCAAATAAACGATGAATCCTTCTTAAAATTACATACTCTTTCATAGAGGCTTTTCATTATCTAATTTAGGAATGTTCAAAACATGAATCCCCACCTCAACCAGTACTGTACAGTCCCTTTAAGTATAATGCTTGCATTATAATTGAAAATTCTCACATGTGAAAAGATCTAACCAGAATCATTGAGACGTTATAGAAAAATGATTATTACAGTCAGGTTTTAACGAAATATTAAGTGATAAAGATACATTCGCTGTAACATATGCAAGGAAGAAATTATCAGATAAGAATCAGATAAGAATCGGCAAACTTACCTGTTGTCTCTCTGGACACTTCAAAAACTATATGACATTGCCATGTCTGATTCCTGGGTTTAAAAGATAACACATCAATAATAAGCATGAAGTCATATTTCTTTTCTTTCTTTCTTTCTTTCTTTCTTTTTTTTTTCTTGCTCAGCTTAGAGTATAGTCATAGTATCCCGTTATTCAATTTCTGTTTCTTTTTGACAAATACTACCGCTTTGTGCAACACGGAATGCAACGTTAGCACAACTCGATTTGTTCATTCAATGCACAACTGAGTTTTTTAGCTACTTTCCCGTGATGGTCATACAGGTAGGAGACGAGATAATTAAAGTGGACTAACCTGTCAGAATTTCGTTGGCCAGGTCGATGAATCCAGCCTCGTAGACTTTATCGCTTAATATCCCTTCTTTGTACTTGGCCACCTCTGTTTCTGAAGGAATGACTTTATGGAAATCAACACAAATACTAATTTTTGTAATTCTTTATGCTGTTGTTCACAGTTTCATCTACATGTAAATTGATGTACATCATAAAAGGGCATACAATCAAATATCCCGTCTTGATACTTGACAATTAACTTTTGTTCCTAAAGGCGTGAATTTATGGAAATCAACACATATACTATTTTTTGGTAAGTCTTGATGGTGTTGTTGAATATTTCATCTACATGTAAATTGATGTACATTATAAAGGGGACTACCATCAGTACCACTATGAGAAAAAAAAAATAGAAAGAAAGCGAAAGCAGACGTTTTTCCTTCCTTTTCATTTCATATCAACAGGTAACTTGATTGAAATACTGCCTTTCCTGTGACGAGGAATGACGCAAGTCTTGTGGCGTTTTACCCCGTCAAAGTGTTTCTTCTCAAATTGACACTTGGTTCTGGATACAACGTTGATGCACTGACGTCAAGTTCGTAGTGTAAAGGGCTAACCGTAAAGATTTTCCTCCCGAAATCAGAAAGATTGGAAACTATTACGAGGGGAGCAAAGGTTATCTAAGACATAATTTCGTTGCAGTACGAAGGTGATTCTGCACTGTGGCTGCCAACCAATTTATGATGATGAGAAAATGATATGGTTTCAGTCATCCGAATTAACCTTTATTACAGAACATAATTAATGATTATCTATTATTCATTGTCACCATTTGTCACTTCAAAGGACTCAAAAGACAAATAGTGAATTAAACATTTCGTTCCGGGATTTCGAAGGATATCATGGTTTTTGGTAGTTTTTTTTTTTTTTCAACTAAGAAGGTATTACAGTCGCTAGAAAACGAAGAGCAATAAGATCTGTCAATCAAGAAAGTAAATAAAATAATATCAACTGTGAATGAGACTGCAGTAATGTTATTTGTTTTGAGAAAGAACTTATCAAACTCTTAAAGTAGGTAATGATTGATGGTTGGCTCGTAATTCACAGTTTATTTTATTCACAGTCTATTGTGACGACACACGCCTACTATTTGCTAGTATCTTAATCAGGAAAATAAGACTCTAGATGGTTCGAGCATTGTTATATCTCAACAAGGGTACTTCTAAAACACAAATAATTGGTAGTTATTTATATCGATGTAGGGCATGATTATTATCAATAACAATAACTGCAAGGAAAATGAGCAAGAATTCATTAAATGGAAACACTAAACAAAACTCATGTCTCACGGTAAGTTAACAACGCCACTAGGTGCAATCTTATTTGCCTGCCTTAAGGAAATAAGTGAAGTGGCCTACTCCTATACATTGTGCTTAAAAAAAAAGTGACCCCCCAGAAAACAAACAAAGAAAGAAAGAAAGAAAGAAACAAACAAACAAACAATGGAATTCTCTAGAAAGGTGGGGTCACACTGTCCCGAAATATCATTACAAGATGTCAGTACATGTATGGGGTTTTCAATTTCGAGAGAAATTAGCCCTAACTTGGTCAAAAGCCAATCAACAGCCGAAGCGCCAGATACAATGCCTTTAGAAGATCACCCGATGACACTCAAACCACACAAGAAGATGGGAAGAACACACGAATCAAACGACTGTTGCGACAAGGATTGTCGCCCCGACAAGGACTGTCGCCCCCGGAGACGGAGTTGGCGTCAAGGATTGTCGCCCCGTCAAAGATTGTCGTCTGACGACAATCTGTGACGAGGGCTGGCGGCAAAGATTGTCGCCCGCCCTCGAAGTACATTTTCCTGGGTAATATCGTTCCTGCCATAGTCACTGAATTACCAACACATAACTTACATGGCTACATCCGTGCAAACATGCCATGTAAAAAGTCATGGTGAGGTTTCAAGGAAGTGTGTATGTGCGTGCGCACATGATAATTTAGTGTCCGTTTGTGCGTGTGTGTGTGTGTGTGTGTGTGTGTGTGTGCGTGTGTGTGTGTGTGTGTGTGTGTGTATGATGGAAGAATGTGTTTATTATGTCAGCGTATGTGTTTTAGCTGCGCGTGGGGGGGGGGGATACCTAGTAAGCTGTTGCTGGCATAATAGTCCGGCAGCCATGGGGGGTAAGGTTGCATTGGAATGTTATAGTTTTTTTTTTTTAATTGATATTGACTGTTAAGACCTTCTCTTTAAACAATCCACATGCTGGAGCTCTGTCAGCATTGAGCAATTGAGATATACGCGGAAATCAAAAATGGCCGCCGGCGGCCATCTTGAAAATGCTATTTACTTTCTTTTAACCCCCCTAGTACATCAAAAAATAATGGGCATTGAATGTTTTTAGGGATGGAGAATTCAAATCTGAGGTTAGTTTCAGGATATTACTATGTTTTGATGTCTTAAAATAAAATGGCGGCCATTTTTCAAGATGGCCGCCATATACACGCATACTGTAATGTAGACTCTGTAGAATCGCGCAAAGACCTGACTTATCATTAAGTTTTCCCTTTTTTGGGGAGGGGCAAGGGAGGTGCATAATGTAAACAATTTATGAAGATTAAGGCCTGTGAAGCTTAGATTCATTGACAAAAATAATACATGTTACCTGTTATAACGAAGTCGCTTATAACGAATGACCGCTTACAACGAAGCAATGCTAGCTGAATTCCCGATTCTCTGTACATACAAACCTATACATATAGCACAGCGATTCGCATACAACGAAATTCGCTTATAACGAAGTATTTTATGTGATCCCAAGCATTTTGTTGTAACAGGATATGACTGTAGTATTACAGGGGCCGCGGAACCGGGGGGGGGGGCTGCCCAGCCCCCCCCCCCCACACACACACACACACACACATACACACTTTTGGTTCGTGAAAAAAAAAGAAAAGAAAGAAAAAAAAAGGAAAAAAATCGGGGAAAAAATCAAAATACCCATGAATATGAATATCCCAAGATTCCGCCCTTACATTAAGTTCCCGTCTAAGCACGAGCATAGCAAAAGCGGGGGAGGGGGGGGGGGGTTGGGGGCAGTTGCCCCCTTAAGATTCTGAATAATTCTGAGTGCACAAGACTTATCACTTACATTCCGAAAAAATCAAAAGTTCCGTCATGTACAAGGGGAATATCCCCTTTTAATCAACCCTTTCCTCTCTCGGTTTCCCAGATCAATTTTTTTTTAATACTTTCCCAAATATTCCATCAAAATATGCCTATACAAAATATAGATCTCAATTTCAATTTTAAAAAGGCAAAAGCTCCCTGTAGGGGGAGGGTGAGGATAGCACTCTCCCACGCTTTCTCCCCACCCCCCCCCCCCCTGCAAACAAGCAGTAGACTATGGCTACACTTCGAGTTTTCCAAACATATAC